>NW_027271638.1:555000-1155000 GCF_040938485.1 Diadema antillarum | reverse complement strand
CTGTAAAAAGTTACAAATATATTTTGTGTTCTTACTATTACAAGTAGCAGCAGCAACAATTCCAAAACCGGCTCTATTGGGTGATCATCCCACTTGCTAGCCCGAGCTCAGTCTCTGAACATCACTACCTCTCACTCTAGAGTAAAAGGATTATCCTTTATACAAATAGGGAAAAAGCTGCAATATCATGAATTTCTCAACACGTGGTTTTCAGCCTTCAGTTAAGTAACTGTATAATGACTCAATGACGTTGATATTTTCTTTTATTATATACTCTAATTACTTTTTCATTTTTCGTCTACGTTCATCGACATCGCACACGATTTATGAAATTCGCAGGATTGAACGGGGTCGATGAATGGTATCCGAAAAGAATTATTGTAAAGGATTCGCCAAAGAGAGTCGTGTGTACGCTCACTGCTGTAATGCTCGCACGATCCCCACTCTTAAACACGAACAGACGATACGAAGCAAAATGAGCCCCAGTCGAACAAAGGAGGCAATTTTGCTGAATGTCAAAAAAATTGATGCGAGATTAGGATCATTGTTGTAATAAAGATATGACGATGACTGACAATTTGACGTCTAAAAGCAGCCAAAGATGTCGAATTAACTGTGTAATATAACACATACCGAAACACAATACTGAAAAATAAAGGGCGGACGGGCAATTATTGAAATCAACAGAAAATAAAACCAATTCAATACGATGAGAGTAGTTTGGAAGACGATACTGCACTTCAGTGATTAAACACGTGCTTGAAAGCTTTGACATCTACAGATCGTGGCAGATTTTAATCATCCCTTCTGGAAAGAACATAGTGGCCAACAGTGTGAAACACAATGTGAAACGCTCTGTGAACACAGTGTGAACGCACTGTGAAAACAGTGTGAACACATTGTGAACACAGTGTGAAATCTCTTTACACTGTTTTATTCGAGCGTTTTAACATTGGGAACATTATTTATTGTGAATCATACATTCACAATGTGGAAACAGAACATTGCGATGTGATCTCTCTGTGTCAAACCAAATCACAGTGCGAAAAATCATCTTCACACTGTGAAATTCGAGCATTTGTGACCCTGCACCTCAAAACAAACAAAAAGTCGCCAGACATGAATTTTTAGTTAAGACCATATTCTGAAAGAGCAGATTTTAAGCTTTAAACTGATGTATAACTCAAATCAAATGGACTCTCCTAACCTATCTAAATATTGGAAAGAAAGCACAAACTCAGGAAAAGTGTGAACTGAGAAAAGAGGCTCTGAAGTACAGTGTCTATTCAAGCGCTTAATCTTTACCAAACCATGCTGGCTGTGCGATGAATGGGACAAAAAACAGGAAGTAAACCACCAGAGTAAGAGCAATGAAGGGATTATGAGATTAAACTGAAATTCAATTTGCCTCATCAACACATTCTGTCCTTAATTAATGCCAACTTTCAAAGCAGTAGCACTATCCTTTCAAAATTTATTAGAGTTGAAAGTGAAGAGTGTGGACAAGGTTTTTCAGAAATGAAAAAGGGATTCTAAAGACACACCTAAGCACAATTTTCTACCAAAAAATGTTCGAGATAAACTGCTAAAAAACACACTTTCCTGCCCGTTTTATGATACCAAATTTTAGCATAATGTAAAAGAAGACCCGCTCTTTCAGAAAATATGAAAAAGTCAAGTTTGGCTAGGTTGACCCATTTCACTTATTTTCAGTCCTCACGCAAAATCAGTGTGTGCGACTTTATGTTCGTTTTGAGGTGCACGGTCACATTTTCTCGTAATCGACTATGTGAACGCATTGTTACACACTGTGAGACACTACGTGTTCTTCCCAGCAAGGGTATACAAATTGAAAGAACGGAAAATGAGGGAGGAAATGAAATAACAAAGCTAGATGTCCTAAAAAAAAGTGTGACCAGATAATTTTGCCTGTAGAGTTCAATTATACAAGTCATTAATCATATATGTACAAACATAAAATAAAAAAAAGAAAACAGCAAAAGAAAGAATGTCTTTCTTTCTTTTCATGTTAAAAAGTTTGATCTAGTATATCTTAAGGAGACACGGTCTCCCCAAAGTGTAGAAAAGTTGTAGACGGCTGAATGGGGTGGCGATGGTTTGTTTTACTAGCAGTTTCGCGAGTAGGCCTAATTATAGAGAAGAAAACGATACGTCAATATGGTCAGATTATCAATGATCATTATTGACCGTGTTGAGTGAGATTCACAAGTATAATTCAAATTCATGTACTGTTGTATCTGAAATATCTTATGAACATGCTGCAACCCTGTTGATACAGTGAAGCTATGCATTTTCCCTCCTAGGTGCTTTATTAAATGATCTGAATGGTCCTATAAGTAATGCTTCGTTATTTAATGTTACGAATTATGATTATGAATGATAATAAGACATCACGTATATAGATGGTCTGCCAGTCGAGTTTCATGAGTTTTTTTTTTTTTGTTGACTTGATTGTTCTTAATTTCAATTCTGGTATTCTGTCAGACTCACATGGGTATAGAATTGCTACTTTAATTTCTTAGAAAGCTAAGGATTGCTATACGTCAAAATGCCCGTCCTATCACTTTATTGACCACAGATTATAAACTTATGGCAAAAAAAAGAAAAGAAAAAAGAGAATATATTCGGATTGCTTGAAATAGGTCCTTTCCTATTTAACAGGTCAAAATCAACAAGGTTTTATGAAGGGGAGAAAATGTGCCATAATTTACGAACTATTATTGATATGCATGTAATAGAATATGCAAACTTAAAAAAAAAACCAGAAGATCTATTGTGCTGGCAGAAAATTATGTTCCTTGGAAAGCAAATCTTCCCGAATGTGAGTCTAACTGTCAAATGAAAGAATCTTCAGTTATGTGGTATAAGTATAAGACTTTAAGTGTCCTCTACCTATAGATAATTTTCACTTTTAAGAATTTTTGTGGTAGAATAAAATGAACGACTTATAGATATCGCACTTACATTTTTATCCATAAAGTACGGTTTGAAAAGGGAGTTCGTCAAGTGTCAGATTTATTCGAAGAGCTGGTGATATGATTTACCATGCACCATGCAAGATAGAAGTAATGACATACATTTCAAATGGTTTGACAATAATTCTACAGTCGATGAAAACGGTTACAGCTCGTTATTCCGAAGGTTCGTTATTTCGAAGGCTCTTTATTCCTAAGATTCCTTATTCCGAAGGTTCATTGTTCCGAATTTCATTTTCGGATTGACCAACCTTCGGAATAACGAACCTTCGGAATAACGCCACAAATTTTCGGATTAACGAACTTGTAGGTATAGGGAATTTGCGTGTTTCGGATTAACGATCCTTCGGAATAACGACCCTTCGGAATAGCGCACCTTCGGAATAACGAACAGCAACCCATGAGGACATACATGACAAAATAGCCAAAAAAAAAAAAAAAATGTCAAAATGCTCTTTGATATGTACCAAATAGTTCACCCTCAAAACCCTCAAAGGAAATGGAACGAAAGTCTCGGTGCGTATTAAGAAGAATCAAATTGGTCTGTTAATCATACCAATAAAGTGTACTATTGAAACGCAATTGAAGTCTCCTTATTTCAAAGTGTTTCGTTATGTTATTGGTGTTATTGATTATTTGTTTAGAATTAAGAGAATGAGATCACAAAATAGTTTTTATTGTTCAACACTACAATCTCTACAGACACTCCTTCGTCTTTTTTGTAGACTTGTCCAGCGATAATTACACTATAATGGGAGAATCTGATATATCTGGTAGAAAACAAAACAAACCTTATTTGTGATAATTTCTCCATGACAAACAAGATGTTTGGAGTAGTCGATTATGAAACTCATTGCCAGATTACAAATAGCCTTTTGTATATCTTAGGTTTTGGATCTACATCCATGTACACTTAAAAAAGAACGGCCATTTTCTGCGTTTATTATTATTGTTACAGTGGTATCATATACAAAAGACAGATTGAGCACGGAATATCTGAGAAGAAAAACAACCTTTATTGTCATATCAAGAAATGGTCCTTCTCAACTGACCACTGACCTTCCGAGTTAAGCCCTTAAAACCCCATTTCATATGGAAACCTGATGGTGTAATGTGTGTTGAATTTCAGGGGATTTCAGACTTTAGTATACATGGAACGGGTCAATCTTAACTGTTGCGTGTTTGTGTGTGTGTGTGTGTGTATGTGTGTGTGAGTGTGTGTGTGTGTGTGTGTGTGTGTTTGTTTGTGATGCAACTGCCATGCCTCTTTATACTTTGAACTCTTTTTTGATAACTGCGTCATGTGTTTTAAAAAGTAGTACATATACCTGTACTTTGTAAATACTTATCTGTGTGTTTGTTTTGAAAACAAAAAAAAAAATAATGATTTAACACTGTATGTGAGTATGTGAGCAAAAAAAAAAAAAAAAAAAAATCCTTGGGGCCTCCAGTTGATGAGGATTAAAATCACTGTGACAATTGAGTATATGAATATAGGAACGACCCAAGTCCATGGAAGACCATTTCGAGTAAACTAAAAAAAAAAAAAAAAAAAAAAAAAACTTCATATCTTTTTTATTTGTCCAATAATATTCTATTTAACTATGATGGGAAGGCAACATTGTATATACAAATTAGAACATATATCATTATGACAATTAACATTTACATTAATTGTGGAGAGGCCATTTTGTGTGGTGGACTTAGGTCGTTCTTTGATTCATATGGACTTGGGTCGTTCTTTGATTCATTGTACATGATATTCTGCTATAGAGATGAGAGAAGGATGAGAGAGGGCGCTATTATATGAATGTAAGAATGGCCCAAGTTCTTCATTCTTACATTAATATAAGATTTAACTCATTCATTTCAGGCACTTCCGGGGGATAATTAGGATTTATCATTTATACACAAGATGAGTCCATGCATAAGCTATACAATTTCCCATGTCAAACTGAATTTGGCCAAAAATTGGAATTGGGTCGTTGTTATATTCAGGTCTTCAATTGCATTAGCATTGGCGTCGAATCATTGCAACCTGTCTTTAATGGATGTCGTATTATTATAGCGAGCATTCAGGGTCTCATTAGCCAGTGTGTTGATGGCCATTCCCCTAGGATGAATATCTGTATGCCTACTTAATTCATGACACGAAGCTTGACTCCTGAATCAGTGACACATTTTACAAGGCTAGAGAATTGGTATTCAATCATTACTCAAAATGGAAGAAGCATTAAAGGGAAAAAAGATGTTTGCAAATGTGGATGGGGATGTGTGTACACAATTCTGGAGTCTTAATCTCGACAGTGTCATCTCCTAAAAACACTATAAAAATGGAAAGAAAATGAATACTTAATTATTATGCCATGATATCGAATGCACTTTACTGACTCTATAGTCCGAAGTCTCGAAAGTAGTTTACATTGGGCATGATTTTGATATTCAAATTAAGCAGAAATGCCCATGTCATGTAGTGTAAAACGAACGCGCGCTGGCACAAACCAGGGAAAGATGATGCTCTTCTATAAGGTTCCAAAAGCATACATGTATAGAGCCTACATTGTATTGTGCATTCCCTGTAGTTCTTAAACCATATACTTCGAGCCTGTATGCAGGACTTCAAGGAGACTTCCGGATGATTTGGAGATATTTACATTTAAACAACGCTAAATCATTTAACACTGAGTGCAGAGTTTCAAAATTTAGAGTGATTGGGAGGAGGACTAAGAATGTTTTCAAAATTTATAACAGCAATGGACAAGGATGATGACATGGCAGCTTCACCATAAGAATGCACGAGTTGAGTCTCAAGGAAACAGAACAAAAGAAAAAAAAAGTATGCGGACATTCTACACAGGTGAACTTGTCAATGAAGCGGTATTGTAATGGAATTACACTGCTACATTTCTGAAATATGTGAGGTTCCTATGTAATTAACACTATTCAGTGTGATTTGACTAAGATGTTCAGATTTTTTTTTTCTCGAGGGCCACAATAAAGTCCTCAAGTCTATGCATGGAGCTGTCGATTTATGTGCTACAATGATGTGAAATTTTGAAAAGCGTCTGAAATGCCCCTTTTAGTCTCAAACTGTCCAGGGAGGTGTGACTCTCACCTCCCTGCTCTGTCAAATTGAAGCAGGCTTTCCACTGTACTGACAATCACAATGTTTGCCGAATATTAGAATCTACATTTTTGCCTGAATTTTTTGTGAAATTATAGGACAGACCTGTAATACAATACATAGATGTGTATTAACATCATTGTTATTATCATCATCATCATCATCATCATCACCATTATCATTATCATCTGTATCGCCATCATTATCATCATTATCCTATCTATTGGACTTAATTTCAAATTTCTCGACCGTGGCAAGAAAAGCTATTGCCTCAAGGCCAAAGGACTATTAAACGATTCACGGTTTCAACTGCTTTCTGAAAATGAATATTGAAGGGCTTGATTGGCAGTCAGGAAATTCGTGAATATTGCCACTCCATAGCATGCGTGCATCAATTAAAACTGCAAGGTCATCTCGGCTCATTTGTGAAAGTAATCAATTATTTTCATAACCGCGAGGTGCACATTATTTAATAAATGCCAGTAGTAATGCCTGTGCCACATGTTAATTTACTTAGATTCCTTAAATATATGATAAGGAATATTGACAATAATTTTGTCCTATGAAATTAATTGGATGTATCCCAAGTAAGTATCCCCCTCCCATTCATAAAGAAAATGATCCGAAAAAAGGGAACATTTGCACATAGTCATAACTGAAAAATAAATATCCCTCCTTAATATTTAACAAATCATATTTCGCTAGAAAGATTTATTTATCTATAATTATTCGTTGATAAACTTACTTTAGAATGTTTGAAATGACCCTAAGCTTATTTGCAATGATGTAATATATCATCCGATAAATTTAATAGAAACAGACAAATTGATGACGTTGGATTGATGATAAACGAATTATTATATTCAACCTGAATGAAAAATGGAAATTATAATTGTTCAAATGTTGCAACTAGACTTAGAGTGACTCGAACATTGCGTTAATGTTAAAACGTATATATAGCAATCAACCTCCATTCGTGTCCTTTGCAACAACTTTGATGAGACTTACTGTAAAGTCGGTCAGTCTAATCAAATTCAGAATAGTGCAAAACATTTAAAGTAAAGTAAACAAATAATTTCTAATAATACTTAATGCAATCTACCACGAGTGGACACTAAATGTTATATTGTGACTGCAAAGATTTTGCATCGCGGTTGTCACGCACTGTATTTAACAACCCAGTATACATGGATGTAGATTTGATTCATACTGGAAGGAATGCCATAGAAATGCAAGACTTCATTGTCCAACGATTAATAGTTGCTTCCTTACTTTACTCTTCTTATGACTCGTCCGAGTCACTTCTTCAGCTCGTACTGGCTGGTTATGGGCTGCCATTCATCCGTGATGGATGACTGGGCGACGTCACTTCCTACATTGTTAAAACGTCGAGGATTTTGTTTTCGGATGCACGGATCATCGACATCTAAACAATGCCGGGGGTGGGTTGGGGGGGGGGGGGGGTGGGGGGGGGGGAGTTGGGGGGGGGGGGGAGTTGGGGGCGAGGGGGTTGTTTAATCCAGGTGTACGGGTGACCAGCTTTCACTTGTCAAATATAGACCAACATGTACTAGGTACACCTCACATGAGCAACATCTGGATACATGTCCCTTGTGTTTGTGTGATCATTGGGAGGGTTTATCTCCAAGGTGATGAACGCCATAATGTTCGTTTGTCAGGCTTTAAAAATACTTATTTTATGATAGAAGACACAACCATTAATATATCATAAGTATCGTATAGTTCCCCCAAAGTCTTTAGCGGAGTTATCGAATTTTCTTTAATTTGGTATACCATGCTCAAGTCGATGCTCAGCTTTTTTTTTTCATTCTCTGTTTGTGTTTCTCTTTATTCAGCCCATGAGTTAACTAATGTATTGTATATAAATCTGAGTAGTTCTGTTAGCCTCTGATACCACGTTAGTTAATCCATGTTTTGGTGAAGTTCTTGCCTTAATATTGTTCATTTGTTGTTTACTGTAATCTTTACTGTAATCTGTTCGCTTCAAATCTTGCATATATACTTCTTAGATAGATTATGTATGCATTAAGCGTAAAATCCTTCCATACATGCAGAGAGGGCTGTTTGAGGAAATGACGTTGTCAATATAACAAGAGCAATGCAAGAGCTATAGGAAAGTGAAATAGCCTCGCGCTAGACTTCTGTTCTCTCTGAAGCTATTAAGAGCAACAGCGTAACGAGCATTTATGAAAGACTTGGCGGGAAAGCGTAACGATTTCCGCCGTAACCCTCCGGGCAGGCCTTTAAATATGTTAAAGATAACTCGTCCATTGCACATGCAGGACAGCCCTCGTCACAAAACTGCAATATTGTTGTAGACCAGCTCAAATCTCAACTTAATAAACGGGCCTGTGAACAGTTGGTAAGTTCCTAACGTATTCTTCGCCTATATATAAATAAATCATGATGATTTGAAGGTTCATTCAGATGCATACTGTTTAAATTGCTATGGATAAGGCTTTATACACTGTAATATCAAAGTCGCATTACGGATGTTGAACTGACAGTGCTCCAGCAGTAATGAGCATTAATGCTCCAGCATTATGTTGAACCGACACTGCTCCAGCGTTAATGAGGTATCATTTCTGTGTAATGTGATTTGTATTCAGTAAGTATTTTTGTAGAAACTCTTGAGTGGTTCACAATCTACAAGCATTGCTTTTTAGTTATCTTTTTCTCCTCTCAACATAACTAAGTACTTTCCGGTATGTAGGCCTATGCATTTTATCTTTGTTGACTATCGCTTATTGATTTTTTTTTTGTATTTTGTTTTTTGTATATATAGCTATGGTATAATTCCTTATTTACTCTGTGTTATGTTTTGTTGGAAGAAAAATGATGGTAATAAATGAAATGGATTGAATTGTCATACCAATGATGCCTAGAGATGCGGCTTAAATGAGACTGACTGATTATTCAAACACTTGTCAGTATATTCTATGATGTTCAAAAAAAATCCAATTGTACATTTGTGCATTACGGGGGGGGTGGGGTGGGGGAGAGGTCCTTCTGAGCAATCTGAAGATTTCATTTGATCTCTAACAATCATGTTAGGTATATTTCGCTTGTTTATCTAAATGAAATTGGAATTTCATCAATTGACAAAGCACGTAAAAACGTAAGTGTTCATTTCCTTCAAAAATTGTGCAAACAGTGGAAATTAATCATAATCAGCTGTATAGTGTGAAATTGTTTGAAGTTTCACCCTCCTGGAAAGCAGATTGTATCACCTTTTCATTCATTTCCAATATTTTAATAAAACTGTAATTATCAAATCCTCAAGCATAATTCTTTGCTAATTGAATCGTCAGGTTTGGGCCTTGACATGCGCAGTTTTATCAAAACGTATTTAATTCGCAGAGGATTTTTTATTTGATGATAATTATTTTTCTTCTCAACCTTGTTATGCAAAAAATGAAATGCTGATCAATATATCAAAACACGTGCAATCAACCAATTACAGTCTCTTCTCTGAAATTTCTTTGCGAAAATAAAAACAATGTAGAAAATAATAAGTTGGTCAAATAGTGATTTGATGTATTAATCGATAATCACGATATGTGTATAATACTTTCCCCAGTCTTTACTACAATGGAATATACTGCCTTGGGCATTGTTTATGAATCTATCATTATTGATTTTTACGTTTACAAAACTCATGAAATATTTGAAATTAAATGATTTTTTTTTTATTTCACTATGTAATAAGTGAATATCTTTTTTTTTTATGGGTCAGCTAAACACATGGGTTGCTTCCTTTCTCCGATTAGTCATTAGTGTACATCTCTTGGGGCATTTTGTTATTCGTTTTTATTGTTTGTATTATTTTTACCTGCTAATATATTTGTAATTGTATACCGATGATATGATGTGTGTGTGTGTATGTGTGTGTGTGTGTGTCTGTTATAATCCTAGTATGTACATATATAACTTTCCGGCTCATGTGCAATGAAGGCGCTAAACTGATGAACTTGCACCATTACGTTTGACTTATCTTTTGAGTTAGCATCAAAATTGCCTTTAGAATATAAGTCTAATTTTAAGACTCGACGCACAATTAAGTTTCGCATGGCTTGTAAGTCCCGCGCTGCAGGACTTTCGCATGACCTCAAGTTTTGTGAAACAGGTGTTTAAAGTTGTGCATAGAGTAACGCATGACTTTGGGAGTTGCACGTGATTTGGGGACTTGTCGACTCAAGCGTGACTTATACTAATCTTCTTTAGGGAACACCCACTCGTGATGCATGTAACAACAGTACTGTGTGTTATGAAAAAAAAAAAAAAAAAACCCAAAAAACCCCTTGAAATTCTGTTCAATTATTCATTATTTTCTTTCCTTAATAAACTCGGATGGTATTCGTATATATATATATATATATATATACATATATATGTATAAAGCAGTGCTGCTCATAACATGCAAATTTGACAAGTTTTGTAAGCTAAAACTGGCGATTCCTGTGAAAATGCAAGCCTTGAGTGATTCGTTTTAATGTATTCGTGTTCAATGAAAACGTATTACACTGATTTTTTTTTTGTTTCATATTCGTGCATTCCTCTTTGACTAATTTGCATTTTGCTCAAGTGATGCAAAGGCCTTGCTCAATTAGCTCCACCATGGGGGGGGGGGGGGTGATTTTCCAGTTTTACATATTTTTTTAGTCTATCGGACCACTTTATATCAAAGATTTCTTTTTCTTTTTCTTTCATGAGCAAGGCATAATCACGATAATTTGCCTACACACTCCTTTTTATGGTCAAATGAAAGTTGCATTTCCAAATAATGATATATTCAAGTACAAGTTTCTTCACTTTGTCTCCCTCTACAAATTAAATTTGTTAAGATCGCAACTGCTGATCTGTGAAATAACAAACATGTCCAAAAAGGAACGTGTTATTCTACAGATCAGCAGTTGCGATCTTAACACATTTACTTTGTAGAGGGAGACAAAGTGAAGAAACTTGCACCTGAACCTTCACCCCTCTTAATAATATCTGTCCTTTATTTAATAATATATTATATCCTAGTCGAAGGGAACGTCGCCTTTGAGTCACCTTCAACTAGTAGTACAGTAGAACTTGATGCCGTAGTAACATAAGGACATTGATATAAAGCTTCTGCCATTATCTGATGTAATGGTGAAATTTCAAGGGTAATCAAGAGGATGCCACACAAGGAGAAATATACCATATTGAGAGGCCCCTATGTGCATTGAACAGCTATATTCAAGGGGACATTTTAAGTATCATGTAAATAGTAATGACAATCTAATGACTGATGAAGATTCGTCTGTGATTCATAACTGTGTTAATCTGTATTAAAGTGCGCATGACAAACACAATCCAATGATTTTGATTTATATCAGAATACAAATTAAAGTTATGAAATTGTACACATGCAGATTCTGTTTTGGGTAAATTTTGATATTTCAGATACCACTTGCTCACTTATTTCAAAGGCTTTGAATGTTTATTAATTCAAAAATACATTTGTGGTTTTCATCTCTCACTTTTTACGGTTTGAATGGACGTACTAGAAGGAATAGGATTCGTATTTTCCTCCTGAATGAGTACATAATACCATTTAGTTCAGTCTGTCACTTACTGGTTGCCAGCTGCGCTACCTCATATACTGTTACTAGTGGACGGGTCCCTGCGACAGAGTTTGGCAAAGTGTTTCGTTATATAAATGGCAAGTCAAAACTATTTTCTTTCTATTGAAATAAAATCTTACGCAAGTAAAAATTGGGGCAATATCTATGTGGCCGTGCATTACAAAACCAGCAAAAAGTCGCAACTTCATTTTACGCGAGGACTTAAGAAGGTGAAAAGGATCAACCAAATCAGTCTTTAGTTGTTGTGTTTTTGTGAAAGAGCTATTCTTCTTCTGCATTATAGTCAAGGTTGGGATCACAAAACGAAAGGGAAAGTGTGTTTTCTGACACTTTTCTATAACCCCTTTTTTGTAGGGTAGTGTGATTAGTTATGTCTCAGAGGCCCTCTTTCATTTCATAACAATCCTTTACACACTCTTCGCTTGCATCTCTAATAACTTTTGAAATATTGATACTACTGCTTTGAAAAAAAAAATCATTATCATGGGCAGAATGTGTTGACAAAGCATGGTTTATAACAGCTTTTTAATAATCTGATGATAACTTCATTGTTGCTTCTATGGTGATTTACATACTGTTTCTTGTCCCATTCATCGCGCAGCGAACACAATGAATAGACCTTGTTACTGTAGAGCCTCTTTTCTCAGTACACACTTTTTCAGAGTGTGTACTTACTCTTTCCAATATTAAGATAGGTCAGGGGAGTCCATTTGAATGGAGTTATACACCATTTTAAAGCTTCGAATCTGCTTTGTCAGAATCTTTCCTGTAATATAGTTACATAAAAATCCATGCCTGGCGATTTTTGATGGTTTTGTGACGCAGGGTCACATATAACCTATACCTAGGGTAAAGTCTTTCATCTCGTTCACAACTTCACTATCCTATTGACAGGAAGAAACATGGCACCCGCCGGAGAAATTTGCAAGCCGGACAAGGAGATCGTAAACTACGCCCTCAATCTGAATATGGGGAAAGGTTTTCAGCGGTGCAGTGTGGAGCTCTCCGTCCTGGGATCGACTTTCAACATGCTGTACGGGGAGTGGAGGTCTCAGGGAGAATCATTGTCCGGGGAGCCCCCTGTCGTCCTGTGTGTCCACGGCACCCCGGCAACTGACGGCGCCTTTCGCCCCATTGCAAGCTTGATTGCAGAGAAGGGCTTCCGCGTGCTGGCGATTAACTTTCCTGGTAAGTCACCACGACAGAAACGAAACAAAAACAAACAAAAATAAAACAAAAGAAAAGGAAACAATACAATAACAAAGCCCAAGAATGCACCTAACTTAAGTGCTATATTTTTTCGAAACATTATGATAAAATGCTTCCACAATCATGACAATAACTGGTCAAAGTAAATAATGAAAAACATGATATACATTGGTATACAGAGTGCACTTTTTTCTTTACTGAACGTGTAGAAACTAGAAAGTTAATAGTTTGCGATCTCTGACAAACCCCTAGCACATATTTTCGCAACCAGGAACAACCTTTGCCACAAAAATGTGCAAGTAGGCCTACGTCAAATAATGAAGATAGGCATGACAGGTTCTCCAAATCATTTCTGTGGTTTCCGAGCTTTAGGAAAACGAAGAACAAAAAGAATAAGATTCAATACCCCAAAAGGAAAGGCCGGACACAATCTTTTAGTGTACCTGCCCTAATTGCTTTAAACAAATTCTCATGATAGCATTACAGCTTACATACTTTGGAGGGATTCGAACCCAAGACCTGCTGGTCTATTTCTTTCAAAACTTTCAAGCTTGATCCGTCAGCACGTTAAGTCGTGAATACGAGTATATGGGGGTGTTTCATCAACGTTTGTCAGGGCTGACAACTGTCAGCGCTGACATTTTCAGCAAAATTCTTGGTTTTGATTGGCTGAGGTGCTCTGGTCACTGACTGTTACTATGGTAATTCAAGTTGTCAGCGCTGACAAACGTTGATGAAACACCCCCAGGACACGTGTGGAGTCTGTGCGCCAATCCTGAATTGCACTGTGAACACGGTATAAAGGTACATGATCGAGGTCTCACTGGGGGCCTTTGAACAGAGTTCTTTTTTACACTTTTACCAGCAAAACAATGTATAGCAATGACAGGTAGAAAATAATAATGATGTTCATGTGTTGCAAGCACTAATGATATGTTGATCATGCATGAATGCGACTTTTGTTCTTTCTTATTTATCATCATTAGGCAATGGTTACACTGAGCTGGATTCGAGAAGAGTCTATGACTGCAGTATAAACCACAAGGTTGCCTTGGTAAAATCATTCATCTTCACCTTAAAGTTATCCAGGTGATTGCTGCTCATTATCTTTCTTTGCTATTAAAGTATTTGAAAGAGTCTATAAAGACTCTGAATGGATGTACAGAGAGTGTTTGTGTACTATAGTAATAAACATTCATTGAACGACAGTGTATCAGTTTTGATCCTCTTTTATGACTATTAAAAATGTCTGGACAGAACAACAGAACAAAAAAAAAAGAACCTATAAATTTGCTGCCCTGCCTGGAGTGGATAAAGACCGTTATTGAATGCGTTCAACTGGCTATAGCAGAATGCTAATTAATCGCATCCAGGGAATTACCCCCAGAGGGCAATTGCCCCCCCCCCCCCCCCCCCCCCCCCCCCCAGCAGAATACTGGTTAGTTATTACTGTAGTAAGGTTAGAGTAAAGATTAGGGTTAGGTTAGGTTTAGGGTTAGGAGTTTGGGTTGAGATTACGATTAGGTTCAGGATTAGGATTAGGACCCGCCACTGATTTGGTACTCTGAATTTGTACACGCGATTTTCACTATCACTGGCTTCTGAAAATGGACGGTCCATACTTTCGAAGGATTTCCATTCAGTTGTTGCATATGCCGAATAAACATTAATGATAATAATAGTAGCAATATTCGGTTTAGTGCGTAGTAACTGTTTTTTTTTCTTCAAAAGACATGTTTAATTGAATAGTGTTGTAAAAGTAAAAGATCAGAAGCAATCACCCGTACTAGGGCAGTCGTGTATTAATTGTAAAGTAATATTTTTCATAAATATCATATTTTCATGAAACTTTATTCATTTGTTAATATGAGTGTTTCTTTTGATATACATGCGAACATTATCGGCACAGCCCTTGCTATACTGTAAAAATGAGATAATCGTTTGCTCTCCTTGAATGTTGCCGTAGGGGCTACTGATCTTTAGTTTTATTCAAAGTGAAATTTGATATCTTTGTCTTTTTCATTGACTCTTGTTTGTTGCAATCTATGTGCAAAATATTCGTGATGTATCATAACAGTTCTGATGATTCTTATTTATTTATTTATTTTTCTCCCACCCTTTCTCTGTCATGCCCTATAGCATTGCCATGGCGATCGGTCACTCCTTGGGGTGTACTGTGATTGCCTCTTTAGTCTGTGACCCGGAAGTACATGGCATCATTAAGTCAATCTGTGGCATTTGCGAGACTGGGATTGTACCCCACAGGTAAACATATGCAACGAGTTGATACATGTACATTTGTCCCCTCTCCCAAAAGATTAATTTTATTTTTTTTTTAATCCTGTCTTTTCAATTACCAAAGTGCTCTGACATGCTACTAGTCCGAAACATTGAGGCGGTGATGTTTGATAAAGGTTACAAATGTATCTTAAAAATCTAAAATTGCGCTCTTGGTCTGCAAACCCAGATAAGAAGTGCGTGATCGGTTTCAGGAAGCATCCATTATTAATACTTCTGCTTGCCTGTGTGTTTTGTTGTTAAAAGCTTTTCTGTAGCAGTATCATGTTCTTGGCACACACATACAAAAAGATACATGCAGAACAAACTCACAAATACACACACACACACACGCACACACACACACACACACACACACACACAACATCTCTCTCTCTCTCGCTCGGTCTCTAAAAGTTCATGTCTTTAAAATGTTTTCGTTTTTCTTCGTTTGACCTTTCTTGTTTTGTTGTGCTATATGTTTTGTTTTGTTTTGATTTTGTTTTTATAGGGGGCAGATTGAAGCTCGCGAGTTTCCACGATACCTACCTTACATCCTCTTCAGGGCGGCGTTCCTTCCCTACATTGGCCCCATCGTTACCTTCTTGTACGCCAGGATGGCCCATCGGCTTGGCTTCCGGGGGAGAACTCCCAAGGCCCAGGTCATGTCCATTTTAGAGGGGTACCTCATAGACTTCGGACAGGTGAATTAGCGCACCCAGTCATATTGCATCCGTCGAAATACTGGTAATATCCCTTCTCTTTAACCCCCCCCCCCCCCCCCCCCCTGAGTAGCTCCATTTGTCCAGAATTGAAAGTGCCTGTGGACCTTTAGTCTATATTCTGTCGATGATGTTTTGCCAGTAGACGCATTGCCATATAAAACAACCCGCAATCAGGCCTATAGCTCCGAATTATGGACTTAATCTTTGCATCTAATATGTAGCAGTGTGTGTTTTTTCATGTTGGGTGAGTTGCCTTTAAAGATTCGTCACTATAGGAGTATATGATTATTTACCACCAAAACCACAGAATCAATAGAATTGCGACACCCCCAAGTATAGCTTTGAAATATAAAATATTGATTAGAGCAACCTGACAAGGACTTCTAATACCTAATCATGAAACCGCGTGTAGGCCTTACACATTGAAGGAACACTGCCTAGTATTGTGTGCATATTATGACTATACAATGATAACTCAGGGATGTCACTTTGGCAGGGGCGGATCCAGGAATTCCGTAAAGCAAATTAAAGGGGGAGGGGGTGCACCCCCCCCCATTTTCTTTTTATTTATTTTGATTTATAGTATAAAAGAGGGGCGCCCCCTCAGGATCCGGCACTGCTTTAGCGCAATTTGTCCCCCTTGGAAAGTGAAGCGCTGTAAAGTATCAATCAGAGTTGGATTTGATAGCAGAGCCTCCAATGATAAAATTCGTTCAGGTCTGATGCCTTTTAATTCTCTCACTTACAGTACAAAGCAAGCCTGAGTGGAGTGGCAAAGTCAAGGATTCCATACCTCTACATGTTTGCTATGGACGATACCATTATCAAACCGGGGATGTGGCCGACAAGCATGGAAGCTCTCGGGGTGGCAGAAAAAGATATCAAGGAATATTCGGAAGTAGCGTGCCATTCGGAAGAAATGTTCGAAGGTAGATATCTAAAGAAATGAAAAAAAAATAGAAGAAAAAGAAGAAGAAGAAGAAGAAGAAAAGAAGAGACACTGGTATACATGATTTGCGCCGTATAATACATCAAATTGATGTGTTGACATTCATAATCACATTCATTTGTATATTCAAAGATATACTATGTATGATTATGAAAAATAAATGGTCCTATTTATTCTCATTATTTTTCTTTAATTGTATCATTTTTCATATTCCAAGCTCTCCAATGACATATTTTTTTTTCTAGAACTCTATTCTCTACACATGAACTATCCCATAACTTCAGAATATTAATAAATCAAAATATATATTTTAATCTAAAGCACAATCTAAAGCGAAACTTATTATATTGAAACTCGGGGACAGAGCTGGTAAGACAGAAGTATGAAATCCAACGTGTGGACAATTCAAAGTATTACTTAAAGGTGAATCTTTAGTGGAGGTTTATTTGTGTATTATCTGATGTGGACGTATACCATGAAAAGAACAGCAAAAATATAGATCTTGTTCTTGCCTTTCAACTAATATACAACAATAACAACAACAACATTCTTGTTTGCCTGTTTTTCCCTCGGAGGGTTTAAGTCAAGCTATTTTGAAAAGAGGCATTGTTTTTTCCTCCCCCTTGATTTTATTTCAAAGGGATGTGGGAGATTTTATCTTTTGTGTCTTTACATTTATTTCTATTTTTCTTCATTTTTTCACTTTTTCAGATACGACGTTGCATAGAGTCATTCGTTTCTCCTGGGGATCTCACCGACTTCAGTTTACTCGACCAGAAACCGTTATCAAGGAGATTGTCTCTTTGCTAACAGCACTTAAAGCGAAGTAGTGTGCAAGCATCTATCATTGGACCATTTTAGAGAAATTCAATTGTATTTCGGTACTGTTTAGTTGCTGCTCTTATCTCTTTTGTCGGTTTATCATATTGTACTGGCCAATGTGTTTTCCTTAAATCGACTTATACATTTACTTAATTCTTTGAAATCAAACAAACTTATCGGTGGAATACATTATTTTGTAATGTACATGCTACTCTATCATTGTTTCATGGGAATGCATGGAGGGATTGCCTGATGATTCATAAAATAAAAAAATACACTGCCCAAATTTCAAGATTATCTTTTTTTTTTGTTGCCCAAACTGATGTGAAAGTAAAAGACGAGATGAACCAATTTAAAAAAAAGAAAAACTTTCTTCCCTGCCTGTTTTTTTTTTCCTGGATATATTCCCCGAGAGCAGCGCCAGACAAAGACCAGACAGCTTCCGTGTACGCCAGACCTGTCATGTATAACCACCTTGTGCAGGCGAACCATACTAACGCGGGGGTTCTTTGGCCAATAAAAACAGAGTCCCTGCTGTTATAAAGCACAGAGATAAAGAAAGTTAATATATCGAACACATAAAGTTATCAAAAAAAAAAGAAAAAAGAAAAACATAGAACCAAGAACGGTTGGGCATATGAAATATAAGATATTACCCTGACTTATATAATGTATTGTATGAAATAAGTACTAGTAGCTCACAACTGTGATAGATAAAGTAGGTACAGTGCACTCCTGTTATAGCGAACACGGTTATAACGAAATTTCGGTTACAACGAAGTATGAATTCAGGTAGCAACATTAGTTCTCTGCCTTTTATCATTTATTTGTTCGGGTACAACGATACTTCGATATTACGAAAGAGAAGTGGCAGTATGAGGACTTCGTTATAACGAGAATCAACAGTGTGATTGTACATGCCATTTATAGATCATTATTATTCCTTCATTAGGTACAGTTTTGTTTTCTTCTTTGTCAGTCTACTATGAAGGTTTATTATCCTATAACTTTTATTACAGTTTATGATTATTTTGTCCCATGGTGTGTAGATAATTATTTCAAGTACTATGTAAAATTTCTGCCTGTCTACTGAAGATGGTGACGCTGGAGAATCGACATTTTTCAGGAGGCTTCTACATTGTGTTGTTCTTTCTTCATTTCATTTCATTTCAGTTTATTCTATGCATTCCATTTTCATTACAATATCTACCAAATTTTGACGATGTGTTCTGAATCGTAATAGATGAGTTGTTCCAACGCATTAACAGAGATTGTGTGGTACGATTGTATAATGAAAACGTATAGCGTGTATATAATATAATTTTTAAATTTGAACATAGTTGCATGCTTTTTCCCTATATTATAGGGACAAAGCATGCAACAAAGTTAAATCGAATGTAAAGTGTACAATACGATAAGGAACAGTTCAAATTGTGTCACCGTTATTGCTTACAAAAAGAAATAAATGAGATAAAAATGAAATTACGGGAATTGATTGGACAGTCACGTTTATTCGCTTATTTCTGCTTTCAAACCGTTAATAATTTGTATTGACGCGTTTTATAGATATAGCTTATAACATTTTTAATGTTTTTGCTTGATTACCTTTACGGTGTAATTTAGACCAAAACACATTAAAATTATGATTTTTGCCACGTTGACACCTCTAGCTTTTACTATCGCAAACGCAGCCACATTCATAGATCAATGTCTGCGCTTTACTATCTGTCCTTTGCCAAACAAACATACCATCCCTGTCCCGTCAATATCGAGTCTAGGAGGATGATTTTGCTGCATCATGTCGCCATAATTGCAGTGGCACTTAAATCTGACTTAAACATTGATTCTTCTGCAGCATACAGTGTGAAACTGGGAAAAGTTTGAGAATGAAAACAGGAACTCTTCTGAAAGTGATGGGGAATAAATGCATTTAGCAATTACGAGGTCTTTGGAAGTGGAATTTACATCCCCACCAAAAACAAACAAGCAAACAAACAAACAAATTACAAACAAGCGCGCATACAGAAACACCATGATTATTTTTTTAATAATAAAAGAAAGTGTATTGAAACCCATCATGTTATGTTTTGATATATTATGCAACTACTTGTGTATCACTGATGAGGCGCAGTAACCAATCGCAAAAAAAACAAACAAAAACAAAACAAAAAACAAAACAAAAAAAAAGAAAAAAAAAACAAAAAGAAAAAAAAAAGACGCGGTTGCAACCCGAAGATTTTATATGTAATCGCATACACTTCTCGAGACCAACACCCACGATTGTACAGCTCACGAGTCAAACAGCCCCCGAGTAACACAGCCGTTGAGTCATACAGCAGGGCCCTGTTTCATAAAGCTGTTCGTAAAGTTACGAACAACTTACGAGCGACTGTTGATCAGTTCTGATGTGCTATACTTATCAGAATTTCCATAATTCAGTTTGACACTATTGCAGCATAATTATTTATAAGCCCTATTATTGCAACGTGGAGCTCATGCATTGACTTTTATGGCTACTAATGTCGAACTCATGGATTGCATTGACTCTTGGCCTGTATGATCGACTCATGGACCTTTTGTAATGGTCGAACGCATGGGCTATGAATCGTGGGATGACCCCGTGTAATTTTTATCTTTTTTCTTTTTTTTTTGGATTGATGACGAAAAAGAAACAAAGAGCATTGTAACCATGGTAACGTACCTGATCCATATCGTATTCATGAAACGAGGGAAGTCATAAAGCAACTGCAATTAATAACAAATTTTAATAAACAAAACTTAAGCCAAATGTAATACTAAGCCTAATAGGCCCGTTTTAGTAACAAGTACAATGTACGAATATACTAGCAAAAGTTTCAGATCACTGTCTAACAATTCACGTTTTAACCAAAGAATAGGCTAAGGCTATTATGCATCGCATAATGTAGTAGGCCACAGATACATGCACATCGCGATCGTTGCTTTGGTTGCATTATTTGTGGCCCTGTGGCAAAAATATGCTCAAACTCATCATCAGGGTTATAATATGACGATGTGACAAATCCTGTTTGATACTTGCTTTGAGTTTTTCCTTATGTTAGACATTAAAGGTTTTATGACATAAAAATGCATGTTGATTTGTGTTGATTCATCAGATACCCTCAACATCACTTTTGCGGTATATTGAATATCTCAGTGGAAACATTATATGCTTTTAATTCGTTTCTCTTCTATTTTTCTTTAGATTACTTGGATACGCCCAAGAAAATAAAACCAACAATTTTCCAACCAAGATTCTGGATGTGATCTATCTGTCAATCATTGCTAAAGTACTAATATGATTAACAAAAAGACATTGGAATGCCCCCTCCCCGAGACCGAGCATGACTTGAATGTTCCCTCGCCATGTCTTTTGTTTAATAGTCACATTAAAGGGATGGTTTTGGGAGATATTCAGAAATCACTTTATGAGATGTTAAGAAGCCTACAACTCTAATAGGAATTCAAAGTTTGTTTGATGAAAATCGGTTTTGAAATGGCTCAGATATCCAAAAACAAAGTAAAACAAAGCGATCCTATAATAAAAGGTCATCAGCCATTTCAAAACCAAATTTCATCAAATAAACTTTGAATTCCTTTTAAAATTATAAGCTCTTTCATATTTCATAAGAGGTTTTTTATTATCTGAAAAAAAAAATCATAAAAAACACTGGAAATCTTAGACCTCATCTCAATTTTCCATCCCTTTAATATCACAAAAACATGCAAGTTATATGCTGAGTTGAGGGGAAGGTGCATTCCAATGTCTTTTGTTAAACATCAGTAGGGCCTACTTTAGCAATGATTGACAGACGAGGTCACAACCAGAGGTTGTTTTTTTGTGATGTATCCAAGTACAAGTAATCTGAAAAAAAAAGATAGAAGAAGAATTATTAAAAGATATTTGGATCGTTTCTAGGTATTCGTTTCACCGCAAAAGTGATGTTGAGGGTTTATTTTCCACGTTAAGTGGTCCACTACAAAAAAAGAAAGGGGGGGGGGGAGGGATTTTCATGGTCGAAAATTTAACATTAGTTTATTCGTTTGAATCAAATTATATATGATTGTAAATAAACTTTTAGTTGACATTAATTGGGCCACGATATAGGCCTACGGTTTTTCACTAACAACAGGCAGCATCTTTTCATAGCACGTGTCGATTTTTGAGCTCCATCCAACATGTCGACTTTCTCAAAACTGATTTGTTCCATAAAAAGATGCAATCAAATGTAATAGAAAATCAAACATTGGTCAGGCACAAACCAATCAGGATTGAGTATTAAGAGATTTATGTTTATTTTTCTGGACCCAGTGGTAAGGAGCCCATGAGATCGCTAGATAGCCCGCCCCGCGCCCCGCCCACTTTATTAACCACATGTGTTCACTGGCCCCACCCCCTGTAGCCTTTAAACAAGGCGACTCGCTCTGCGTGCCCCCGTATAGCGCGTTTACCCCACAAACCTGTTGGCCGGCGAGTGGAGCGAGCCGCCTTTATCCACTCGTTCAGGGATGTGTACTTTTGTCGTTGTTGTTGCTTTATATTCTTTGACAAATTTGCGTACAAATTTGACGCAGAAAATACACACGGCACCAAGGCAAGCCTCATTAATATTAAAGCCTCGTTAATATTAAGTAACTATTCTTATTCTACTTAATATTAACGAGGCTTGCCTTGGTGCCGTGTGTATTTTCTGCGTCAAATTTGTACGCAAATTTGTCAAAGAATATAAAGCAACAACAACGACAAAAGTACACATCTCTGAACGAGTGGATAAAGGCGGCTCGCTCCACTCGCCGGTGTAGCGGCAGATAGCGTTCCGCGGCGTTTTTTGTTCTAAAACAGTATCCGCCGGTGTAGCGGCAGATAGCGTTCCGCGGCGTTTTTTGTTCTAAAACAGTATCCGCCGGCAGATCGTGTCCTAACACTGGCGGATACTGTTCTGAAGCGGAGGTATCGTTAATATCGTTGCTTCTCACTGTGGTTTCTTCTTTTCGCTGCTTCTGCCAATGCGCCCCTGCTTGTTCGCTGCTTCCATTTCGAGTTTCACGTACAATACCTCTATATTTGCTGCTTCCGCCCCTCGCTGCTGCTGTTTCGCTGCCTCCACTTACACTCCAGACCGGTATTCCGTGGTTGATGTGGAGCAGCTAGCTCTGGTCCGCACGTATCTTTTTTTTTTCGTAGCCATGCGAGAAATTATCTTATAAATATTCATTACGCAAGCAGGAAAAGCCTCGATTTTCGTCGAATACGTCTAGTTCTGCGCCGTATCCCTGTGTGTGTGTGTGTGTGTGTGTGTGTACGCGTGTACAAATCATTTGGCACTGTAGCTGTCTGCACCAACCGCGATCTGTTTTCTGGAAGTAAGAGTTCTCTTCCGCGGTTTGGGCAATGATGATTGTACCTCCATGGTAGAGCGATGGAGCTTCATACACGTGATACTGATATACGGGTGTGAAATAAGGCTATCAAGATATTGCTAGATTTGAAAATTTTCACTGACACGTTTAATAGAGGATTATAAATGTACTCCGGGGGGGGGGGGCATTTCATCAACGAGTTCGTCGGAGTTTTCACCGACAAATTTGCTATCAGCCAATCAGACGCAAGGATTTCATTAGCTTTTAACAGTTGTCAGTGTAAATCCTTGCGTCTGATTGGCTGATAGCAAATTTGTCGGTGAAAACCTCCGACGAACTCGTTGATGAAACGCCCCCCAGATGTAAATGACAGGATATTGGCTCAGAATTGCGAAAGGTCAGGAGGGCAACACATTTTATTGATTTATCGTGGTTTTATTTTTGATATGCACAAAGATCAAAATATGTAGTTCACGTCAAAATTTCTTCACATATTATTGAAAAATAGTAATTTGGGGGCTGTCCACAATTGTGCATTAGATATCTCGATTGATATAACTTTGGGACAATTTCACATGGCTGAAGAGCAAGTCTCAGATTTATTGAAACCTAAAGGGTGCCTTGTACAAAATTGTGATGAGATTTGTAGGGAGAGAGAAAAATACAAATGGGATAAGAACGCTTTTATGAACACAGGTGTATTTCTTTTATATAGCTTTATAACTGTAAAGATTACAAATGAAAAAATAAAGAGCAATCTTTAATTCTATTCCATAAGGAGGCAGAAATGCTGCTTTTGAATAGCATAATGATCCCTCCCCCTCCCTCCCCCCCCCCCCCTCCCCTCGGCTCCCCCTCAAACGAGAAAATGAAAGGGAGGCAGAATTCACTCTGGACAGTGCACATGGTGCAGGTATCATGCCTCGGTGAATGCAGCACTTTGCCTACTAAAATGTCCGCAGATTATAAAAATGTCAACAGATTATAAAAATGTCAACCGTGAGTCCCTGTAGCGTATTCAAAGAGAGGCATAAGTCCCTGTTGTGTATTCATAGGGAGGCAGAATTCACTCCATCTCGTGACGATTCATGCAGCATTTTGCTTACTAAAATGGCTGCCGTAAAGCTCGCGCAACTATTGGTAGCAATACAGTAGCCACTTGGAACGTAATCCGCGCAGCGCGGAACTCTTTTGACAGTCCCTGACGAAGATCACGTGCACGCGGCAGGTTAAGCAACGCTATTACAACGTAGTAGCCTGTACGTACAAAATCCGCCGCTGAACAGTATCTGCCGTAACTATAAATCGCGGCAGATTTCAGCCCATGTCGGAACGATAACTGCCGATTGAAACGATAACTGCCGGCGGATACTGTTTTAGAACAAAAAACGCCGCGGAACGCTATCTGCCGCTACACCTGTTGCCGCTACACCGGCCAACAGGTTTGTGGGGTAAACGCGCTATACGGGGGCACGCAGAGCGAGTCGCCTTGTTTAAAGGCTACACCCCCTGCGGCTGCGGCTTCACAGAACTGGGGGGTGTTTCACAAAGATTTAAGTTTGACTTAACTCATGCGTAAATCCCCAAACCCTGCGTAAATCCCTAAGTCCTGCGTAAATTTACGCAGGACTTTGAATCCTGTTTCACAAAGCTTAAGTCATGCGTAAGTCCCACCAAGTCCTGCGTAACTCTACGCATGGCCTGAAGCCATGCGTAAAGTCAGACTTAAATTCCAAAATGGGAATTTCAAAAGCATAATCAACTCCTAATATTCATTAATTTCTTCCACTTTATCTTATCCTGAGTGAGACGGCAGTATTTTTAACAAACTAGAGAATCACTAGTTTCGTAGAGGGTCTACTCCTACACTATTCACTGAACAATGGTCCAAATTAAAAATAGTCATAAAAATAGATCCCTACCTACAAATGTACTGATATAGTTTGAACTATTAAGTTAAACCAAAATTTTAGCTCATAAAGAGCTATGTATATAATCTACATGTATCTGGACTTCAGAAATTAATTATATTTCTACCAATCCTTTCTTGCCTGTGTTATCTTCTTAGCTGCTTACCCATGAATATTAATGCATGCCTATCCATTATAAATATCATGCATTCACAACAAATTAGAAAAACCTAACAAATTAGTTAGACCTATACTTGTTAGAAATATTATACCTCTTGTGTACAGGACGGGGCTGTGTGTATTTACACTAACTTGTTAGACCGATAAATTTGTCTCTTGTTCGGTAGCCTAATTGTATCTGTACAGTCTGTAATACGGTCGACTGCATTAGTGACTGCATAAATACAGTTAACAAGAGGCTACCCGACAAGAGGCAGATTTATTGGTCTACCTCTACACATGACTGCCAATGAAATTAGCCAAGTTTCCATTTCTACGGTACCCGTACCAGTTACAATTTAATGAATGCTTTTTTTTTTCCTGGAAGCAAAAAAGAAAACAAAATAAGACATAACAACCCCCCCCCCCCCCAGCATTTTGTGTCAGTTAGAGGAACGGTTAGCCAATAGACAGTCACCTCTGCCTCGCATCAAAGGCTACAGTAACGTATACACAGAAAACGTTAGAGGTCTAGTAGTTTCCCAATTCAACTCAGGGCCCAGCAATTGGACTTTAAAATTCGACCAATTGATAGCCATTAGCCATGATTTATCATGGTTCTAACTAACCTTATACATGCAGTCTAGGGCAATCATGCACTTTGTTTTCTTCAAAATCATGAAGATGTGGCACTGCGCCCCTATCTTGATCAATAACACAGTGCACAGACTCTACACTAACTGTTAGGCATAGCCATGTTTAATTGATAGTCATACTAATACTAGAACTGATAAGAGTTTATATGTAGACATAACTATACACAGCCCAGTTATAAGTAGCACAGCGTAGGCCTATTAACAGCGTCTGGTCGGGCTAATGTAGACATTGTCTAAATGACATGATATTAGTAATGAGTAGACTCTACAAATTTCAATACAAGTATAAATGGTACAACACACACAGAGTTCATAATATTCAGTCCCTTCCTAACCTTCAATGAATCATCTCTTGCTCAAATTCAAGGACCTATACTTAAATGATTAAACAGATTAAGCTACACTCACTTCTAGCTAGTTGGAAAAGAAAACTTCTCTTCGTGTGCAACAAGAGGCTAGCCAGAATCCTCTTCTACCAAGGTCCACAGTTACCAATAATTGTGCAATGTGAATGGTTGTACAGAATGCAGAAATCATATCAGTGCCAGCTAGCTGCTGCGAGCTGCGCGAGCAACCCCATTCATCCTAACTTTCACACAGTCCAATATAAACATGTGGGACTGGATTAAAGAGGCCTCATGCACAAAACATCTCTTATATCAAAATAATCATCAAACGAGCGGCTATTCATGTACAAAAGAGAAATAATATGAGTCAGTAAATGAGCACTGTGAATAACGAATGATACAGTAATGTCATATGAATCGTAGTTGCAGAAAATCAAAGCAATTTCCCTTCCAGAAATTACTCAAAAATCATCAGTAGACAACATTCGGCTAATTTGCATATTTTTGGCTCGTACATTACTATTGAAATCGAGTACTAGTAAGTCAGTCTTAGCCTAAGATTGACTTTGTGAAACAGACTTAAAAAGTCGCACTTAGACTAAGATTGACTAGCGCTAAGTCTGACTTACTAAGTGCGACCTTTGTGAAACAGGCCCCTGCTGCTCAGCTAATCTGCTGATAGGCTGACACAGGGGGGTGTTTCATAAAGAGTTGCTCGTAAGTTCATGCAGTCGCTCGTATTAAAGTTGGTGCAGTCGCTGTTAAGCTACGTGCGACTTGCAAATTGTGTTTCATAAAGCTGCTCGTAAGCTAAGTGCGACTTGATTTAACAAAGAAGTAATCAATTTTCATGAACGAGCCTGCTCTTAAGCAAATTATATGCAAATGATATGTAAATCAGATAATCAATTTTTTTTTTTCTGATTGAGCTTGATTTCGCTGTACGTCGATACCGTCTGCTGGCTGCTGGCTGCTCCGATTCACCACAACTTGCTCCTTCGAAGGTAAGGAAGCTTTATTTTCATTTCCTTGTGTGAATTATGACATGTATCTTGCGTAGTGAGATAAGTTATCATGAAATCTGCAGCTTTGTAATGAGTTTCAGGCGATTGACTGACTGACCGTGCGTGCGGATGTGAGCTGTGTACCACACAGGGCGGCATGCAGCGTTTGTTTTGGCAGCCGATCATGTTGTTAATGTTAGTCCCACATGCCCAAGTTATTGCTGTGTTTTTCTATAAAGATGAATTTATCGTGCTCGTGTTTATCGCGGTCGCTTTTTGTGCAGATCTTACTCTCAAATGTGATGCAAGAGAGAGAAGAAGATGTAGAAAATATAGCCCCGCAACGCTGTCACGTCCTGACTACTGAGTATTGAGATCTGGGGGATAGACACGTAACGACATAAGTGCTAACCGCTAATATAACTGTTGTAGTAACGGTAGTACTTACCGGCACTACTGGTGAGTTGCAACTGTAACTTGTCTTGTAGCTCAGTCAGTATGTCTTTCAATCAGGTTCCAGGTCACAACTAAGGGATGTACGTACAGACAATCCCTTTTATACCTCCCCTGTAGACAGGGGGATTAGAATAAGACCGCTAGGGGGCGCTACTACTACATTCCCCCCCGTTTTAAAAAACAAAGGGCATAATAAAAAAAACCAACCCTGGCCAAAACAAAAACCTAACTATAACCCCCAAATCCCGCACAACCGGGGATCTCACAGAGCCCCACCCATGGGAATGTGCAATCTGACCAGCCCTCGGGGGTCTGCCGAGGACGATTCAGCGAGCCACCGCCTAGGTCACTCATGCACTGAATGGAGGTGTGAAGGACCGGAGCTATTGGGAGGGAGATAAACCCAGCCCCCCACGGCAAAAAAAAAATTCACTAAAAATTCCTTTAACCTGAGGAGATCACCAAAAATTACTATTATAGCCCATGAAAGAACCCTGACCCTACACAATCACGACCATAATCACACAAAATCACAACTGGCGGCCACAATTTCTACTGGCCAATTCTCATAACATACTACAAAATAAAAACCTTAACACTGAATACAATTGCATAACCATAACAAAAATGAATCCATGGCAGCCATACAAACATCAAATGGCAAGCCTTGGCAACTCTAAAAATATAACACTACTTGTCTTTGGTAACAAAACTTTTGGTCAATTTAACCAACTTGAAGAATACTGTTAACAAACTTTGGCAACATTTTTTGGCAACGCTTTGGCAGTAACAACAAAGATAAGGCAAATCCCTGGCCTTAATAACTCACACACATAAAAACTCTTTGGTCCTGAGTACAATGAGGTAAGAGCACAATAAATATACCTCACAAAATGGAATCTCCTCAGTAGTAAACATTGTATAGAAAATACTATTACAAATGTGGGGGAAAAATCCCCCCACTGGCCATGATTGTGGGTGGATGTGGGGCTGTGTAAGCTCCCACTGAGGATCCTATCCCCCTTACGCCCCGTAGAGGGTGAGGGCATTCACCCTCGTTGTCTCCAGCAGGGGAGCGACAGCTTCCCCTCGCGCTCGAGCAACGAGCGAGGCTACCTCTCCAATATAAATTGGAGTGGTGACCTTAAGGTCCTTGGACGGGGGTAAATGTGGAGAATCTGTCTCCACTAGAAGACGGTGAATTGACACCATCTTCAGGGCTTCCAGCTGGTTGGGGCTGAAAAATCGCACCCTGGCTGTGAACCCAAAATACACATTGGGGAACATCTTCCTCCAAGCAACTAACTCGGAGGTCCCCAATGCGCAACAGTGGATGTGAATCCTCTGATAGCGATTGACGGATGCATGTACTACTTCCCGGCAAATCCGGGAGGGTTCATCCGCATTTGGGGCGTCCTTGCGACCCCGGATGTGCAATACTAGGACTTTCCCTGTTGCCCCGATCTTTAAACAGGCTTTCAAAAGGGAAAGCTGTTTGCCCCAGTTTTGGGGAGGGGAGGAGTAGTCCAACCCTATTTCACCGAAAGCACGGATGTTAGGGTTACAGATGAGCTTACTAAGCTCATCTACCTCCTTTTCCCCCACGGAGCAAGCATGTTTTGGGTGGATCCCAACCGATACCGGCCAGCATCTCTCCCTGGGGATGTCCACTGCGGAAAACTTTGCGGGGTCACAGTAGTTGATAACCCCCCCAGTGAGCCGCACGGGGACCCGCGGAGGTCTTTCACCTTCCGCTGTGATTGCAGCATGCCCCTTCTTCCGCAAGTTGCTCTCCAACCTGTCAAGATGAAAATGACTGTCGAAGGCAGCAGGGATAGGTGGCCGGCGGGTTACACCTGCAAAGGTAAGGGTTGGTGCTGCTCCCGAAGACAGGGCAGTGGACACCCTAGCTTCCGCCGGGCGAGGGGACGTATTACCCGCACCCCTCTGGGAAGCAGGCAGAGATACAGCATCCCTTGCCTGGGCATTCGCATCCTCCCGCTTAGCGGGAGCACCCTTCCCCTGGGCCGTGGTGTTTGTGGGGTCTGAACTCCCACTAGCTGGCACGGAGGAGGGGGGCGCAGCCTGGGTATGCACTGGGCCAGGGCGATTGTCCACCCTGCCCAGGAGGAGAAACCTCTCCCACTCCCGCTGCGACAGTTTGTCAGTCAGCCAGGCTAATGCCCGCCAATGCAGCAGGGCTGCGGGAGTATTGCTGGGTCTGATTGTTAAGGTGGGTGGTCGATTCCACCCCATCCCAGCAATGAGTGCATCCATTTCTTTCCGTAGGTGCTCAGGGATCTCCCACATGAAATGAGATGGTGCCTCTGTATCCAGCAGTTGGAGGAGACCCTCCAAGTCAGCAGATCCCGTAAGGGTCTGCGCTAGGAAGCGTAGGCACCCTACCTGCTGGAGAATTACTCCCCGTGAGAAGGTGGCTTCCTTCTCTCGGAACTGGAAACAAGCTGGCATGTGACTATATATATGCCACTTCAATTTGGAGGTGACCTTGATGGTACACCCTACCACCGGGCAACGTTTCTTAGCCTTTGTGGGAAGGTGTCCTCCCACTGAGTCTGCGGGCCGCTTGGGTGGGGAAGATCGACCTCCCACCCTAGATGACTCCACAGTAGCCAGCCCGGGTGGCCGTTGAGAGCGTGCGAATGTGACCCGCACCCTCTGTGTGAATGGTTTAGAACCATTTCCTGCCTGTATATTACTTACTGGGGGTGGCACCATGCCCTCCCCCTGTACCTTACTGTCATGAGGTAATGCAGGAACATCCTCCGCCGGTTGGTGCTGTAGTAGGGGTGTGTCTTGACTCCCCTCATGGGCACCCTGACCTGGGAGTGAGGATGGTCCGGAACCTCCCATGGCGGAATAGCCTTGTTGGGATGGTAACACCTCTCCCTCAAGTGCTGATTCCTGTCGTGAGGGCAGTGACGCACCTCCCTCGAGTGGTTGCCGAGGTGAGGATGATGGAACCTCTACCTCGAGTAACAGTTGTTGAGGGGGTAATTTGACATCCTCCTCAGGTGGTGGTTCCTGGTCAGATTCAATATCCATCTGCTCCTCTGAACCAGGCGTCTCTGCCACCCTGGTGTCTACCGCATCCCTTGGAGGAGATGACTCAGAGCCGACATGGCCTGCGCGGGATGTCAAAACATCCCCGGGTTCGTCACTCCCTGCCGGGGGATTTACTTCTCCCTGCTGCCGTGGCAAAACTCTTGAAGCTCTGCTCCAAAAAGAGGGGTGGAAAGCCAACCCCACAGGAAACCGTTGAGTTTCCGCCATGGAAGCACTCCACCAGGGTGTGAGGGGATCAAAATAGATCTCCCTTGGGAATGAGCTCCCTGGGGAGGAAATATCCTCCCGTCCCTCAGGCATGGGAAAACGGAGAATTAGTTCCTGGTATGGCATACGGTCCAGGAGGTACTCCTGCAGGCATGCCACCCACTGGAACTCCTCCATTTCCAGAGCTCTTAGGTACTCTTGATCGAGGAGGTCCAGTATCCTCCTCAATGGGGTGACTGTTGGTGCAAACCGCACCAACACCCCTGGAAACAGGAGAAGATCCTTCTCCCTTGCTGCCCTCAACAAAGCCTCTGGTGGTGCCTCGTTGAGGATGGGTTCCTCTCCAGGTGGGGGTGGATCTCCCTCCATAACTCTGCAGAGGGGATACAAAAAGGAAATGGGGGAGGCATGGTTAATGCACAATACTTGGTACCTACTCGAGAAGCCACAAAAGCCTACTTACCTTGATTTGTCTGGCAAGGGGGACATTTGTACTTCTTCATGGCCTCCCCTTCGTGTGGTGTTACTCCTACACATGCCCCATGATACCATTCATCGCACCAGTCGCACTGGATCATGAACGTGCCTTCATCGGGTCTCCGGCACACACAATAGAGCATGTCCTTTTCCAAAGGGCGTTTCCCTCGGCACCAGGCCGGTATGTCCCTGTCTCGACAGGGCTTCAGACGGTCCTGGTGTTGGGTTGAGATTGTGTTACGTAACTCCACTCTATACAAATCTGCAGAAAGCCGCTCCACAATGCGTGCAGGTCCCTTCCAGGGAGAGCTCAATTTCTTGCAAACCCCCTTGACCTTAGCACTGTCAAGGATGTACACTAAGTCACCCTCTGTGAATTGTCTACGATGTGAATGTACATCGTAATCACGTTTCATCCGCTTCTGTGTGGATTTCAACGTCTTGCGGGCGGCCTGATGGGCTTGGCTAATAGCATTTCTCAACCCTGTTGAATACTCGCCCAATTCAGGAGGATGCTTACTGGGTATTGGATAAATTACATCAGATGGGAGGTTAACCTCCCTTCCCAGCATCAGCCTATTTGCTGTGAACCCCGTACTCCGGTTCACCGTGGCTCGAAGTGCCCCAGCAATCTGGGATAGAAATTCATCCCACTTATTCTGGGTTTGGCCTATGTAGCACCTCACCGCATCCATTAAGGTGCGGTTATACCTCTCCACTTGGCCATTCCCAGAAGGGCGGTAAGGCGTGGTTTTTGCCTTGTGGATGGTCAGCACCTTACACAATTCCCTGAAGAGGTGACTCTCAAAATTCCTCCCTTGATCAGTGAAAATCTCAAGGGGGTAGCCAAACCTACTGAAAAACTCAACTGCCGCGCGAGCCGTTTGCTCCGCTGTCTGGGAGGGAAGGGGGATACACTCCACCCACTTGGTAAACTGGTCCACCATCATGAGGATGTACTCGTTCCCCCTCGATGATTTAGGTAATGGACCCAAAAAATCGAGGTGTACCCTCTCCATTGGAGAGCCTGCATGATACATCCTCATGGGGCTATGGCCATACCTGCTAGATTTCTTGTTCAGATTACAGGCTTTACAGGAAGACACGTGATCTGCCACGTCCTGTCCCAGGCCGTACCAAAAATAGCGCTCCTTTATTAGGGCCTTGGTGCGGTCCCTCCCAGCGTGTCCCACTGATGGGAGGTCATGATTAGATTCTAATACACCCTGCACTAAGGAGCGTGGCACTACGAGGAGATCCCTCCCATCTTTATGGAAGTACAACACTCCCTCAATCTTGTGGAAAACCTCCCTGTTAATCCACAAATACTTCTCCTCGGGGCTCCACAGCATAGTGGTAGCTTCATCAGGGACAGTTCCACTTTCCATCCATCGCAATAGATGGGTTAAGTGGGGGTCGGCTTCCTGCTCTTTCCGTACCCGCTCATGTGGGAGTTTCCTTGCTTCGTTCTCACCCCCGCTAGGGGGGGATTCCCCTTCAGCACCACCCTGGGGGGTAGTGTGACTCCCACCAGCTACATCTATTGAGGCATGTACTACACATACCTTGTCATTGAACACTCTCCCTGCCACCTGTACACGTGGCCTCGCAGAGAGGGGGTACCGCATAGTCAACCTCCTCTTCGAAGTGTGACCAATTATCGTGTGCTTTGGCACAATAGCCACACCCCTCGCATGGTAGGTCTTCAAGGTTAACCCCCGGCCTATACCCCTCACAATAGGGAGAATCTGCTACTATCCGCGATAGCGCGTCTGCGTTTCCGTGACGCCTACCTGGACGGTGCTCAATGTTCATATCGTATTGGCTCAACTCTTCGAGCCAACGGGCCAACTGGCCTTGCGGGTAACGGAAATTAAGCAGCCATCTAAGGCTGCTGTGGTCCGTTCGGGACCGTGAATTCCCTACCAAGTAGGTAATGGCGGTACTGTCGCGTGAATTTCACAACTGCTAGCAATTCTCGCCTCGTTACACAGTACCCGCCGCTGTTCTGGGGAGAGTGCGCTACTTCCATACGCAATCACCTTTTCCTCCCCATCTTGTAACTGTAGGAGCTCTGCTCCCACTGCATCATTTGAGGCATCCGTGTCCAAAATGAACCGGTCATGTGCATTGGGCATGGATAATACAGGTGGTTCTGTCAGTCGTTGCTTCAGGAGCTCGAAAGCTTCCTGCTGTTCAGCCTTCCACTGAAATGCCCTCTTTCCAGTGATGCGGTACAATGGCACCGCAATTGCTGCCAAGTCCTTAATGAAGGAGCGGTGATAATTCACCAGTCCCAAGAACTGTTCCACCTGTTTTGTGTTACATGGTACTGGCCATGCCCTAACTGCCTCGATATGTTCTTCACGAAGCGCGATTTGGTTTGCACTTACATCCCTACCCAGGAATTCTACTTTCTCCTGGAAAAGGATGCATTTCTTGGGTTTCAACTTCAACCCATAGCTCGCGAACCGGTTCAGGACCTGTTTCACATTCTGTAGGTGCTCCTCCACAGAACGTCCCAGGACTACAATATCATCCAAGAAGGCTAATACTGTCTCCCAGGTCAGACCGTGCAAGACCAAGTTCATGGCCCTGGAGAAGGTAGCAGGTGCATTACACAACCCGAATCCCATTCTCACAAATTCATACAGGCCATATTTAGTTGGGAAGGCAGTTTTCTTCCTGTCACTCTCACACAGCTTCACCTGGTAATAAGCGGAATTCGCATCCAGCTTAGCGAACCACCTATTCCCTTCGAGGGTGTCGAGACACTCCTCAATATTGGGCAAAGGATAGACATCCTTCCGGGTGACTGCATTTAAAGCACGATAGTCTACGCACCATCGTACTCCACCATCTCTTTTCCTGATCAACACCGGAGGGGATGCCCACTCCGATTGTGAAGGTTGGATGATGCCTGCTTCCATCATGCGGTCAAGATGCGCCTTCTCCTCCCCTGCAAAATTCAAGGGAGTACGCCGCATCTTTTGCTTAACTGGGTTTGCTGTACCCGTATCAATAGAATGCTCCAGGGCCTGAAAATTCCCTAGATCGAATTCATCCTTAGCAAAGACATGGGCGTACTGTATTAACAGCTGTTTTAGCTGGGCTTGCTCCTCGCTTGATAGCAAGGATGAGGAGCGCTCATACAGGCTTTCCAAATGCGCAGGGAGGTCTGCCTCCCCTGTATGGAGTTGGCACACTTGTGGGTCGCCACAAGATTTCTGTATGATGGTCCCAGCATCATTCAACTCCTGGGCTTCCCCCAGGACCACCATGTTTGTCAATCCCACTGACCTATCAGTGGGGTTAATGACATACATCTTCACCCTTTGTCCGGCTGGGTGGATAGCATGTGGTATCATCACACACACGTCTGGGGCAGGTTCAAACAAAAAATCCCCTAAACGTTGATCTAATATTCCTGTTATCCTCTTGACCATGTTGGGAGGAACGATCGTACGTTTTGAAACATACACTCGCGATACTCTCCCATATGGTGAGGGCTCACTGTGCCCCATGGGGATGAATTCATCCCCTATCTGTAATCGGGCTTGTTGAAGGTGTAGGGTCACCTTTTGCTGACGAAGGAGATCTAGTCCTAGCAACATTTCATCTTCAATGGCAGCCACATACAGTTGTACTAGGCATTCACAAGTCCCTAACTTGATTGGAATAGGACCTACAATCATTCCTGGCATTCGCATATCGCGACCCGCCGCATGTAGAAATACCTCCCTGATCTTTTCAGGGCGAGGGTCTAATTTCTCGTACACTTTATCCGAAATGATTGATACTTCTGCAGCAGTGTCCACTACTGCCTTTACCGATTCGCTGCCTATCTGTACCGGTACCATGAACATAGAGGTAGATCTCAATTTACACACAATAACTTCGTCATTGTCTTTAGGGGTGTCCTCCCCTAATGGACTGATATCCACGGCTACATGGTCACCCCTTGGAATATTATATCCCTTGAGGGGCACGGTGTCTCCCTTAGAAGGGGGCGCATCTCCCTCTTGGGTCCGTTCCTCGATGTACTGGGACAACAGGGAGATTACCGGATCAAATTCAGGATGGTTACTACCCTCCTTACTTCCATGACTATCAGAGTTTCCTACCAGAAATGGGCCCGCAGTTATGTGGGTCGGGGTAGGGCCTAATCCTCCGACCCCGAGGAGTTTGACTCCTCATCCGTTTCCAGGAAGGACACCCTCTTTTCAGTTCTTAGGAGGGGACAGTCTTTCTTGAAATGTCCTTCCTGTCTACAATGAAAGCAAATAAGTTGCCTTCCTGGGGAGCTCGGTGCTCCCCCAGGATTACGGGGAGGTCTCCTCTCCCCCTGGCCTAGAGAGGGTGACACCCCACCCGAGTTGCGGGGGTTCTGTCCCTCTACTAACTCATCTACCTTTTTCCCAAGAGCTGCCAGGGTGTCTAGCTTCTTCCCCATGGATTCCAATACGTTCTCCATGGATGCCAAGCGATCAAGTTTCTTCCCTAGTTTTTCCACCACCCTTTCTAGGTCAGCTACACGGTGCTCTATACTGGGCGAGGGCGTCCCTCTTGGGGTGCCCCCTCGGCCCGAATGGAAGGGGGTATTATCCACCCTGCAGACTTGAGGTTCTCCCTCATCATCTGAATCAAGCTTCATGGATTTGGCTTGACGTGCCTTGCCATACACTGCCTTACGGGAGTGTTGATACCACCGTAACGCTTCCACAGCATCGTCTACATTCAGGGGTTGTCGGTCAAGGGCATACCACCCCGCCTCTTTATCAGTACACCCCTGACATAGACGGAGGACCAGTTGTCGCTGCACTGCTCTCTCTGGGAGTTCTGGAAACGCACGGCTTCCCAGTTCGTTCAAACGATCTGCCCATTCGCACAGAGTTTCCTCCGCGCTTTGACGAGCAGTGCTGAACTCTAATTGCGCTGCCTCCACTGGCTCCTGACGATCAAACCGTTTTGCAAAGCGGTACATGACTTCGCAATATTTCAACTCCGGTTCGCGACTCATCAGAAGCTCAAAGAAATTGCTCGCCTTCCCCAACAGGCACCAGCATAATTGATCTAAACGCTGATCCGGGCTCCAATTTCTCGCATTCGCGAAGGCCTCAAATTTGCGGTAAAACGCCCTCCAATTTCCTGTTCCATCGTAGGAAACAGTCTTTGGGAGGGGTTGGTAGCTCCAGTGGTCAGACGAGTCCGTTCCCTGCCTACCCTCGGAGAAGTCAGAAAACTCACTCCTCCTGACAGGGCTAGGATGGCGCGTCTCTTGCCTACCCCACTGGGCCTCGCTATGATCCCACCTCGCTGTACGCGAGTGTGCACGTTCCCTTGGTAGGGAGTGGGCATTCTCCCTGTCCCCGGAATACTCTCTATCATTCCCACTTCTCCCCTTAGGGGTACCGCGTCGCTGAAGCCCTCGTCCCCCTCCGTCACCCTCGCATTCTTGGGAGTCGGAGGCCGAGGTGTCGTAGCTACCACCACCTCCGCGTGACTTCCCATAACGGATATCTTGTGGGACTCGACGCTGCACGGAATGGTGACTATTCACTGCGGCGCGCGCCTGACCGACCTGGGAAGAAGTGGTCTTCCCTGGCTGTCCCTCCCTGAGGGGAGGATATACATCATATGGGTATGGGGAAGTCCCCCGAGACTGGACTCCTCCCCCCGATGTCGCAGCAGGGTCAGCTGTAGGGGCGCTTGAAGGTAATGATAACCCCTCGGGCTCTAACCGTGGGCAAAACACAAATTTCGGGATGAGCTCCTCAGCCCCTGGAATGTCAGAGGACTCCAACAAGTCCTGAGTGACATTCCCATGCTCATCCCGGAGCTTCGTAATGCCATCGACTTGGGTTGCCGACAATCCAAGACGTATGAAATCACTACGGGATATATAATTAATGGGCATCGCCATGACTAGCGCCCCAGCACGTAACCTATTCACTTCACAAATGTGCCTAAATGGCTGTCCTAAATCAACACGTAATAATTAACAAAATCTTATGCATATACCCACTGCTACACAAATAAAATACGATTAATACACTCTGGGATTATTTTTAGAAGCAACAATATACCCAGCAACTGTTGAGTACCACTGTAACACACACACACTGTAATAATACACTACGTCTACCACTTCATCACCAGAATTACGAGTCAATAAATCAAACTTAATAATAAATATGCTTGGTATCTGCTGTCACAAAGGAGTAACAATTGTTCACTACCCCCTCCTCCCCTTATCACAAAAAAGAAAGGGAGCAGCAGGGAAACCAAGGCACAATAAAAAAAACGAAATCAAAACTGAAGACAAAAAACTGTACTGCACTTGCAAGACGACTGGTGAGCAGTGAGCACTAGTAAACACCAAAAAAAAATATGCAGGCGGGGTGCGACAGCCGAAGCCACGAACCCCAAACGAGAAATGTAGATACCCCACTACACAGAGACAATTTAAAAAAAATAATTGAGCAACCACTCACACCCGGTTACCTACACAGGGACACCGGGAGCTGGTCCAAAAAGAATCACTGTACTCCCCTACACTCACACAAAAAAAACGCAGGCCAATTGACCAATAGCCAGCACTAATACGAGCGACAAACAGAATACGCACACAGAGGGACCAGTCTGACACGGACACTTGTCAGTACAGCCAGGCCACCCAACTCACAAATAATAAAATCCAGTCACAGAGTACAAAATGATCGAGAACGGCACTCAACAAGGAGAAATGAAAATCTTCGTTAACCAAAAACGAAAACTAAAAACCACTAGCCGAAACACTAGTTCGAATAAAAGAAGGTATAATTCAACTTACCCCACTGTCCGTCAGCAACACAACGATGCCAAAGGAGCGAAGGCGTGGAGCAACGCAATCTCCGGACGATCACGCTTCACAGCAAAATTAAAAACGAGGCAGTAGTGGTGGACAATACCGCCCAGCAAAATAGTACAAACAGAGAAGCGAACGCCTCCCAAAACTATGAGCCACTAGCACACCTTCCTCCCGAAGAGAATGGAAAATTCCCCCTTCGAGAAGAAAGAAAAATGAGACATCCGCTGCCACTAAATAATCGCGGGGTGAAAGACTCCTGCGACCAGAAGAAAACACGAACGTTCCACAGATAACACAGTGAGAAAAGAGTACGGTGCGAACAGCTCGGAAAACACGTGTAGAAATGACAGCGAGAATAGAGGACCACGCAGACCAAGAGAAGTAAAAGAACGACAGCGTGACAGGGAGAGAACGCAGAAAACCGCGATGCGGAGCACTACGTGCGAAGAGAAGAGAGAGCGCGACAGAGAGAACACGAATAAGAAACACGAAGAGTCGCGCTATACGAAAACGCACAAATAAGAAAGCACGATACCAAGGTATCCAGTACAACAGGCGTGCAGCTCACCGCAGGGAAATACCCTCCCTCCTTACACACGATGGACGTGGAGAACTGTGCACGCCAGAGCCTGTATATACACTGGAAGCCTTGACAGAACGGCTAGCGAGTGCAGTGAATACACGCCGTACACACGAGCGATCAGGCAAGGCTATCGCGCGAGATGGCCGGCAAGTCTCAACTCGCCCCAGCCGGGATACACAAATATACACACGTGAATACAACACGCAACGAATACAGTGATAACACGCAACGAATGGGGCAAGGGAGGTCTACCTACCCAAGCCACCGAACACGTGTGGAACGAAACACGTGAAACAAATTAAAACGAGAAACAGATCACGCAGACGACTACCACGCAATTACAGTACAGGGCAGACCGAAATCTGGACCTGGACCACGGTGATTAAGAAAACGCACCACGCAAACAATGACAATCGCACTCACAACCCGAAATCACACCAAGGTATAATTTCAGCAAACACCACAGGCAAACAAACTAACAAAACAAAGCAAACTTGCAACTAGAACAACCAGAAAAGATGATATTTCAATGAATTTAGGGCTCCCTGAAAACAGGTGGGCCTGGTCTAGTGCAAGATGTTACAAATCACGCACTGTCATTCAAACAATCAGCACACTCCTCCTCCCCAACAACAAAATTACCAATGAAAACGATTTCACCAAGACAATTAGACAAAACAAGCACAAAACAAATTACACCACAGGAACAATCGACAAACGTGGACACCGCCAAGCTCCCTCGCGCTGCCAAGAGCTCTCGCCTCGGCTCCGTCGCATGTGCTCCACCCTTCGCGTATCGGTGCGGTATAGGAGTGCAACGCCTGTTGGCGAAAATAATAGCGGCAGCGGAGTCAGCTTAAATTGCGGCTCTATGTCCACGAAAACAATGGCACAGGAAGTAGGACAATTGTCCGTGACGCCACTGTTGTAGTAACGGTAGTACTTACCGGCACTACTGGTGAGTTGCAACTGTAACTTGTCTTGTAGCTCAGTCAGTATGTCTTTCAATCAGGTTCCAGGTCACAACTAAGGGATGTACGTACAGACAATCCCTTTTATACCTCCCCTGTAGACAGGGGGATTAGAATAAGACCGCTAGGGGGCGCTACTACTACATAACGCTAAGAAGAGAACGTTAGAACTAATAAGCCTACCCCCTATTATCCTAAGGAAAGTAAGATTCTTAAGTTAACGTTCGTACTCGCTAGTAGGCCTAGTAGTACCTTAGTAGCAGTAAAATTTACATTTTAGTACTCTAACGTTAGTAGTTTAGTACAGCCCGGCTCCTACCCTAAATGACGTTACATCTAACGACAACATCAGTAACCTCACCACCACCCAGCGCCCGGGCGGCGCCCGGGGGTTAACTTATTTACCTTGACTCGAGTTTACCGTACCTCGCCTCTCTGCTCTCTGCAAATAAAAAACCGGCAAACCCCCTACCCCTAGACCATACCTCGCTACTACTAGAACATAATACTACAATTACTAGTAACGCCTAACGGTCGGTCATGTTCATTGTTCAATGTTATTGTTAGTAGCCGTAGTATGTACATTGCTTGTCATGACATTAGTCATGACATTTAATACTGACTTCATACTGTAGATAGTGTGGTGTGGCAGGGTTATGGCATTGGTCATGACATTACTGTAGCCTGACCAGACCGCTGTGCGAGCGCTTCACGACAGCGGCTGTGTGTAGTTAGACATTACTGTAGATAGTGTGGTGTGGCAGGATTTAAAGGGATTGAATCCCTTGCATCGGTCCCATTTAAAAATAGATAAAAACCCAGTTTTGATAATTTTTTTAAGAAGCTTATAAATGAGTTTGGGGGTTGCCTGGGCGCTGGGGGTACTGCTAGTACTAACGTTACATGTACTAGATAGGCATGCCATGGCAAGTCTAACTTGTTGTTATAAAACGAAAGTCTAACATATGATACAATGTAGATCTAGAACAGTAACGGTTAGAAGTCATATGTTTATTATATTTGTAAATTGAGCTGTCGTACTGTCACTAATGTTGAGTCACCCGACTGATGATATAAACTGTTTCTTATTCAAATTCATGAAATTCTTCCGTCGACGTAAATAAGCACTGAATTGATCAGTGTTTTAGTAGTAGCCATGATAAAAAATCATGGGTATGTACGCCCATGATTTTTTATCATGGCTACTAGACTACTAAGACACTGATCAATTCAGTGCTTATTTACGTCGATGTAGGGCAATTTGTCAATCAGTTGTAAAGAAAACATCTCGATGGAAGAATTTCATGAATTTGAATAACAAAGCAGTACCCGCTGCATGCTATAAGGATTAGAACCAACTCTTGCTGTCAGGAGGTCGTAGGTTTGAATCCTGCTCGAGTATGTACGCCCATGATTTTTTTATCATGGCTACTACTGAAACACTGATCAATTCAGTGCTTATTTACGTCGATGTAGGGCAATTTGTCAATCAGTTGTAAACTGTTTCTTCTCGTCCGAAACGCAGCACTGTTCTGATCAGCGAGTAAGCGTGACCGGGTGTAGGGTGCACGATGCTCGCAAGCACTTGTACTTGTTGTTTTGAAATATGTTGCTGTGACACTGTGTTTTTTGGAAGATCTGCGAGATCTATCCTTTTGCATAAAAAAACAAGATTTTTTATATTAATTAATAAAATGGGAAAACCAGCCATACGTACATGTATAGTGCATGTCTAGATATTCCACTTTAGGGTTGATTTAGTGAGGCTGAAATACCCCTTCGTTTGGCTTTAGGGCTTTTTTAGCTGCATTTTTTTTTCCTGTTTACATCATGTATCTTAATTTTTTGCGTAGCACAAGGTCCTTGTCCTTTGCTTCATGTAGAAGCTTGAAATCAATGTTTTTTGTTATCACTCACTGACTCAGTCTTTGATAGGGTGAAAATTGAAAATTAGATACATAACATCATCAGCAGCAACATCTGGTATATGGGAGTGTGGTAGTCCTGCATTGCTGTAGTTTCCCCGTCGTTTCAGAAAAACAAATGGTTGAATGATTTCTTGACTGCTGTTTAAAATGTAGTGGTTTGCAGTATACATGAATGTCACGATATATCAAAAATATCTGTTGTGTCAAACTGTATTTACTCCAGTTTTCAAAGTTTCAAGCTAGAAGTAGTGACAAGAGATGCTGGTAAATTGTTCCAAGACTCAATAACATGTTTGCCAGGTGAAAAATAGAAAATGAAAAAAAAAAAACAGCTTCTGACATTTACCTTGTGATGAGTATTGAATAACTTCAGGGAAAGCACGCATCTGTGTGTAGAAACAAGCTTCTTTCTATTGGCTCACTAATATTCTTAAAGCTGACATTTTTGTTGTTATCTTGTCATTCCATGTCAGCTGATCATCAATCATCGATCGCCATGTCCAGAAATGGTGAGAATCATGCTCACAAGGTAAGTTACTTTAATATTCAGAAATACCATCATGCCATGAATTTGGGTGATTGAAGATAAAGGTTAACAAAATGTCATTTTCTTTGTTTTCAAGTTGAGATGAGAAAAAAAAAATCAATGGCCTAGATATTCCATCCCTACATGGATTCGTAGATCCACCCCTCAGGTGATTTGTCAGTCACTGTGACCTAATCTCTGGGTTTGCCAGTTGGAATCAATTTTGAAAAAGCCAACATGAATGATATAGGCATAATAATTAAAAAGTGCTGTATTATATCAAGGCTTGCATTGACTGAGAAATTGCATGATCACTTCACTTAATAGAAGGGAGGATTCAGAAATTTCATAAAGGGGGGGGGGGTGCCTTTTCAAAATTAATTTGGGGGGGGGGGCATTGAATGTGCCCCCAAATGTTTTTATTTCAATTATTTTATCAAAAATCTAAGGTGGCACACGTTCGGTGCACCCTACCTGGATTCGCGGCTGTTAACATATTTATGAAAGATATTTCCCCAAATATATAGTCGATAAAATGAAGTCTGTATGAGGTTACAGAAATTTAAAAAGAGCAATATCACAGGCGTACTGTAAAACGAGGAATTTTCGTGTGCATTTTAATTTTGCGAATTTCGTGAGCGCCAAAATTCCCGAAATTAAAATGCACGCGAAAGCTTTTGTCTACACTACATGCATTGAATGCCAGTAGCAATTCGCGAAAATTTCATACAGTACCACGAAAAAGGCTGTCGGCTCCAATTCGCGAAAATTTCATTCCGCGAATATATCATGTTTTACAGTATATCATACAATTTTAGTTCATTAGAAATCTTGATGCAACATTACAGTTGTTACTCGTGTGTACCTACATGTAACCTGATTAAGCTCACTTGTTTCATGGGATTCATGGTCAAAAGATGGCTTCTATGCATGTGAATCCTTGGGGTAATTAGTGAAAAATAGACTAGATTGCATACAGATTATGCACATGCATAATTTTTAAGCAATGAACACAGTCTTCTTTCATTTTTAATCAACAGAAAGAATCAAGGAAACGCCGACAAAATTATAGTCGGGAAGAGAAACTGGTAATCGTCGATTTCGTTAAAAGACGACGCGAAGACTTATTTGGGAAAGCTGGCTACTGCGGTGTGAAGGTGCAGTATTAGATTGTTTTTTTTTTGTACTTCTTCTGTTACTGCCAATGAGTATGTGTATCAGACATTTTTAGATGTTGTTCAAAGCACTTCTGGCATTTGAAGTAATTTGCAAATGAATTCTTATCATTTTTATCTCAGAAAGGAAAAAAAAACACATGAAAAAATATATTGATGAAAGCCTCAGGTCGTGAATTTTTAAATGAAGATATTGATTATACATTAAGAAAGTATAATATTTGAATAGTTTTAATGTAAATTAAACAAAGATGTATTGCAGTGGCATCTGTGACCTTACTTTTTTCATGAAAAATTAATTTCTATATTAATTTCTCTAGGTAACATGACATTCACTCCTATGATAATTGCATCTGTCATAATCTTATTTTTTTTTTTTTGAAAATTAAGTTTCTGGATGTGATGTCGTTTACAGTTCAAAATGATGATTTCATTCTCAATGTGATTTGTGCTGTGTTTGATATAAAAAATTTTCATTAGAGAAGTTGTCAGGAGATCAGGTCCTAAAATGCATATCAGGAGAACTGCCCTCAGGAAATCTTTGGAGCTGTCGGGAAAGGTGTTCTCCATGGAGACTTGTCCGAAGGAGAGTAGTCCTCAAGAGAAGTTGTGCCCCAGGGGGAGTTCTCAGGACAGACGGTTGGGATTCATAGTTGTCCCAGATCCATGTAATGATATTAAAGTAATTTTGGACTAAAATTCTATTGTCAGGTTGAGGACAGAAAAAGGAAGGCGTGGGAGGAGTTGTCCGTGAAACTGAGGAGCAGTGGAGGTAAAGAAGTGAGGGAATGGCGTGATCTTAAGAAGAAGTGGCAAGACATGAAGAGCAGGGCCGTCAAATTGCAAGCGAAAGCACATCTTACAGGTGGGCATGCTTCCATAATCTTGAATTATTAATGCATATTATGCATGCATTATGGCAAGGATGGCAATTTCTTTTGTTTTTTTTAAGGACCACAGAACTCCCTATGTCAAAAATTACACAAAAGAGAAAAGTTTGTTTAAAAGTGGAAATCAGTACTCTAGTAAATAAGATATTGAGTGCACTTTGAAGTTCTAAATTTCAACTACAGTATATTTTCCAGGTATTAATACCCAGTGTGATGGAATATGCCATGGACACTATGTCCACAGTGAAGCCCTCAAAGCTGGCCCACCCCCCCCCCCCCCCCCCGTTTAAGTTTGCAATATTCTCAGGTAATAGGTGTAGGGTCAAAGGTCAGTGATGTAATATGATGTGATTATCAACATGTCTTAAACTTTTTTGATGATGTGAACTTCTAACATGGTATGTGCTTACCTGTATTACCTTTTTATACGAAGCACAATGATGTTGCCATACATGTTGATTACAGTACTGTGCTGCTTCATTCAAAATCATACTGTAAACTGAGGAATGCTTGTGTGCATTTTAATTTCACAAATTTCGCGAAAGCCAAGATTCGTGAAATTAAAATGCACGCGAAAAATCTCGCCTACACTGATTGCATTCAGTGCCAGTGGCAATTCGCGAAAATGTGATGCTGCGCAGAAGGCCGTCGGCTACAATTTGCAAAAATATCATGTTTTACAGTAGTCATGTTTGCAAATGCACTAATTGATAGGAACATGTAATGTTATCAGTTGCAGTGCTATTGCCTGTATTACTTCACGTTTATTTTTCTTTCTTTCAGTATTGACAACCATATGTATTAATTCTGTTTTCTTACTTCCAAATGTAGGAGGAGGACCGCCCACGCCCATCGACTTTGTGAGCGAGAAAATCCTCGAGACATTGCCCCCAGAGGTCACGGAAGGGCTTTCCAGCTCACAAAATGAAGCTGGACTAGGGGTTGGTTATGTTTATATAAATTCTGTTCTTAGTTGATAGAGCTCTTTATCTTTTTTTTTTTTCCTTCTTATTTTGGCATTTTCAATGAATAACCTTATCCAACATAACAATGGTATTTGGTTTTCTGTTGGAGACATCAACATATCTGGTTCTTATTAGGTTGAAATTTTGATCAGACTCAGAATGCTTCAATAGGTAAAATATATCTTCCAACAAAGAAAAGGATACCCATATCATTAAATTTGTTGAAGTAATTTCAATTCCATGCCCATTTCTGAAAATATACTCTTCTTTTTTTCATTTACCTTGTTTTTACCAACATTGCAGATCAGAAATGTTTCATGAATGGCATTTCTTATCTCATTTGTAGAATGTAATAGTTGCTGACCTGCATGAATGGACATGCCACAATCATTTTATTATGAAAGGTCATCCTCATGCAAAGCTTTTCTCATCAGTTGCCTACAATAAACAGAAATGACTTTATTTTCAGAAAAGGGCATGGAATATAAATGAGCATGAACATGGTAAATGTTACTGTTTGGTTGTTGGCAGAGGCATAAATTTTGACCACATTGTGGTGTAGGTTTCATGGAGTTACTATAGACATAATGTTACATTTCTCAAGAGGAATTACTTTCTTACATTGGCTAAAGGGTCTTTCATTTCTTTTTCCAAAAATTTCTCATCTCTTCAGGAGTGCACTAATTCCCAGAATTCAGAGGATGATCCGCAGATGATGACCCTCGGCGATGAAGAAATGGATGTGAATACCGGTAATCCAGACGAAGTGGTTGTTGAGAATCTAAATGCAATTACAGAAATTGTTTCCTGCTCACCCCACCTTATCCACGATGACTTAATCAAAATCAGTGGGCAGCTCAGCACAATCATTGAGCTCCTGAAAGCACACAAGGAAGAATAAGAGTAGCATCTTTTGTATCACCCCTAAATGTAATATCAACGCTAAATGTAATATTGACCCTAAATGTAATACACCTTAACCCTAAATGTAATAACAACCCTAAATGTAATACATTTTAACGCTAAATGTAATAATAGAGTCAACCCTAAATGTAATAACCGGAGAGAACCCTAAATGTAATACATGTCAACCCTAAATGTAATATCGACCCTAAATGTAGTACTTTTTAACCCTAAATGTAATATCGACCCTGAATGTAATACATCTTAACCCTAAATGTAATATCGACCCTAAATGTAATACACCTCAACCCTAAATGTAATAAAACCCAAAATTTAATACATTTCAACCCTAAATGTAATATCGACCCTAAATGTAATACATCTTAACGCTAAATGTAATATCGACCCTAAATGTAATACATCTTAACACTAAATGTAATAACAACCCTAAATGTAATACATTTTAACGCTGAATGTAATAACAATCCTAAATGTAATTCATGTCAAGCCTATCAAATATAATATATTCAACGCTTAATGTAATCACGACCTTAAATGTAATACACCTGATTATAGAGGGTAAGCAACGCAGAATATCGGGCAAAAGGTCAGGGGGTATACAAAGGAGATATGACGCAACTTTCTCTCACACTCTTGAAAGAACGACAGCAGTTGCTTAGACCTGTTTTTGTTGTTTACCCATGTAAAAATCACACAGTCTTATTACATCCATTGTTTGCTGCAAAGTTAATTAGGTCCATGTGACATAGTTCTTAAATCTATTACCTTTATCATACAATCACATAAACATTTTGTATTCCAATCTTTATTCAGTGTTTTTTATTGCTTAGAGTTTTGTTGAAAAAGAAAAAAAAATGGGCAAAAGTTAAGGTAGTTTGCCTTACTCATACATTCACATATCATAGGAAAGTCAATATATTAATGGTGACTCAAAGATGATAAAAAGACATCTACTTCTTTTTGCTTTACTGGCATTTTTGAATTTATTTCGTGCACCCTCCCAACGACCACTTGTCCCAGTTTTGTGTCACTATAAGTATAGTAGTGATTACCAGGAGTAGTGAACAATGTCATGAGGCTAATACTTCGGACAGTGATTTGCTGCCATGTCAATGTGTGACAGATAGCGTTTAGCGTTGATATTACATTTAGGGGTGATACAGCTTTCACCATCTAAATTCTTAATATGTCAATCCACATCAAATCATCCAATGCAAGGTCAGGGATCACCCTTCGTCCCACCTAGGAATGGCATCAATTTTTAAATTTTAAATGTCCACACTTTCAAGATAAAAAGACCTAGCCCTGAGATATTTGCAGTAGGGATAGTCTGTTATACATACAGTGCACTCCCGCTATAACGAACACGGTTATAACGAAATTTCGTTGTAACGAAGTAAATCTTCTGGTCCCAAAATTATCACCATTGAAGGACAAGTCCACCTTCATATACATAATAATTGAGAGAATGCAGCAATATAATAGAACACATCAGTGAAAGTTTGAGGAAAATTGGACAATCCGTTCAAAAGTTACGAATATTTTAAGTATCTGTGCAGTCACTGCTGGAAGAGAAGACTACTACAGTGTATGATGTCACATGCGTACAACTATATAAGGAATATAAAAAGAGAATTTCACCAAACTTTACATTTTGAATAAAGTGCACATTTTTTCGACTTGCTACTGACGTATGCTAAAGGTAATATTATTCCCCCTGCCTTCTGAAAGAGAGAAGTCGAGTGCTCTTTTGTTATGCGAGAAAAATGGAAATATGTTGAATTATCTTTATTCTTTTTTTATATCGTTGTAGTCATGTGACATCATAAGCTACAGTAGTCTTTTCATCCAGCCGTGACTGAGCAGAAACTTCAAAAATTCGTAACTTTTTAACGGATTGTCCGATTTTGCTCAAACTCTCACTGATGTGTTCTACTAATATTGCTGCATTCACTCAACCCACATGTCTACGAAGGTGGACTTGTCCTTTATAGTCTATGGTAAAAATTCACTTACAACGAACACGGTTATAGCGAAATTTCTGTTAGAACGAAGTCTTTTCCAAGCACCACAGACAAAGAAAAACAAAAGAAATGTGCTCCGTTATGACGAAATGCGAATTGCTTTCCAAAATTCGTAGCGGAAAAAGCATTTATAGCTTCTCTGCATGGGTGAACGCTTTACACCACTGTGTGTTCGCTCTTTGTGTCAAGCACAGTTTCTGAGGGGAACTTGCGTTTATTATTGTGATACATTGATCCCATCACATTTCACATAGCTTCCCAGTTTATAATGAGTATTCAGCAAACAGAATATGATATATATACGTGGTTTTCTTGTTTTCATTATAGATTGTATTTGTTCGGTTCTAACGAAATTTCGTTATAACGAAAGAAAACTGCCGGTCCCGAGCATTTCGTTATAACGGGAGTGCACTGTATTTCATTTCAAAACACTTTTGTTACCTAATGATGACCTGTTGATTTGATCCAAAATTTGACCAGAACAATAAATTGCTAAAGTGTATATTTACCTCATTGCAATGCATGTAAACACATGGTTTGAAATACTTTTCACAGAGCAATATTTCAAGAATTATGAAAACTGACAGCCTATCATATTCAGGTTCTAAGCTGTTTATGCTCTTCTTTCAGATGTAGTGTCAATTACATCATGATTGTTATACCCTTGACCTTTAGGTCAATTTTGCGTCACAGTCAGTTTTTCTTGCAAAGATTATAAATTTCTCTCAATTTCCAGATAATGAACACTTTTGCTTAAAAATACAGGCTACAATAGTCAATCAAAAATGCCTAATTTTCTTTTAACTATGTTGAATGCGCGTTGGTTGCTGTGTGAGGCTATTTCTTAGCAACCAATTGACCTTGGGAAAAATGTTTTGAGATTTTCCGTCAGACAAACTGGGGAACATTTTGTGCGATTTTAAAGAAAATCGGAGGAGGTCGCATGGCAAGCATTGGATGATTTGACATGGATTGACCCATTCGTTTACATATGAGGAGTGAATTTTCTTTGTGTTCACATTTATTTTAGTTTAAAATCTAAAGACATTCAGTGAGATTTTTTAATCAATTGAATTATATATTTACTAGTTTTACAAAAAAAGACTGAAGCTATTCAAACAAATAAGATAGCTTGGCTGTACAATATTTCATATCGCCAAGACTTCATATGCATGAAATTGACATGTGCCTTCCTAACACTTAACAACCAATAAGTCGCTAACATCCTTTTTTTTTTTTTTTACAACTCATTATATTCCTCAAAAAGTGTGAGCGATAATATGGATAATATGGTCTCATAACGCAGCTGCCAGCACCCCTGCGTCAGTCACAGAGATTTTCTTGAGAGCTCTCTACAGGCTTTAGTTCTTTTCAAATAATCGTTAAATTTGTAATGAAGGTGTATTACCGTAAAACGAAGAAACCTACAGATTTTGGAGATGGCGCCCTTCTTCCATCTTCACAAACACTGTCACAGAAAAAAAAAGATTGTCGGTGTTTTCGTGTGTATGCAAAACTTGCCATGTTTTTTTCTCGATTTTTCATTTTAAATTTGGTATGTAAATGTGTCTCAGACAAATCTAGATGCCTATATCTATTGGTAATGTAGCAACCACTGTTCCACCTTTCATAGGGTCAAACGTCGCTCTCAGGTTAAAATTTGCCAAAATGCTTGGCTTATCTCTTTAATCAGACTTTATCTTTAATAAACATATATTTTTCTAACATGCTAAGGAGGTGTACAAAGTGTATGGGTGGTCATTCTTCAAGAAGCACACTGAAAATTGGGATTACAGCCCCTTCAGTGTTTCAACTTGGATATCATGTCACATTTTTTGCATGTGCTCTAGCAGTTCTGAACAGCAAATAGTGTGCAGGAGCATTGTGCTCTGTTTGTTAGGAAGCGAGGGAGAGTATCCAGTAGTTCTTGGCAAAATGCTATGAAGGTATTATCAGTGCCTGAAGTTAGGTGGATATTCGGATTAAGACCTACTTTTCATTTTCTTAAAAAAAGTCTGCTTATTTCCGTCATGAATTTTCTCTGATATAACAGGGCTTAGTAGAAGCACTTTGATATTTCTCAAGGTTTTTAACTTGTATGAAGAGAAATTGAGTAGTCATTTTAACCCCTTCAACATAATATCATTTCAATGGTAGTAACATCATGAACAATACTATCAACATACTCTACTGGACTTTAATACTTGTATTAATTTTTCTTTTGGAGTAGTGACATTTCAAGCACTCTCCGTGATGTTCCATCATCTTAAACACCCTGACCCTGTTACGGGTCAACAACAAAATAACATGTTGAGGACGAGTCCCAAGTATACTTGAGCAGGTGTCTGTGGGAATTGCATGTTATGGCAAAATCAGTCCTTCTTCAACGTGTTAACGCCCAAAATCAGTCGGCCTGATGAAGCGTCTCAGAGAGGACATGAAACATCACTGTTACAAAAAATGCAAGTAAGTCCAGTTGAGTATAGTTCATGATATACTTTACCTGAATTACTGGGAAAATTCAGACTCAAATTAACTTTTAATGTTAGTCTTATAAGTTCTGATGTGTGTGACATTTTGGTGACATCGAGGTTCCGGGTCATGTAGAGTGTACTTTATGAAAGAATAAGAAGTATTTACGGTGCACTCTCTTTATAAAGAACACAGTTATTACAAAATTCCGGTTAAAACGAATGAAAATTTCAGGCCGCAACATCGGCTCAATGTACTTTCATTGTTTATTTGTGCAGTTGTAACGAAATTTCTATACAATGATAGAAAACTGCTGGTCCCCAGGACTTTGTTGTAATGTGAGTCCACTGTATTATACATGTATTCTTTTCTTTCATATATTTCTGTGAAACAAACACCTGCATTGAAATATTGTAGAAATAGAGGCACTATCATACCTTAACATTTCCCTGGAGGTAATATTCATGAACACTACTTGCTTAAGTACATCTGTAACGAAACTAGTGAAAACCTTTGAATGAATTGTCATTAACATATTTATCTAATTTAATGGTATTTGTATATATACAAACTATTTTTTTTCTCAAAATGTACATGTGATTACCATTTTAACAATATTAGATACTTGTATCATTCAGATGAAATGCTGCTTAAAAAGTCGTATTCCAATATATGCAATATGTGTACGTTATTCTTAGTATTGATAATTCTTACCATTATTATTAAATATTAATTAAATTCATCTGATATTTATTGCCATTAATTCGTGGGCCAACTTTGGAATTTCAAATATTGATTCCTGTATGTACATATGTATTTGACAGAATGTTATTATATTTTATATAATCAGCTTTCGAATTGCATGTAAATATGTAATTACTTGACAGAATGTTATTATATTTTATATAATTATAATATTTTCTGAAATATTGAAATAAAACTTTGACACTTGAACATAAACATCACATTCTCTTCTATTTCATTTTTGGCAGTTGAACTTAAATAACCAAGCAAGGTTTCTGAAGAGAAGCAAGAACATAAGAGTTGCCATTTACTTTTGCTATGCATCATGAATAGATACTTCTTCCACAAATATCAATTTTGTACCTCTAGAATGGTAGAATGTATATTTTACCTTATTTGAATAGTTCCACGTCAGACTTATCAACAAGATAAGCTCATAAACAATTGTGAAAATACATTGCTCATAAGTTTCTTCCAAAATTGCAGCTAAATGACTTTTCATTATGATAGAAACAATACATTTAACTAGCATTGTTTCCTATGTATTCAATACATTTGATTGGGAAATAATTATTTCAAATATACAGCTTTGATGATTCTCAATTACATTCAAATCATTCTGCAAGTATATAAAGTTCTTCACATTGTTATATACATTGATGATCTTTCTTAAGAAATAGCTGCCAAGTCTCCAAACTTCTCGTGGAGAATTCCCGAAAACAGACTTATTTTGATAGGGAAAAATTACAGATTTTCAACATACGCCTGATTCGTACATTGATTTCCCAAAATGGATCGTGCAAGCTTGAGAAAGATCTCCATTACGATGTCTTTGTAAATTCTCCCTTAAATGTGAATATTTAAGGTGGCGGTTCTGGTCATGTCATTAATCATGTACGACTCTTGAAAGTACTTCAGCAATCATTTGAAATATCACACATGTTTGTAAATCAGGAGAATTAGTGATGTTGAGAATCACATCCGTACAGTACATGTATTGCTAAAAGATAAGAGAGAGCATAATGAAATTGTTTATTTCTACATGTGTTTGGAAGACGTGTACTTTTCCACAACCCCCCCCCCCCCCCGAATGCAAGTTAGATTTCCGTTAATTATCATAGCACATACATCTCACAACACTCCTGATGAATAAGGTGAGATTAAGAGAAGAAGTCATTGACAATGTCCATTTGGACCATCTGTCCAACTTGGTACTCGTGGTCATCATTGTCCTCTTCGACATTGCCCACTTCCTGTTCATCGTCTTCTGCGACTACCTCCTCCTCGTCTACTTCATCATCTGGTTCGTTGAGGAATTTAGAAATGTTGTGTAGCACAGCACATGCGACAACAACATCGCAGACCCTTCTTGGAGCCATCTGCATGCCTTGACCCTTCAAACAACGGAATTTGTTCTTCAGCTGTCCAAAGGTCATCTCAATCAAACATCGAGTTCTTGCATGGGCTCTGCATTTAAAGGAATTTAAAATAAGTTGGAAAAAATTTAAAATGATATGTCACAAAATGCATGTTAATTGTGGATTTAGGTAAAGCTTTTAGAGAAAGAAGATGTTGACTGTCCTTCCCCATTTTCATCAGACATGTAGACCACTGGAATGAAATTTCACCAGCACTTAGAAAACAAGACAGTCAAATGTAAATTGCTAAATACACTGTATTTCTTCTCTCGTACAGGATAGCTCCTCCATCTCTGAGGATGATTTTAATCCACCATGGAAGAAAACGATCAATGACCCTGTGGTATCAAGGGAGTTGTTCTATGAAGGGAGAGCTCTCTTGGAAGGGAACATCCTCATGTAGTTGTCAGTCAAAGAGTTGTCAGGTGGAAAGTGTCAATGATGTAGTTACTCATTGGGGAGTTTCATGTGTCTATTGTTGAAATAGAGCACAGAAAGCAATATGCTCAGAAATGCCACTGATTAAAAATCAATTGGATGGGAGACAGTTTTATAATTTTACACTTTTAATGAAATAGTGAAATGCCAATTATTTACAAATACAAATGAAGGGGGGGGGGGGTGGATGCCCTTCTTTGTTCCAGCTCATACATGCATTTTTAGGACTTTAAAAATTCATTCATATATACATACATGTACTATGAAAGTTGTAGCGGATATCTTGGGGTTTTTTGATACATTGCACATACCTGTTGTATGCTCTTTTCGGTGGTGTGTCATCTTTGTTTTCACCAAAGGGAGTTTGGACCCATCGTCTGAGGGGATAGCCGCTGTCTCCTAACAGGAAACCACTATCCCCTCTGTTTTGTAGGAATCTTCCCAGATGACTCATTTGCAGGATGCGTGCATCATGCACAGAGCCGGGCCATCTGCAAGGTCATAGTACATGTATCGGTAACTTGTATTATCTGTTTAATGTGACCCTGACAGTATGCAGTTTTTAAAAAGTTTCAAAATAGATAAATGTACAAAGTTTCAGGAAAGCAATGGTTTGAAGGTTAGATTTAAAAGTTTCAGCTTCGAGCAGAATTGTAATGTGATAGAATGATATTTTTATGTGGGATATATCTATATATTCTCACTGAGATGTAAATACTTACAACATAGCATTGTCAGAATTAGTTAATGATGTTGAAGTTATAAATATTTTGGTAAACCTTATCAAAAGTTTGTAGGAATTAGAAAGGAAATTTGGATTTCAGGATAATCTAAAGGCATTGTTGCATTTGATTAACTACACATTCTCTGTAATATCTTTTTTTTTTTCAATTATTCCCCTACTCCCTTTTTGCTTATACATTTATAGGACCTCTTCAAAATATGCATTCTTTTGAGAAGAAAAGTGGTACACTTCAAGCAATTATTTTTCTCTAAATATCCAAATTGTTTGAATATACCCTAAAGATGATGTATTTCATTGAAAATTAAATCATTTGATAAACCCTGGTTAATTTCAGACTGTCAGACTTTTGCATGCATTTTCTTTTCTCTATCTTGTATAGACATTCCTTTCTGTCTTTGTAAAAGTATTTATTCCAAATAAATGGTGTGTTTCAAAAGGGGGAATAATTATATACATTGCTTCATAACAAATCAAACCACAAAATTGAAGCATAAGTTGGCCTATGTTAGATAATTACATCTAAATTATAAAACAAAAATCCAAAATACACAAAGATTCATTTTAAGTTATTATTCAAATCAACTTCATTATTATATGGAAATGTGAAATTCCAAATCGGCCCACCACACCCCTTCTCGTTAAGAATTATTAAACGATGAAAAGGCAGGCAGAAAATAAAAATGAAAATGTCTGCATACATGAAGTAGATCATAGCTAAGCAGAGGCACAGACAAGGTTTGAAAATTTTGGAAATTATAGGGGTTTACAGGCTGCATTGGCATCCAATCCAAACTCAAACAATTCTAAAGAAATTAAGGATTGAATCAAAATAATTCCAATTAAATATAAATTTCACAATTCCTCATTATGTCATATTTGACATGTACACCCTCCACCGTCCCCCCCCCCCAAATTATCTTAACTTGATTTCTTATTACTTTCTTAAATTACTTTATTTCTCGCATTTAATTGGTTGTGTCCTTATAATATGATTATATTATATACATGTAAAATACATTTTTTTTTTTTTTTTTTTTTGGGAGGGGGGGGGGGGGGGGGGGGGGGGGCTCCCGGCTTCCGGCTCCTCCAAATGAGCATGCCAGTGCTCCCTCTCGCAAATTACACCCCAGCCCCCTACCCCCTCTATGGAGACAATATTAAGGGAAAAATAGCCTACAAGTTTTGTACGTGTTCTACGATTTGTACCTGGCCACGACGTTGGTGATGACGTATTTTGCGTCACACACCATTTGGACGTTTATGGTGTGACGAAACTTTCTGTTCACGTACACATGTTCATTCACACCGAGGATTGACGAGTTTAGACCGACATGAGTGCAATCCACAGCTCCCAAGACACTCGGGAATCCTGCGATTGCGAAGAACTCGTTCTTCACTCTGTCTGCATCGGCACCAGTTGGGAATTTGATGAACTGCATTGGAAATATAATTTGAAGTTAAGTTTATCTTTAGTTTGGGCTTTTTTCAATCTTCATTCGACTCAATGTGCTATATGAACTTATACTGCTAACTTCAATTCTTACGAGTGGGACAGTGTAGTACCGGTCCACCCACTGTAGCTAGAACCCGAGCGAGGCCTAGCGGCGAGCCGGTGATAGCCGGCGGCGTAGGGCTAGGGTAGGTAGGTGATCGTTGCGTTGTAGGCATGGGGGGGGGGGGGGGGGGGGGAGGTTAAATCGTGAGGAAATGATGCATCTACGTGTTAAACCAGTGACAGCTCCTGCACTTGGCATCGATTTTTATTGTACAAAATGTGCCTTTTTCTTATCGGCTGCCCACATCCACTACTATGGCACTAAAGGTCTACCCCCCCCCCCCTAAGTTTTAGTGATTTAGACACAGCAGAGTCACATATGTGTGCGCCTATTGCCTTGGACGGACGTCAACAGACTAGAAAATCTAGTAGTAGGTTATTACTAATATTATATACACATCTAGTGCTAGTGGTTAGAATAGACTCAGAGAAAGAATTGGTGACTCAGTAAGACTGAATGATTATACATTGTAATTCTACTACTAGATCTATAGTATTAACCGTTAGGCGTTACTAGAGTGCATATTACATTTTGTGCAATTCAGTGAATTACTGTATCCCATTAACATGATTAAGGTTAACTACAATATCATACATATTATTTTAAAGAGAAATAGAGTTCTAAACTTCTATACAGAATGTTCTCAAAATTAAAGAAGATGCAAGAGAAATCGCCTACCTGACTTCTCCGTCGAACCAATGCCAGTGTCACTCTCCGGATGCATCGTGACACGGTGGCAATGCTTACTCGGTGTGCTCTAGCCACTTGACTGAGCAGACTGCCTCCTGCAAAGTACATCAGTGCTATGCACACTTGCACAATGACTGCCAACGACTTGTTCCTATTTGTTCTAGGCTGAATGTCGCCTCTAAGTAGGTTCACCAGAAAGTGAATTCCTTGGCGTGTGAATCTATATGCTTTCTTGATCTTGGTGTCATCCATTCCCAGGAAAGGATTTTCTCTAGGGAGGAAGACCCTCCTGCCTCTAGCAGCCATTTTGTTGCTATGAAGCACTTACGATTGACTTGTGAACAACCTTTGATTTTTAAGAGCAGCCCAAACCTGTCGTAAAGTTACGAGCAACTTGTGGAACTTACGAACAACTCAAATTTTTATGAAACGGCCCTAGTTGATCGTAACTTTACGAACAACTCTACGAAGAACTTTACGAACAAGTGGGTGCACTTACGAACAACTGGGTGCATTTACGATCAAGTTGGTCACTTACGAACAGCTTTATGAAACACCCCCCTGGCGCATATACCGCATGGAGTGTGCATGACGTTTACTCTACTACTGAGTATCAGTAACAGTTTTCACTGCTTTGAACCAAATTGCGATTTGCTTGAAAGTTCAACAGAATGCTATGAGAGGTAACAGTATCATTTTCTGAATTTGTGTGCCATATATCTCCGTTACACGTGATTTTTTTTTTGTGTCGGAAGCTTCATATACGGAGCTCGAGGGGTGAACGATTAACATTCAATACTGCAATACATGGTCCTACACACTGCATTTTGTGTACTGGTAATCATTAACTTTCAGAGGTCTACGTAAATAAACAAGCAATATTACTCTATACTTTCTACTAGTAACTACCTCATTCGGTAAAGGTTAAAATACGGAATTTGTTTTCAGGTTATCCGCTGTGTTGCTACAGTTGCCATCCGGGTGTTTTCCTTTTAAAATATCATTTGTGTGTTTGTTTGCTCCTGGAAAGAAATTGTTGCAGGTAATTTTACGATAATGTAAATTTAAATTTAAGCATGGAAAGATTTGTCAAAACTGATTTGCAGGACTTTGACTAACATAACAATACACAGCCCTGTTGCTGTACACAGCGTCTGGTCCAGCTAGAACGGCTAGACTTTATCATACAGTGTGGATATACCCTCATGTTTGACTAACACTTGTTGGGGGTTGCTGATGCGGTAACCTCCTGACCTTAATGTTGATACTCGATGCAGCAATATCATTGACTACCATAAAAGAGGCTGATCAGTTGTTATGAAACTGTTTGATACTCATATGGTTGAAGGTCAATGTCAAGGTCAATCAAACAAGAGGATGCCATAAAGGTGCAATGAAATTCAGAGATCGATATGCTATATTTTGTGAGACTGACGTCACTGAATGGGACCTTAATGTAGTTTTAATGTCCACTACTACACTAGATGACAAAAAAATCATGGCTGACAATTGAATCATTTATTTGTGATTCATCACCTTGCTTGTCAGTAAACTACATTGTAAGATGCCAAATATCAGAACCAGGAAAACTGATGATGTTGAAGTCTAGGTGATTTTGATTCATACTGCAGTAGAACAAAATTTGTATTGGTATACAGATAGGATATCCTGGATTATAGCCCCTGCTGCACCTATATATTTTATTGTGTGACTGTGTATTCATTGAAATGTGTTGTTATTTCCAGACAACCAGAAAGCAGAGCTTAGACTCTCCCAAGAATTCAACTCCAACTGATACCTGCAAGCTGAACTTAATAGGTAAGCAATGAACTGTTATAATCTGTACTTGTGGCTTATTAGTAGGTACTAAATAATGTGCACAAAACTAGGCTTTTTTCTCCTTCTATAAACTCTCCTTTAAAATGTCTTTGAGTATAATTTTTATGTATCACAGAAGACTAAGGAAATTTGGTGATCCAGAAAAACAACAGCAACAGCAAACATTCACAGAGTGCCAGTTAGTGTATTCTCTCATATCCTTTGAGAATAAAATCTCTTTTTGACAGGAAGAAACATGGCACCCGCTGGAGAAACTTCCAAGCCAGACAAGGAGATTGTAAACTACGCCCTCAATCTGAATATGGGGAAAGGCTATCAGCGACGCAGCGTGGAGCTCTCCGTCCTGGGATCGACTTTCAACATGCTGTACGGGGAGTGGAGGTTTCAGGGGAAATTGTCCGGGGAGCTCCCCGTTGTCCTGTGTGTCCACGGCACCCCGGCAACTGAGGGTGCTTTTCGTCCCATCGCAAGTCTGATTGCGGAGAAGGGCTACAGGGTACTGGCTGTTAACTTTCCTGGTAAGTGGTTAAAATCTCAGTAAAAAAATGAAAGTAATACAACTTGTACATAAAGTGCATTTGAAGTGTGTTTGTGTGTTGCATTTCACTTGACCTGCACCAGCGGTATATTTGTGAAAAAAGTCAAAATTTGTATCATCAGATCCAAATCACACAAAGTGTGTACTGGTATTGTGAGAAATATACATCCACTGTATACCTTCTTCATTTTATCAGGTACTCTATATCAAAATTTGCAGGAATAGCTATCAAGGACTCTTAAAACAATGTCAATTCAAAAGCTGCATAATCAAGATCTCAAAAGGGACCCCTAGTTGTGGAATTGAACAAAGTGTGCAAACCTGCAATGGCCAAAGAATCATAAAAGATAGATTGTTGGTAGGGTGTCTACAGGTCATTTAACTCCTCATGTGCCTTGGTGGAAATCCCCTTTGTGCCACATTATTCTGAGACACTAACGGTTTCATGTTTTGAAAAAAAAAAAATCTGTTTTTCAAGTCTTATGTAACTTCTATAGATTTCTGTTGAGCTGGGCAAATTGAGTAAAGTTATAGAGAAAATTCCAAGCTTACGAATTGCTTTGATGTATATATTGTATGACAAATCTATGATTGTTTTTCTTTCACATGACCAGTAGCTACATTACTTCAAAAGCATGACAAAACAGTGATAGAAACTTAGAAATTACTCTTAAATCCAGTAGAGAACAACTCTTGCCATAGTCAATCACCACATGAAATGCAAGCTATATAATCTCATGTGAGAGGAACGGAAGCGCAAGAAATGCTTTCATTGTACCACGGCATTTGGCGATTTATCGATCAGATTGGGTGGATTCGTGCGTTTGAACAGAATAACATGCAAAGCTGGCATGCAGTCGACTGAGTCGGATGTGCGAACGTGGCACATAAAGAGTTTATACAATTATTGTAACTAGAAAATCAACAACAATACTACAGAAGAAGGTATACAGGAAAGAGTCAATGATGATCCCTCCACTGAGAATGGACTGATTTTGCTATGCATGTAACATGCTTTTCCCATAGACACCTGCCCGTATATTCTCGGAACTTGTCTTCAACGGGTTAAAATCAGTCTTGAAGATCACATGAGATATAGGAACGTGGAGAGCATGGTAATATCTCTTATTGCTTTACAGTCTGGTATCAATTGCAATCATGCATACATTTGACTTTTTGATTTCGCTAATATTAGGCAATGGTTACACTGAGTTGGATTCGCGAAGAGTCTATGACTGCAGTACGAACCACAAGGTCGCTCTGGTGAAGGCATTCATATTTGCCTTAAATCTGTCGAGGTGATTGCTTCTCATCAGCTCTTTTTATTTTGTCACAAATTTTTCCTTGCTTATTTAATAAGAACAAAAATTACACTGAAGAAGATGTTTCAAGAATGCATTTTGTTATAATTATTATAAAACCAAACAAGTAAAGAATTAAAAAACACAGAGCGGATAATTTGCAGCCTGAAATTGTACTTTGTTGTATGCTGAATTTCATTAAAACCATGTTTGCTATAGTGGGAGTGCACTGTTTACTTTGGCTAAACAAAGATAAGCAATATAAAGTTGCTGGATGCAGAAGGTGATTTGGCCAGTACTGCATTCTGTTCACTGATTGGAGCATGTCCATGAATAGAGATTACCTAATCTCCCTAATCCCCTAATCCCAGCTGTGTCACCAAGGCATCCCTGTTGTCCCAGGCACATTGCTATGGCTTAGTGGGGCAGCTAACATACAACTAGGTCAAGTTATGAGGAATTTTTAGAATGCTGGTTCACTAAAAATAGCATGGGTAACCCTTATTTTTAAATCTTCTCTACTCCATTTTCTATGAACCTGCACCATGTAACTCTTTCTTATAGTAAAATCAGTCCGTCCTCAATGGGTTAAAACTTTTCATATATAGACAAGTTTGGTGCAATTTGAACATGTTATATATTATTTTAAAGCTTAGAACAAACACTTTTAAACTATGAAGAAAGAGGGTTTAGATCTGTGCGGTCACTACTTGTACTCTATAATCAGTACATTTTGATCCTATGGTACTACTAGGCTGGTTATTTTTCTTTTTTAATCTGTCTTTCTCTACAGTATTGCCATGGTTATCGGTCATTCTACGGGCTGTATTGTGATGGCCTCTTTGGTCTGTGATCCAGAGGTAGATAGTATCATTCGGTCGATCTGTGCAATATGTGAGACTGGAATTCTTCCCTACAAGTAAGCATTTGAAGTGAGGTGATACATGTGTGTTTTTGCTCTCCCAGACATTTATTGCATTTACCCTTCAATAGCAAAGTACAGTGCCGACCGCGGGAAACGTCACGAAAACCCCTAGGGCAAATGCGGGAAGCCCTTTCGTCCGGGCGTACTAGGTAATACGCGGGCGTTTGGACGCGTACAGACGAGGGAAGTCGCCCGCACTTTCACGCTCGTCTAAACACCCGCATTTGCCCGAGCGCTCCAGCGCGGAATTAATGATATGAAAATCAAACTCTCCCGTCAACCATCGGCTACATGAAGGAAATTAGCTGAAATCGATCCGCGAAAATCTTTTGAAAAGTATCAGTAATTTGCCGGATGTTTGCTTTTACGTTCGAAAGTAAAATAATAACCATAACATTCAGCTCCCGAATATGCTAAAGCAAATGTCGAATGATCCCTTTGACGTTTGGAAATGAATAACAATAATACTCCGTACGATGATTAAATAAATGTCGGATGTTTGCTTTTACTTTCGGAAGTAAATAGCAATAACATTCATCTCCGGAAGATGCTAAAATAAATGTCGGATCTTTGCTTTGACGTTCGAAAATGAATAACAATAATATTCAACTCTGTACGATGATAAAAATAAATGCCGGATGTTTGCTTTTACGTTCAAAAGTAAATAACAATAACATTCAGCTCCGGAAGATGCTAAAATAAATGTCGGATCTTTGCTTTGACGTTCGGAAATGAATAACAATAATATTCAACTCTGTACGATGATAAAAATAAATGCCGGATGTTTGCTTTTACGTTCAAAAGTAAATAACAATAACATTCAGCTCCGGAAGATGCTAAAATAAATGTCGAATGATCCCTTTGATGTTCGGAAATTAATAACACTAATATTCAACTCCGTATGATGATTAAACAGATGTCGGGTGTTTGCTTTTACTTTCGAAAGTAAATAGCAATAACATTTGGCTCCGGAAGATGCCCAGAAAATGGCAGATGATTGCTTTTTACGTTTGGAGGTGAATAGCAGTAACAGTCTGCTCCATATTATAATAAAATAAATGTCGGATATTTGCTATTACATTTCGAAATGAAGAACAGTAACATTCAGCTGCGTTTGATGGTAAAGTAAATGTCTGATGTCTGCCTTGACGTTCAAAATGAAAAAACAGTAACATTCGGCTCCGTACGATGCTAAAATGATTGTCGGATGTTTGCTTTTAAATTTGGAAATGAATAACGGTAATGTTCTGCTCCGAACGATGCTAAAATAAATAACAGATTGTTGCTTTTACATTTGGAACTGATTAACGGTATCAATCGGCTCAGTTAGATGCTAACATAAATAGCGGATGTTTGCTTTCACGTTTGGAAATGAAAAAGGATAACATTCAGCTCCGTAAGATGCTAAAATGAATGTCGGTTGTTTGCTTTAACATTTGAAAATGATTAACGGTAACATTCGGCTCCGTAAGGTGTCAAAATACTAGTAAATGTTGGATGATTGCTTTTGCGATCAGAAATGAATAACGGTAACTTTGGCCTCTTTACAATGCTAAAACAAATGTCGGATAAATCAGATAATTTTGCTTAACATTCGACGTCGTGCGATACCAAGTTGATTGCATAAACCTTCGACACTTCGTTGCTGCTCAATTTTATTTGATCTCGACATTATGGACGCTATACCTATTTGATTTAATTGTCCTTATTTTATCAACTTTCGACATCAGCCGCTACTTTATAGTTTTCTCGATCACTAACGTCGGACGGTATGACCTAATCAACTTTGGACATTGGTCGCTATTTAATAATTTCATCAACCTTACACATCGGTAGCTATTATTCCGATGTTCGTTATTCCGAAGGCTCTCTAGTCCGAAGATTCGTTATTCAGAAGGTATATTGTTCCGTTAATTTCATTTTCGGATTCATGAATCTTCAGAATAACGAACCTTCGGAATAACGCCACAAACGTTCGAATTAACGAACCTGTAGGTTTAGGGAATTTGTGTGTTTCGAATTTAACGACCCTTCGGAATTACGAACCTTCGGAATATTACGAACAGCACCCATCCGATTATCAACCTTCGACATCGATCGCTGCTTACTGATTTTATCAACCTTCGACGTCGACCGTAAATAACGTATTTGATTGACACTTTCGACGTCGATCGCTGCACATTAGATTGGCAAACCGTCGAAGTGTCGATCGCTGCCTATTTATTTACTGGTTCCCCAATTTCTGACTTAGTTACTGATTTAATCTACCTTCAACATCGGTCGGTCATTATATTGTAAGTGGCCACTTATTGTCTCGAGCTTGATATTTCCCAATGGCGTCCACGTCTACACACACACACATAAAAAGAAAGAAAAAGATCTGAGTCTTAAAGGTCTAACGAGGCGTGAAAGTCCTTGTGTGATGCTTTTAATTGTGTCATTCACAATAGTGTCACGGTCCCTAAGATGGATGAAAGAGGCGCAGATCTTAAGAAGCTACTTGAGTTGAAGTTTAACACCGTCTGTCTATTCTTAAAGTACACGATTTGTAGGGGAAAAAAAAGACAAAGAGAGGGAGAAAACAAAGAAAACGTAGGAGAGAGAGAAGGGTATGGCGAAACCACCAGAGTGGAATTATGTAATCAACAAAGCTGCGTTTAACTTCACTCGAGTCCCCGAGAAGTGGTACTACACGTGCATGCATAATGTTTATCTTGGATACATGTACTGTAGGTACCCTTCTCTCCTTTCATGATAAATTGTTTATACGTATCACATAAGTATGTCAATGCATGTTTACGTCGCAATTTGTCCAATCGGGGTTTTCCCTCTTTAAGGAGTGCTTGCTTTCCAAGAAAAAAAAAAAGAAGGATGAAATTAATGATTATGAGCAAAACTGAATGCATTTAAGCAGCGGAATCGCGCTACATCAATAGCACTCCAAAATCTTCGAGTGATCCCGGAGGTCACTCCGAGTGAAAATGAACATTTTCACTCAAAATTCACTCCAATTTCACTCTAAATTGACTCCGTTTTAAATGTATCCACCCCTTCAAGTGTGAATGTTTTCATTTTTTTTTATAGAGAAAGAGAGAGAGAGAGAGAGAGAGTAGGCCTACTGTGCATTGGAATACGAATCTCTGCTGTGCAGCGATATTATGATCGCTATAAAAACGATCAGTTCGATGAGCAAAGCACGTGCTTGCCCTGCCAGCAGTGAGTGCGCCATGTGGTTCCAACATACTCATCTTGTGTGCCCAGCGTGTTTTTATCACAGAACTCTTGTGTGTAGAGTTCTGTCGTTTTTACCTTATGGTCAATTCATGACGTGTGAGTGCTTCGACTTGACGCCTGTGAGATTGACAGGTGCCGTTTACGAGAATAAAAACTGTCAGTAGTGACTATCAATCCCAAAATCAGTTGCTATATAATAATCAGACTAATTACTTAAATGTAGAGTTACATGTAGTTACATGTATTTCGAATGACAATGCGCACATCCCCTTTATCATCACACTTTTGATACGGCGGACAGAAGGCCGTTAAATTTCATTTCAATGATTCGATACAATCATAGCTTTTAAAAGGTCCAATTAAACAAATTGGATATGAAATCACGGTTACAGCTCGTTATTCCGAAGGTTCGTTAGTAAGGTTCTTTAGTCCGAAGGTTTGTTAATCCGAAAATGAAATAAGGTTCGTTATTCCGAAGGTTCGTTAATCCGAAAATGAAACAAAGCTCGACTTACTTCGAAGGTTCGTTACGGACCCTATATCATTTCGGATCCTATATCATTTCGGATCAACGAACCTTCGAGATAACGAACCCTATTTCATTTTCGGATTAACGAACCTTCGGAATGACGAACCCTATGTCATTTTTGGATTAACGAACCTTCGAAATAACGCCGCAAATGTTCGAATAATTAACGAACCTTTTTTCGTTTTCGGATTAACGAACCTCTATGGTTTAGGGAATTTATGTGTTTCGGATAAACGAACCTTCGGAATAACGAACCTTCGGAATAACGAACAGCACCCGAAATCACAACGTCTTTATCTTGTTAAGATATAAGACAAAAAAAAGGTCCCTCAGTTCATGAACTTGCAATGTTTCTTTATTGCGTGTGTTTCTAGCTTGTATTTGGCACTCACGGAATGAATGCGCGTACAGTATATGGTAGGCTACATACTCGTGCTCTTGTTGTTGCTGAACATTTCCCCTTCACAGTGATTGTGTGGCATGATCGTTCAGTATGTTCAGATGGTGTTAGTGCGTTGATTAAAATGTTACCACAATAGATGCACGTGTGCTATAACAACGATCTGAGGTCTTTGCTACGCGCTGCTTTCTTGTTTACAAACATTGAATCTTGGTGAACTTAATTCACTATCGTCCCCATGCTAACATGCAAAAGAAGAAAACGCTTTTGTTCTTGTTTATGTGTACCATGCAGCGAACAGAAGGTAGACCTGTAAACTGTGCCGCTAGGCCCTAGCTGTAGTTTGCACTTTGACGGATTGTCACTGCTCGTCTACTATTCGAAGCGAAATGAAAATCAAACTAGAGATCTCGTGCTGTATACTTTCTCGTACTGTGTACTATATACCATATTTAAAATGCAATTTGTGGTAGTACTTGTCAACGCTGTGTTTTTGGCTCAAACTTTTCTCTCTCAAACTTACTTGGTTACGCAGGGGCGGATCCAGGGAGGACCGCAACCGGCGCCCGCCCCCCCCCCCCTTTATTTTTTTTTGTTGTTGTTGAAACAAAAGAAATGTAAAAAAAAAAAAAAAATGGGGGAGGGGTGCGTGCGCCCCCCTTTAATTTTGTAAACGCGCCCCCACTTTACGGAATTCCTGGATCCGCCCCTGTTACGGGATAATACCTATCAGAATTGTGATTTTGGTGCAAGCTGCATGGCAGTATTGATTTTGAGACACTTCTATGGTCCGTCAGCACCTGATTCTCTTTATGTGACGATGTGCACGTGAAAAGCATTCAAACTTTCCCATGTTTTTGCTCTTGCGTTAAAGGCGTATTAATTCACCACGTACATGAAACAAAACCCCCATAGTTCTGAAATGTGAGTTATAGGGATAGAAACAACCGCTGGAAAAAAAAAATTGAATCCGTATGATCGAAAATACAGTACACTATGTGAACGGTTACAGTTTGCTATTCCGAAGGTTCGTTAATCCGAAAATATGAGGTTTGTAACTTGTTATTCCAAAGGTTCATTTATCAAAAAATGAAATAAGGTTCGTTATGCCGAAGGTTCGTTAATCCGAAAATGAAACAAAGGTCCTAATTCCGAAGGTTCTTTACAATCTATAAGAGAAATACTGATATCTCCTTATATTCTAGGCTTTATTACAAAAAATTATGTAGGATGCTTTGCACAACGGACCTATTATGCATCACATGTGATATCTAAAACATCTTTTAAATCACTGCTCCCAAAGGTAAACATATGACCTTTGTGTATCTACTCGTTTGTGTGTATGTGTGTGCGTGTGTGTGTGTGGGGGGGGGGGGAATAGTTTCCTCCTTCTTCTTCTTTTTTGTTAGAGTTTATCTTAGTTGATCTTGATACAGTGTACCTCTTTCGGTGCGCCCTTTCTCTTGTTATGTCACTTCATCTGTTTCTACATTTTGAAGCAAAGTAATTTGTTCAAGCATTGTGTATGTCCTCGTAACCGTAATGTGTCATTTTGCTGCGATGAGTTGGTTCTAGTAGGCCCTATTATCGCTGTGAGATGTAATTTTTGTAATAACGTGTTGAGAATAACAGATTTTTGTTTCTGAACGAAAGGAAAATGACGGAATTGTTTTGATAACCAATGTGGATGACGTGTTGAGAATTCTGATTCCTGTTTCTGAACGAAAGGAAAATGACGGAATTATTATTTTGATAACCAATGTGGATGACTACCTTCTATAAGTGATTTTGGTGTGAAAAGAGAGTTTGCTCAAAGAAACGCTTCTCATGAATGGTCAACGAAACAAAATACATCATACAATGCAACGTGACTCGCGTGCATTTAGCAAACGAAATGTCTAGACCTTTAAGTTCAAGTAAAATGCATAAAACACAGAATAAGAAAGCAGACAAACTAACAAATATGGAATTAATGACCGCAGACGTAACGTAGGAAAACCTGACACCTATGCTTGAAGAAATTCCCACAAAAGCAGAGCGCAAGATAAAAGAATACATGTGCGTAGTCCATACAGGTCGTGATGCGCTCGGTCGAAATGCGTATGTCGCAGTAAACGAAATTTTAGGCATGTCTACACATGTATATGGGTAATTCCATGGGGTTGGGACTGAAATTGTGACATACAAGTTGAAAATTCAAGTTGGGTAAATTGAAATTTCCTTTCTCCCCCTGATTTGTTACTCCCATTCTTCAACTTATTCCACTAGAAATCTGTTTATTACTTCGCACACTTTCAGTCAGCATGGGTAAACAGGTATGGCAAAATACCTATGTTACACGGACTTCATTTGTTGACATCCTTCATAAATTTGTGTTCTGAAATGATAACAATGAACACATCCACGTTTTTTTCGTCCATAGCACATCAACATGTCATTTAACAGACGCATGAGATCATTATTAGTAAGATTGTATGTTCTGATGTCAACTGCAAGCCACTTTTATTAACATGTTTTTTTCTACAAACCATTAACAATTTCAATCAAAGGTTTAACTTTTTCATCAAGAGTGACACAATGACAATATTCTTAAAAGCACCACAATTGAAGCAAGTGATTTGTATAGGTATTCAAGTGAAAACATGATTTTATTGTTACAATCAGGGGTTTTCAGTCAACAACCTCGCCCACAGTGTACTACCTATGTTACACGGACAGTATGTCTTTGTAACATAGGTACACTACAACATATCAACTGATTTCCTTTATTGTGGTGTGAGATGTTAAAACCTACACATATAGACTTTATGTACGTTCCCACAAATAACACTATTGTAACAGTTCTTTGGAATTATATCTACTGCACACCTGTGGAACAATACCTATGTTACACAGACTTCAATTCTTTGTAACTCTGGTATGAAAGAAGGCAGACTTAATCAGAAGAAGAAGAAGAAAGTGAAGCTTTACACAATTTGACCTTATATACACTAACAACATCATCAACTAGTTGTCAACTAAGAAAACTAATAAAGAGAAATCATACAAGTCTTCTTGTCTTCTCCATGTTCTTTGTTTGAAATTAATTTCTGCTCTTTTGTCCAATGCCCATTTAGCCCTCGATTTTTGTTTTTCTTCTGTCCATTTTCCCTCTGTGCAGTTTTCTTCTTGTCTAGTTTGTTACATTCGCTCTTCTTGGGTGTTGCTTTGTCGGCTTCCTCTCTGTTTGTGGAGTGCTGTGGATGTGTCCTTTTCACTCTTTCATGTAGTTTAAAACGTAGCGGTGGCAGAGGAAGAGCCATGGCAGATTCATCGACAAACTGAACAAAAGGTGTAAAGAGAAATAGAATAAAAAAAATTAAAGAAAATTTTTGTCGGGGTTGACTATATATTCCTGTTGATGTATCTGTGTGTTTATGAATGGAATTAAATAATTTCAACAATTTTGCTTACATTTCTACCTCTTGGCATACCCATTAGCTAGAGTTCCATGTGTACCTCCCACCAAAATTGAAAAAAAAAATGGGTTATGCTTAAAATGATGTAAATAATAATAATAATAATAATATAGCATGTAAAACATAGGAAAATATCATTTTCATACTCTATGCTATAAACTTGTTTTGATGTAAGCTAGGAAGGGCAGGTTGCTGCCCCCAGTGTCCTAGCTAAGGTTAGGGCTAGGGTCAGGGTTACGGTTACGATTATGGTCCTTAATAGACTCCCAAAATGATACTAGGCCCTATTTTATATTCATCCCCCATCGAAATTGTCGCCCTCTTTTTGAATGATAGTGTAGAGCAATAATAGTCCAATTTTGATTGGGGTTCATAATTTTATTGAAGCCTTTTCTACCCACTACCCACCCAAACTGAATAGGACACTGGCAATTTAGCTTTGAGACTTCACAGTGGGTGAACATGGAATGGAAATGGTGAATCCTTGTGAAATGTTAACAACTTCATCAGAGCATCTAACAGGTCAGTGAAATCTTGGAAGGAAAACATTGTCATTTTCGAAGTAAATCTGTTAAAGAGAAAGAATTTCACAGCTTCTAGTTCCCTCAATATCACCAGCAAAATAAGTCAAACTCTATTTCTCTAGTTCAGATACAGTCTGGACATCTACGTTTTCCAACTAGTATGATTAATACTAACTCTAGCACGTCTACCTTGGTAGATACTTTATGACAAAAGGGTCCAAAAATTCACAATAATCGGGAGGTAAAACAAATTTATATTGCAGTGAAAATACACTGATATACTTTTGTATGGTTTTCTAAGAGAGGAATTATATGCTCCTTTTGCAGAGACCAGCATGGACGGAAAATTTGGCGATCAAAATTATGAACATGAACCTGTAACAAATATCTCAGTATGTGGGACTACAGTATCATCGTCAACAGTATTTTTGGCCAGTTCAGAGGTTTAGATGTCGTTTTTTTTCTCTAATAGAGTTACAGAATATGACAAAGGTTATTACTTTCGTAAAATAGCGTAAAAGCTTACCAATTGACATCAGAAACATTAAAACTCCTGTACCTACGTTACATGGACAACGGCAGAAAAACAGATCTTGCGCTGTCCAGGTAGGTGTATATTGGCTGTGAGTAGTTTTTCTGCCATTGGGGGAGGACTGCCAGTGACATGAATACGATTGCTGAAGTTAGTAGCTCTTCTTTTTATCGCGAGACGCGTCTTTCCTTACCTACGTTACACGAAGAGACCGGACATCGCACTGAAGTACAGTGATATGTTCCGTATTTTCTCGTTTATTTCTAGGATTTTGATGCTAATTTTTGGATAAGAATACTTCTGAAATATAAATCTCATTATAGAAATAAAGTTTCTGATCATATTATGATTGGAAGTGTATGTAAAACCATGCTATACCTATGTTACAACAAAAATTGCCATGGACATCGTTTGTAACATAGGTATGAGGTTGCTTGAAGATGCTCTGGTGTTCTTATTTTGTTACAAATGTTTATGTGCCTTATAGTCTTTGTAGAAGTCACCTTGCCTCTCTTAATTATGATAGTCATAATGCTGAAAGGTTGTATATTCCTGTTTTACATTGCCATGAAAATGGCATATAATTATGTCACAACATAAACCACAAAAAACCATGGGACATCATTAGTGAAACAGTCATAGACAAAATACATTTGTACACAGGCTTGTTTTTTTTCATCAAATAATTCTTCACACATTTCTCTTCAAGAATAACTGCAAACTACAGACAATTATTTGATAAATTTTTCAGAATATGACTTTTATACCCTACACAACATGAAAATCTAGAGAAGACCCAACCCCATGGAATGACCCATATATAAATACTTGAATTCTACATACATTGTATAGTTTTATCTTTACAATAATATATAAAACAACCCCTTTCCGCATCCCTAGAAGTCATAAAAGAAAAAAAAAAGAAAATCGCCCTTAAAGTTCAGGTTATGTTCAAGCTCACAACCCGTTTCCCCCCCCCCCCCCCCCCCCCCCTCATGATGCAACAGTCCTGCTTAGCGACGGCGTTAACGCTTCATCGCACACACATAAATGGCGACAGCTTGGGTGTGTGAGAAAATTCATTCTTAAATGGATGCACCCCCATGGCACTCAGGATTATCACTGACCCTCCTATGCCTTTTGTCTATCCACCCTCCTGCTTTAATCCCCCTCCCTTCACCTGTTGGCCTCCTTGCCCATGACCTCCCATCCTCTCCTTTTGTTTTCTTTGTTCCGTGTCCCTAGCCTGTCCCTGACTGTTCGTGTTGTGTGAACTTCTTTATAATGTGATTGCTTTCCCTGCCTGATTATCATTTTGCCTCTGACGAAGATTCTTCTGGAATCAAAAGCTCAGGCCCCTTTAGAGTATAGACTCCATTTTACTCCTTTGGCACGCCACTGATATTCGATAAGCAGTTTTCAGCATTTTTGTGTTTGTTTGTTTTGTTTTTGTTTTGTTTTGTTTTGTTTTGTTTTTGCTACAGATAATTAGCCAATCACAAGACAGATATAATTCGATTCTAACCAATACCAAAATACGGTTGCCTGAATGTAAACTTTGGTGTGTTTGTGTTGTGTGTCGGCTGCAGTGTAGTTTGAAACAACAGAAACAGAAAAAAAGAAAGAGGCACGCAATGTGTGCTATATACGAAAAGCCTCATTTACCGAGAAAGTTGATCGCTTCCATTCTCCTCCCATGGCATGTTGTTGTCAATGGAAGCTAAAGAGAATGCTTTTAGCAAGTATACCAGTACCTAAAGAGGACCTGAGGAACCCGTTGTTTTGAATGCTGTGCTCGGTACGAGTTCAAAACGCAGTCGAAGTTATCAGAATGCCATTATAATAGAACTGATAGCTCTATAGAAAACTTGTTTAGGTCAGTAAAGGTTGCTGTAATGCAATCTTTGTGGAATTGACTCATTACATCTGAGCATTTTGAAAAACGTGTAGAGTACTTTCGTTTTGCATATAAATGTTAAGAAATAGTTTGAACTATGAAAATAAAAAAGTATGGTTACTTCAACGATGTTGAATAGTTCGATTAGCCGTGATGCATAAAGTGAATTCATGAATTCATCTGACTAATCCTTACCGATTGATGATCACTTCTATAAGCCAACAGTTAAGCTGAACTGCTTTGGAGTGATAAGACAGGTAAACGATGAAAACTTGGTACATGTTGTATGCTATTATAATTATTATAAAATCCTGTTGCCAGAACTGATTTTACGATCATCTTTAACCTTTCAGAAAGTTCCAGTTTTCAACTTAAATAGTAGCGATAGCTTGTAAGAGTAAATTAGCATCCCTCTGACTATTTTTGGTCAATATGCATACTCTTAACCCTATTCTAACTGGGTGGGGGGGGGGGGGGGTCAAATGGGTCAAATTGACCCCCCCCCCACGTTTCGCGTCACGATTCTGCAACGCGCAAAGATTTTGCCGCGTCGTTTCACAACTTTTTTCATTGAAGTCTTCTGCATATTTTGAGACCAAATTTGCGACGTCTGAGTACACCGTTCTGAAGTTACGTAATGTTATGCAAATGCATGTCAACCGGAAAACAGCTCAAATTCATGATATCGTGTGCAAATTGAATGTAAATTGTGTTTTTGGGGTTAAATTGATATAAATTATAGTATTTCATCTTTGAACCATTGAAATTAATCAATTCTATATAGTGTAGATAAGCCTGAAAAAGTGCCTGCAACAAATTTTGAAAAACAACAGAAAACACAAGGTCGAACAATCAATAAAATACATAAGAAATTAACAAAACAATAAAAAAACAAAAGAAATTGGTTTTGACTGTGCTTTATTTTTAAATGAAAATTGGTTTATATGTCTTGAGGAATTTTGACACAAAAATTTAGCAATACTTCAGTCTTTTTTATGGAGTTATAGGTGAAAATATGATTTCATGCACAACTTTGCATAATCAATTTATTAAAAATAGAAAGGCAATATTTTTCTATTGTATGACCATGTAATCTTGTAGTTGACATCCAGCTCTATCTTCAGGAAAAATTTCGCAGCGAACGCGCGATCGGTGGCCGAGATCTGAAGGGGGGGGGGGGGGGGGGTCACCCCCAGTAAAAACTCCTCCCAGTTAGAATAGGGTTAAGCCAGCTGGACAGATCAATGGGCGCGATTATCACCACGCGTGGTTAACCTAAACAATGCTCGGCCGGCTTGTTCGGTTTCAGCGTTGTTTATTTCCCCCTTTTAAAAACGAAGGTTCCTTAGTCCAGCCATTGTTTTCGCTTCCTGCTCAAGACATTGAACAGTTCAGCAAAGCTGAAGTTTAGATCACTAAACGGCGACATGAACTCATGATGATAATAGGACTTAGATCACAGCCGAAAGTGCGCTCCTTCATTACTCTAGAATGAGAAAGAATACCCTGTCTGTGTTCAAAGTTGGGTTACGGACGATGAAAAAAAAAAAGGTTTGAATCATGAATTGTCGGATGACGTCGGCAGATTGATGATATAAATATTAGCGTATCATGGGAAAGATTAAGTAATGATGAGCCCAATGATATCGCAGGGCTCCAAACTAATTTTTATTTTTGACCACCAAAATCATTGATTTCTATTTTTTTTTTTGGTGGCCAAAAAAATCAAGAAAAACATAGGAAAAACTAAAGCGGTCCTACTAAAAACAATTATTAAGCATTACTGACGTGACAGGTACCCATGTCTAAAATAAATGAATACAAAAGTAGATCATCTCAATCACCATTATTCTGAATTCTAAGATTTAGCAAATAGGCTTATAGATAATTATAAAAGTTGATGCCTATGCTATTAGGTGGTCATAGCTTACTTTTGGGATGAGAAAGTGGGAGCATTTCCAGATTGTTTGTTTTAGCATTGTAAAGAGCCGAAAGTTACCGCTATTCATTTCTGATTGTAAAAGCAATCATCCAACATTTACTATAGTATGTTAGAACCTTACGGAGCCGAATATTACCGTTAATCATTTTCAAATACACTGTATAAAAGCAAACAACCGACATTCATTTTAGCATCTTATGGAGCTGAATGTTACCCTTATTGATTTCCGAATGTGAAGCAAACATCCTCTATTTATTTAAGCATCATACTGAGCCTATGTATACCATTAATCATTTTCAAATGTGAAAGCAATAATCTGTTGTTTATGTTAGCATTGTACCAGAGCTGCCAACCGTTCCGAAAAATTCGTATACGAAAAATCGAAGGGAATACGACAATATGAAAACGTCCTTAGAAAGTACGAATTCACAGTGGGGCAAAATAATGGGTAAAAATATAGCAAACGCACGTCGCATGTGCCATGTTATCTGTATTCAGCTGGGATATCGATGCAACGCGTACGCACCGTATGTGGAAAGCGCTGAATAGAAAAATGTGCGCACACGCATATCGCTGCTTGCGTACTGTGTACACCGAACAGAACTTCGCGCGCGTGAATCCCTGTCGCCTACGGACCCTGGATGTTTACATGGATCGCCGTGGTATCCCAATTAGCCAGCTGCCACTACAGTACCGTATGAGGCGGGGTGAAAGCGTCCCGTTGTGCAATGTCTGCTTCTTTTTCTCTTCTTTTCATCCTCTTGTCCCTTGCCTCCCAAGTACGAAATGATTTTTAGAGTGTTGTCTGTTTTTTTTTATAACGCTATTGCATCATTTTCTGCGAGGAAGTTGTAGAGGTGAGTTTCTGTTCGTGTATTGATGACTGATGTGCACTGCCCTCTGCAGTATATGTGCAGGTGAAAAGCGTTCGAACTTTCTTTCCAGAGTATCGTGGAAACTCGATTATTTCTAGGCCTATTAAAGGAGATCTCATATAACAGAATACTTATAACAAACTATTTTCCCGTCAAAATGAATCAATTTCCTTTGTTTTGTATCGTTTATTGACTTGATCCCATAGGATCTCGTCGCAATACCGAGTTTTATATGTGTGTTTATTTTCGCGTAGCTTTCGGTGCTGCAAAACTTTTGCTAGGGCCTAAGCTTACTACTAAACTTCGTTTTATTTCCGTCGTTTCTCACACCTCGTTTAGTACGATTTCTTACATTTTATATCACTTTATCTGTTCCCTTTATACTTTGAAGTATTTAAACGTAATTCTCTTAGTGTCTCGCACTGTTATTTTCGTAACGGCGATTTCTCCGCTTCGCTGCAATCGAAGCGACGGAGTTTGATCCCAGTCGCTTCGATGTGCTATTTGCTGTCTTTTCTAAATGTTTGTGTTGTTGGGAGGTGTTGATACTTTGTATTTATTATTGAGTTTCCTAGGTATTTATCTCGAGGGATTATGCGTGTTTCTTAATGTTGATCATAGGAAAAGGCTAAAATGATCTTGAGTGATGTCTGATAGTGATGATAACTATGCTGGTGACTGGTGTAAAAAGACGGCTTCCTGTGAATGCTCAGCGTACGTGACGTTTGTTTTATTTCCCTTTCCCTCTAGTCTTCTTTCCCCCTTACTCTTCTTTCCCCTCTCAAGAATGATTAAAAAAAAAGAAATTACGTACACCTCACAACAAAACGAACCATGTGCTATAGCAACTTTCGTAAAGTTAAATCTAAATGTTCAATATCAGCAAAGAATAAGGCGAAAACACGAATGACAATAAATAAAAGCGAAGAGATTGTGTATGCAGTCTCTTCGGCTCGAAGAAACTTGACACCCCACCCCTCTCCCTTGTGGAAATTTCCACAAAAGCAGGTGCCACACCCAGGTGCGTGCCAGACGAAAGAATGCGCGCATTGGAATAAACAGCGTGTAAGTATCCTGGAAATACCGAAGAACCATCTCATTAGCCGGGTTCACACGTACACCAATTAGCGGGATACAAATCTCGAGATTTGCATCGCGATCGTCATCCCGAGTTTTTTGCACGTGTGGACAGAAAAAACCCGAAAATTAGCGGGATAAGCATCGCGATGCTAATCCCAAGAAATCTTGCGCTGGTTCGTCAATTAGCGGGATAATTGGCCGCGCGCTGGTACGTGTGAACGGTCGGGATTACAATCTCGAGTTTTTACATCCCATCATGCAATGCGCACATCACAACAGCGAGGCCTCTGCGAAGAGGTCCTTCACCTCTTTGGAGCACAACAACAACAGCGCGCGAACCACACAACAGTACGCGTAAAAGACAATAGACAAAGGTAAGTGCGCGCAAGCAGTGATAGAGAAGGGCGCTGTGTGACCCAGTTTGCAGGCTTTGTTGTTGTCTCTATCGGCAATTAGCGGGATAATTCGGTACGTGTGGACGCTCGCCAAATTAGCGGGATACCGATCGCGATCGCTATCCCGCTAATTTGGTACGTGTGGACGCTCGCCAAAAAACTCGGGATGAGCATCGCGATCGTCATCCCGCTAATTTGTACGTGTGAACCCGGCTATTAGTTGAATTAAAGGAAAAATTCCAAAGATATCATGGTTCTATGTCTATAGCCTTTCTTTTGGCGCATAGTAGGGAACATCGAAGAGTCGATTATAGTGTACTTGATCGAATATCTAATGTTCCCTGAACAATAACAAAAGGATTGATTATTTAGTCAATTAAAAATGCAATCACAGAAATACATGAAAGGTCTCGTATGCCCAGACAAATTCACTACGAGAAGGTCCAATGAGATGCAGTCATCACCTGGTTAGACAGCAAAATACAACGTGTAATGACAATTAATTTCAGTTCACGCGCATCAAAACTGCTTATTTTCAAAGTTTTGGCTATCAACATTCGTTCGTGGGTGTATTTTGTTTGTTTGTTTGTTTGTTTTGTGTGTTTTTCCCTCGTGAAAGACGTAATGATTTCTTCATATCGAACGTAAATTGCATGTTTACCGTAAACAAGCCATTCAGCTCAGCTCAGCTATGGCGCATTCGATCCATCGAACTTGCAGTAACCTCTTATAGGCAGGAGCACATGGCGCATTCATTTAAACTTGAAAATGAAGCCACGTGTTTGCACCACATCGGCGCTTCCACACACAGCGCGGCAATTTTGCGATCATCGTTATAGCAGACTTTCCGATTCCAGTCAGGGGAAAAGGAATTGGAATACTTCGAAAAATACTGATGTTTAAAATCCAATAAAATGAAAAAAGCCTGAAAACAACGCATGATTATGTTTTGATAGTACATAATTGGAAACACAGAACAGAGTTTTGCATCCGCTCACACAGAAGCTCTCTTGAGAAGATCAAGCATTCCCCGTCCCCTGCTAGAAAATGGAAGCTTCCATAATCAGCCCAGAAAGATTTTGGAGGTACAAACTTGCACTTGTACACATTGCGAGAAAGCAATCAATCAACGCTGAACATTGCGTAGTTTAGAATCTTTATCGTGCTGGTGACCAGCTGGATGCTTCGGCATGTGTCATAACGTTATGTTTAGAGCCTGTAGGCCTCATAGCAAAAAGAGGGAGATTGAAAAAAATACGAATTCTGGTGGAAAATACGAATTCTGGAGCTGCTGAGTACTAATTTGTGCTTCGAAAGGTTGGCAGCTCTGTCGTATACGGAGCAGAATTTAACAGTTAGTCATTTCCAAATATAAAAGCAAACATCCGACATCTATTTTATCATCGTACGGAGCCGAATGTCACTGTTGTCCACTTGCGAAAGTGAAATGAGTCATCTGACAATTATTTCATCATATCGTACGGGGCCGAATTTTGAACGTCAAGGCAGACATCAGACAGTTTTGTGTGTGTGTGTGTGTGTTTTGTTTTGTTTTTGTTTTGTTTTTTACCATCAAACGCAGCCAAATGTTACTATTCATTTCGAAATGTAATACACATGTAGCAAATATCCGACATTTATTTTAGCATAGTACGGAACAGAATGTAACTGCTATTCACTTCCAAACGTAAAAGCAATCATGTGACATTAATCATTTTGGCATCTTCCGGAGCCGAATGTTATTGCTATTTATTTGCGAAAGTATGTAGCAATATAAATTATAAGCAAGCATCCGACATTTATTTAAACATCGTACGGAGTTGAATATCATTATCATTCATTTCCGAAAGTCGAAGGGAGCTGATTGTTATTGTTATATTTCGAACGTAAAACCGAATATCAGACATTTATTTTATCATCGTATATACGGAGTTATTTTGGTTATTCATTTCCGAACGTCACAACAAACATGCGTTATTTATTTTAGCATCTTCCGGAGCTGAATGTTATTGCTATTTACTCTTGAACATAAAACAAACATCAGACATTTATGTTATCATATACACGGAGTTGAATATCATTGTGTTCATTTCCGAACCATCGAACGCAGCTGAATGTATACTGTTATTCATTTCGAAATTTAAAAGCGAACATCCGACAGTTATTTTAGCATCGTATGGAGCAGAACATTACTGCTATTCACTTCCGAACGCAAAATCGTATATACGGAGTTGAATATTTTTGTTATTAATTTCCGAACGTCACAGCAAACATTCGACATTTATTTTAGCATCTTCCGGAGCTGAATTTTATTGCCATTTACTTTTGAATGTTACTGTTATTCATGTCGAAATTTAAAAGCGAACATCCGACAGTTATTTTAGCATCGTATGGAGCAGAATATTACTGCTATTCACTTCCGAACTTAAAAGCAATCATCTGACATCTATTTTGTCATCTTCCGGAGCCGAATGCTATTGCTATTTACTTTCGAAAGTACAGGCAATCATCCGTCATTCATTTTATTATCGTAAGAAGTTGAATATTTTTGTTATTTATTTCCGAACGTCAAAGGGATCATTCGACATTTACTTTAGCATCTTCGGGAGCTGAATGTTATTGCTATTTACTTCCGAACGTAAAAGCAAACATCAGATATACATTGTATATTTTATAAACGTATATACGGAGTTGAATGTCATTGTTATTCATTTCCGAACATCAAAGCAATCATTGAACATTAATTTTACCACCGAACGCACCTGAATGTTACTGTTATTCATTTCGAAATCTAAAAGCAAACATCCAACAGTTATTTTAGCATCGTATGGAGCAGAATATTACTGCTATTCACTTCCGAACGTAAAAGCAGTCATCTGACATTTATGTTAGCATTTTCCGAAGCCGAATGTTATTGCTATTTATTTTCGAAAGTAAAAGCAAATATCCGTCTTTTATTTTATCATCGTACGGAGTTGAATATTTTTGTTATTCATTTCCGAACGTCAAAGGGATCATTCGACATATAGCCTACTCAAGCATCTTCCGGAGCTGAATGTTATTGCTATTTACTTTCGAACGTAAGAGCAAACATCCGGCATTTATCTTATCGTCTTACGGAGTTGAATATTATCATTCACTTCCGAACGCCAAAGCAAACATTCGGTATTTATTCCAGTATCATACGGAGTCAAATGTCACCGTGATTCATTTCTAAAATCAAAAGTAAACATGCGACATTCATTTTTGCGTCTTACGGAGCCGACTGTTACCGCTGTTCATTTTCAAAAGTAAAGGCAAACATCCGACTTTTTTTGTAGCCCGATTGGGCCACCGAATTTTCAGCAATGAAATTTTGGTGGCGCAGGTCGTTAAAAGTCGTGAATAGCGAGATGATCGTAACCGATGTCGATATGTTCTAATAATTATTGATACTTGAGTGATGAACGCATGTGCACAACTTCCGCAGGTGTACTTCTTTAGAAAGTAGCGAACAATCAAGGCAGTGGACATCAGAGTGTGATTAAATCGAAAAGAAGCCCCTGAAATCGGAATTTGATGAAAATGGGCAAAGTCGGAACTCCATGAAATGTATTTTGATTGAGCGGTCAAAATAAAGCTTAACGGGAATGTGCCCTTGAATACCCTCGTCCACCCTCGTCCACCCTCGTCCAACCCGCGTCAATCGAGACGCAAATTCCCGAGGATGGATTATCCGTGCGGGCGGATGGACTCGTCCACTGAACGCGTATACCCGCGGGTACCCGCGGGGATACGCGTCAGTGGCCTCGTCCAGATCTCGGAAAAGCGTGACGTTTCCCGCGGTCGGCACTGTATTTGAACATGTAGGTACTGACATTTTTAGGTGGTGCTGAAAGGTTAAAGGAAACCGAAGCCGAAATACAATGTATGTACTGTATATGAATTGAGTGAGAACAGCAATATTAAGAACACATTATTGAAAGTTTGAGGAAAATCAGACAATTGATTAAAAAGTTATGCATAAAATAATTCCCAAAGTTTTGGTGCAGTCATAGCTGGGTAGTAAGACTACTTCATTTCATGACATAATTTGGACATCAATATAAAGAAAATAGAAGGAGAATTGCAATGAATTTTATTTTTTATGTAAAGTACACATTCCATTAACTTGTTCCTGGTATATGCTACAAGTAGTATCATTCCCCTGCTTTCTGAAAGAGATAAGTTAACAAAGTGCTCTTACCTTCATGTAAGAAAAGTGAGAATACATCAAATTTTCTCTGTACTTTGTTTAGATTGTTGTCCATAACAAAGTCGTGATATGTAGTAATCACCTTATCCAGTGACGACCGTACCGAAACTTTGACAATTCAAAACTTTAAAAAAAAAATTAAAAATTCAATTCAAAACTTTTGAATCAATTGTCCAATCGTCTAATTTTCATGAAACTTTCACGAGTGTTCTCTCTTAAATATTGATGTTTTCACTCAATCGGCATTTATATTTAAGCTTTAATTCAAAGGATTATCTTGGCCTTTAATGAGGGTTGATCTCCAGTGGGCATCCATACTTCTCCTTCAGTTGTAAACAATTCTACATGGGTAACATGTTAGTTCAGATTTGAGAACAAGGTAACAAAGTGGGGTGGTCATTATGAATAATGCATGCATTCTGACTCGGGTGTGGACAATCATTACCTAAAGATGATCCAGAGTAAAAGAGTGGGATTTTGGCTGGTATTTCTTGAAGGAAGAAATGTATTCACCTGTTCTATAATAAAACGTTCATGAATATCTTTATGAAATTGAGTATTTGAAGAGAATATCTCTGAAAACAAATCACAATTTATGTTGCCAACCATCTTTGCATAGGTTTTCAATCTGTCAAAGTAAAGTATGTACTCTTTGTATGCTGGGAATCTTTTTGTAGTGGTACGTAATGATATTGGGACCCCTATCTAGTCAAGATCAATTAATTTTAACATTTGTCATAATCAGTGGTTTAAGAATGTAGAGACAAGCCGGTGAAAATCACACTCCACCCTCTTATTTGATCTAACTGATTTGAAATAGTTTTTTTGCCTCTCCTGCCTTTTTCTCTTCCCTTCCTTCCTTAATTTGATGATTTTAGGGGGCAGAGGGAAGCATGCTTGATACCCTACCTACCTTACATCCTCTTCCGGGCAGCGTTCCTTCCCTACATCGGTCCCATTGTCACCTTCTTCTTTGCCAGAGTAGTCCACTGGTTTGGCTTCCGGGGGAGAACCCCCCAGGCTCAGGTCATGTCCATTTTGGAGGGATACCTCCTAGATTTCGACCAGGTGAATAAGCGCATCCAGACGTATCGTGACTTTTATGCCCCCACCTCTCCCTCTGCCCTCTCCCCTTTGTGTACCCCCCCTTTTCTAGGAAGTTAATGGGGTATGTCAAGAATTAAACATTTGTGTGAAATTTGTGTGGTACTGTCCATGATATTTTGGCAGAAATATACAAGGAAGGTTTACCCCCAACCCCTTTCCTCTGAGCGCTGAACTTTATCCTTGCATTTCAGATGTTGTAATTCCCTATGCTATTCCCTATGTTGGATATCAAGTTAGGTTGTTTTGAGAGTTTTGTTATTGTAAGAGATATTTGCACGAGTTGTACAGACATAATAGAATTGAAACTCCCTCAAGTAAAGCTTTGAACACGATAAAATTGCGTGTGCAATAAAATTAATATCATGTCTAACATGTTTTCAACATAGCATGTTGGCTAAGAGGACTTGAGAAATATGATTGTCTTTCTACACTGTGGTTGGCACTTTACCCACAAAAAATAGTTTAAAGGGGATGGCTAGTAACCGATCAGTGGGAATCAGTGGGAATGCTGGGGGATGATTGTTCCAATTCTTGTGGGATTCATTAATAAAGAGTACATTATATATCTACTGTTGTGTAAAAATTATTTGCTTCAGAACGGTCTCATATTCACGTAGTGTGCAGTTTAATGTTTCCAGGTTAGCATGCCTGGTCAGTGACGGGGCATTAATCTGCACATTACATGAATATGAGACCGTTCTGAAGCAAATAATTTTCACACAACAATAGATATATAATGTACTCTTAATGAATCCCACAAGGATTGAAACAATCATCCCCCAGCAATTCCACTGATTCCCACTGATCAGTTACTAGCCATCCCCTTTAAGATTGAATTGGCTGACCTTCTAGTAATACCCTGGACGAAAGCACTTTAGAAGCTAAAAATAGATGCAACTGTGCATGTTGGGCGATTGTTGATTGGAAAAACAAACTCATTTTGTGTGTTTTCCTGTTTTACCGCACTTTGAAAATGACATTAGGCACTTTTTAGTGGCTTCCCATGTACTCATTGAACTTGCACTGTTGCTGCCTGGGAGGTAGTTTCTTGATATTTTGACTCCAATGCTAATTCAACATAATTTAAAATCACGATGTATCTAGTGTGATACTCGGGATGGATATATCAATCACACTTATCAGAATTACAATGCCCCTAATGACAAAATGTGTTCAGGTTAGATGCTTTCTTATTCTCTCGCTTACAGTACAAGGCAAACTTGAGTCAAGTGGGAAAGTCTGGGATTCCATACCTCTACATGTTTGCTCTGGACGATACCATTATCCAGCCGGGGATGAGACCGACAAGCATGGACGCCTTAGGAGTGGCAGATCAAGATATCAGGAATGATCCAGAGGGCTCGTGCCTTTCAGATGATCAGTTTCAAGGTATGTAGCTTTTTAAAGGGCAAGATCACATTTGGAATAAAGGGCAAAAAGAAATTTCTTACTGGTACATACCATTTGTACTAGTAGGTAATCTATGTATGATGCATGTACATGTCATCATTATGTTCATATCAGTATGTGAATGTAATTTCTCTCGAAGATTCTCATATGGTAGCATGTATCAAATTTCTCATACACTGTATTTAATGTTTTTCAGTGACATATATTTTTTCTCCTAATTCTTGAACCCAATGGCATTCGAAACATTGCAGAGTATAGAAATTTATAGTTATCTAAAAGTAAGCAATGGTTCGATGAACTAATTTGTGAAGGATAGAAGACAAATTATGCTTCATTAAAAAAATCACTGTTTTGACATTTCAAAGCATTCCTCAATTTTTAATTCTTAATGAGAGGCATTTACATGCATTTCTGTGAAATTTGCATTTGAGATATAGCATGAAAGCAAAAGAGTTCTGGCGACCATTGCTTTTATTGACCTCAGCCTTTGTATTTTGGCTGATACAATGTATACTAAGGCATTGCTTCAAAATTATTACCAGCAGGATCCCTCAGGATCATAATTTTGATGCAACGCCTTAAAAAAAAAAATCAGCAGGAACAATAATGCAAAACCAATTTTAATTGCTTTCCTATATTTTGCAGAGGAATTTTACAAGTTTAAAAGTCATACAGGTCATCTTTTTTGTCTTTTGGCCTTTCCAGATACGACATTGCATAGAGTCATTCGTTTCACCAGGGGATCTCACCGACTTCAGTTTACCCGACCAGAAACTGTTATGAAAGAGATTGTCTCTTTACTCTCTGCACTCAAACAGAAATGATAATCATGTAGTATTCAATATATTTGTGGCTGTATAACAGTCATATTATTTCACTTCACCAGTGTTTTATTTCATTGTGTGTGTGTGTGTGGGTGTGTGTTTTTTACCTGTTTATTATTGTACGGATCAATGTATGCTTGTTTTTGCTCATTTGATTAAGTCATAGAATTAAAAAAAAAAAAAAAACCTCTGTCAACTGAGAGGCTGTTTCTCAGAGAGACCATGACAACACATTTGTAGCAGTTAAAGGGACTGTACAGTACTGGTTGAGATGAGAATTCAGCTTGTAATGTTTTGCGAGATATTTAGAAACCACTCTATGAAATGTTAGAGAGCATACAATTCTAAGGGGAATCAAAAGTTTATTTGATGAAAATCGGTTTTGAAATGACTGAGATATCTGAAAACAAGGAAAAACAAAAAGATCTCAATAAAAAATGTGACCTGTCAAATTTATTGGGATTGCTTGTTTGGATATCTCAGCCATTCATGGGTACTTTTTGTCAAATAAATATTGAATCTTCTTGAAATGACATGCTCTTTCATATTTCATAAGAGGTTTCTCATTATCTCACAAAAAGAAAAAAAAAATGTTATGAACCTGAATCCTCACCTAAACCAGTACTGTACAATCCCTTTAATGTAAACATATTAATTCATAGATGTGAAAATGAAACCAAATGTGGAAAAAATCTGATAAAAAGGTAGAAACATAATGCAATCACCAACAAAGAACATAATGAAACAAGGGAACACAAGGGATAATCATACTTAAACAGGGAAAAACTGTAAAGATTGTCATTTCAGGTGCTTGTCTACATGTGTCTTTTCTTAACATATTTATATGTTCATATAATAAAACTTGGAGTGAAAATACACGTAGTAACAAAACTTGTAACATAATTGATTAGATTACAGAATACTGTACTCTAACACAGACTGATATTTATTTTTTTAAAGATTCAAAATTTGAATTCTCGGCAACTCCGTCTGTATGTCCAATTTCTATCATTCCGTCTTTTTCTAATGATCGTTGAAAATAATGTCCACATGGGTATGCGTATGAGGTTCAGGGCATCCTAAGTGTGTGTTTGCAATTTCATCCTTTTTCCCCTTTGATGTCTCTTTCTTTCGCCGGTATATTCACGATAAATTAGGAGAAGTGTGTAAAAACGGGTGCTGTTTGTTATTCCAAAGATTCGTTATTCCGAAAGTTCGTTATTCCGAAAGTTCATTATTCCGAATGTTCGTTGATTCGAAACACACAAATTCCCCATACCCAGAGGTTCGTTAATCCGAAATTGAAAAATAGTTCGTTAATCCGAACATTTGTGGGGTTTTTCCGAAGGTTTGTTATTCCGAAGGTTCGTTAATCCGAAAATGAAATAGCGTTCGCTATTCCGAAGGTTCGTTAATCCGAAAATGAAATAGGATTCGTTATTCCGAAGGTTCGCTGATCCGACATGCAATAGGGTCCGTATCGAACCTTCGGAATAACAAGCTTTGTTTCATTTTCGTATTAACGAACCTTTGGAATAACGAACCTTATTTCTTTTTCGGATTAACGAACCTTCGGAATAACGAATCTTTGGAATAACGAACCTTCGGAATAATGAACCTTCGGACTAAAGAACCGTCGGAATAATGAACATTCGGAATAACGAACTGTAACCGTAAAAACAGTATCTTGAATATATGTTGATTGTCGTGCATACTACTTGTAGTCTTTCAGATGATTTTGAAATTAATGCCGTACATACATAAACAGGACCTTACAGACAATAAATATGGGCAAGTCCAAGATAAGGTCCCCTCAGAAGGCAAAATTTCATCTTTGCTCAATGTTCACATGTTTGGTATCATCTTGAAGCTTATGAGTTGAAGTTTTGATTTCCGTGGAGGAAAAAATGATTATGCAAAATAATTATGCAAAATACCCATAAACATGGTTCTTCACACACTAAATGAATGGGGGACAAACTGTCCCATACGTAACTGTCCCATACGTAACACGTCATGTCTGTCTTTAATTAGAACCTTTAATTAGAGTTTTTTGCCTAATTACATGAAACTTACCTGTGATAATCTTGAGTGTTGTGACTTTCATCACAGTGAGTTACAAGTTGTAGAATGATATACATGTACTTTCAGAGAGTTTTGAGGTTGAAAAAAATGTTCAAAAAACAAAATTTTTCTGGTCCCATACGTAACGGCACATATTTTCTCTTCTAGAATATAATTGTAAAGGTCATTTTTCTCAATTTTTTACATGATTATACTTCTTCTAGATATCAATCACCGTGATGAAATTCACTGTGATCAAAGGCCATTAACAATATTTTTCAGGTCGTAAAAGTCTCTGAATGTCCCATACGTAACGTGCGCGTTATCTTGGACTTGCCCATATATTATGTTTTATAATACGTATACATACGTAACTGTATACATTTTATTCTTAGCAAAGGCGTATAACACGCAATTTAGGCAACATTTTCCCACTATTATCTTTCCTTTATTATTATCATCAATAAACATTAGTTGAACTCCTTTGTTACTGTATCAGTAGCAATAACGCTGGATTTTATCAGATCAAGCATAAAAAACATTCGTGGTACCGAATATGCCAGGGTTGGAGGAAAAATTACACGCATACAGCTCACTCAAATGCAGTCTTTGTATTTTGTCTTTCCCGCTTCCTTTGGACTCTATTCCCAAATGAAAAAAGTGAAGAACTTTCTTTCAAACTCTTTCTTTTCTTAAGGGCATTATTTACCATTTGCGGATGAAACAAAATCCCAGCTTTAGTGCTTCAAGATAGTTCCAAAATGTGAGCTAGGGAAAGAAACAATCATTGTAAAAATGTTAATTAGTATAATACATTATACGGGTAAATATGGCAAATGTGAGCAGCATTTATAGAACAATTTTTAGTTTATGGTTTATTGAGATGAATATTGATACCTCCTTATATTTTAGGCTTTATTGCAAAAATTTTTATATGGCACGGTGTTTTCTGATACAATTGACCAACAAATATGCATCAAATGTGATAACTCGAACATCTTTAAAATCACTGCACCCAATGGTAAGCAATATCTTTAATGTTCAAACTCTGAAGCTATATTTGGCTGTTTTTTTTTCTTTATTTTTTATTTTTCACCTTGACGGGCGTGACTCATGAAAGAAAACCTCTCATAGCTGACCTGCATCTTTCACTTTAGAGTGTGTACAAGTATCACTCGATGATTTATTTTCATCGCGATAGATTCTGTTATTCATCTGCTTTCCTGACTCAGGTTAACAGTAGCAATTAGAAGGAGACAGTAGGTATCTGTCTTGATGTATTGTATAAGTTAGCGAAATACTAACGATGGGGGAAATACATGTCACTGACTTGAATATGTAACCGCAGCTATGTCATGCATGGGCGAGTGGACAAATATTCATGTGCGTGGTCATTATAAAGCTCTTCAGCAGTAATACGCTGTCGGCATATCGCAGATAAGCGCGAAACTGACTTGTCTACAACTCATTTAATAGTACTTGATCGAATATATTTCATCGACATCATCGACGTCCGATGTTAGATTGTGATGTCTATTGTGGATTAGAATGTCACCCTACTTCGAAATTTTAAGGGTTCATTCATTACCTGAAATAAAACAGAAATGAATGAACTTCAACAAAAAGTGTATGCGCATGAAATTGGTAATAATGCTGGTGGATTTAATCAGGGTATCTGCTCAACAAAAAGGACATGATCAGAAAACACCAGAAAACGACACCATTTCAGAAGCCCTCGAACAAGCGCTTTAATTTTAGAGGACGGAGTGTCAAGGTGACGCCCCTCTTGTAGCGGAAAGAATCGGGAAATATGATCCGTTATACATCCTCTCAAACTCGCCTTTTGAGAGGAAACAGATCAAATGACTCTCATCTTTAGCTGGGGGCATCGCAAACGATATACATGCAGGCAAATTTTGAAATGTTATATGGACGTATATGTATAGTTTACGTATAAATTTATTTTGTTTCCAAAATAAAAACAAAATGATGAAGTCATTCTCTGTTCGCGCAAACAATCATGTCAAAGTTCAAACGTGCTTTCTCTATTGCATGGTTTGTCTAGTAAAATATATCGCGTACAAGGCTGAATGAGATGTAGCCTATATTCTAGAATTTTATCAGGTACAACGTCGTGTCCTTTTGCTAGTCTACCATTTAACCTCCGAGTAATTTTCAAACTTTTACATTTGAATAACTATAAATTAGTTATCCTGATGACAGACTTTCAGAACGTATGATAACTGATGGGATGAAGAATAAGAATATTTTTAAAATGTATAACAAATATTGCAATGAGCAGGGATGATGACATGGCAAAGTCACCACGAGAATGCGTGAGTTTGGGCTCAAGGAAGCAGAACAAAAGAAGGCATGTATAGATTATACACAGGTGAACTCGCAAGCAAGGCGGTATTATTGCAATGGAAATAAACTGCTACGTTTCTGAAATATCTGAGCCTCCTACGTGTCATCATCCTTGTTCAGTGTAATTTGTTTAAGGTTTTTCAAAGTATTGTTTCTTTGCTCAAGAGCAACAATAACTTCCACAAATCTAAACATGGAGTTGTTGATTGTTGTACTGCATGATGTGCTATTCTGAAAATCTTTTGGAATGCCCCTCTATTTCTAAGCCATATTGTTTCTATTAGACGATTACCGTGCACAGTATTATGTTGCACGCTGTATGATTATATTCTCTCTCTTGAAGATGTGCCATTGGAGAAGTGAAATTGTCTAGGCCTGAGGCGTTTATCGTCTTTCGTTATGTCATTATCATTGTCGCTTACGAAAGGAAAAAGATTGATAACGAAATTATAATAATTTGAAATGTCAGATTCCAGTTAAATTGATGTACATGTATAATATTCGTTGAGGTAGGACTTCCAGTTTCCAACTTTTCTTTGTGGGATTGTAGGAAACCTATAAAATTCTACGGGAATTCAAAGTTTCTTTGATGAAAATTGGTTTTGAAATGGAGAAAATATCGAAACAAATAGATACTAATTGAAGGTGGAACGCACCTTTTCTTAGGATCACTTTGTTTTGCTGCGTTTTGGATATTTCAGCCATTTCAAAACCGATTTTCCTTTCGTAAACCATGAATTCCTAGTTGAATAATATGCTGTTTAACGTTTCGTAAAATGGTTTCTAAGTATACAGTGTATCTCACAAAAGGTTAAAAGCTGAATCCTCATCTCAATACTATACCATCACTTTTCAATGTGTATCAGTAGATGAGCAATGGATTATACATTGTACCTATTTTACTGAGGTGTGGTTGCGACTTTACACACATAACAATCAGTGCTGGGGTTGATAATAAATGCAGGGCCTTTCTATTTAGAAATAAAGACACGTTGATAAATAGAATATAAATGAAAATAAATGTTCAAGGTTTAATTATTGAAAAAGAAATCTAAAAATGTCATGTTGATAACATATACAAAGCTGTCTCGAAATGTTGGTGTTATTACCAAAGTTATGTTTCACTTCCCAATTACTACGTTTCGTATGCTTTTTTTCTCTCTCTTTAATTTAACATATCTACTCCTTACACAGCTTGTGGGCTTTGGGCAATGCTCATCAAAATCTGCTGGACAGATTGCTTTTTTTTTTCGCAAGAAACGACACTCGATGTTATATTCAACTCCTTTACACGATCTCACTCAAACTCATTTTTCTTCTTTTTTCTTTTTTTTAATAGATTGCTAAATATAAAAGATTTATATTATATTCAATTGTCATAAGTCGACATGTTTCATTTCCAAAACGAGATTTTACCTGCTTTATTTAGTAATATGCTTCATACAAATTTGTCAAGTCACTAATACTGTATGCCCCCACAGATGAATTGAATAATCTCATTTACTGAGTACCTTTGCCGAAGTCCAATAGCACAACATACGTTTTCATATCCTACACTGACATAATAATGACGGGCAAGTATTTGGTAATGCATTAAGTGATAATATTGACGCCCCAAGTATCAAAAGAAAACTGAAATGATACTGTTGTAATCGTACAGATAGAAGATAATAATGTGAGTAATTTTTATGTGTATCTCCGTGTATTTAATTGACTCTATATACAGTACTCTCCGCATAATCGGGTAGGCTGGGGCAGAGCGTTTCTTACTCGATTAAGCGGAGTACCCGATTAACAGAAGAACACGTATCATTCACAATTGACACATACAATGTGTATGTACATGCATTGTACACTGCAACAAACACCTGCACTGTATGCTTAACACGCGTGCTTGCACGGCACATTATACAGACCTTACACTAGCTCAGTCACGAGCAATAATTTACACTCTTTTTTTCGGACAAATATGTCTTCAGAAAAGTTAGTCGGTTGACTATAGACTCCTCACTAACACGCAAATGTTTTCCGAAATGAGCACGTCTCTTTGAAGGCACTAGTCACATAGAACGTCGGGTTACTTTTCGAGAAGTGATTGGGGAGAAGCAAAATTATGGAACTGTTGCATGGCCTGATTTATTGTGATTGTTGTTGCGGAGCAAGGGAGGAGCGCAAGTGTGTTCAACTCATGTCTGTCTATGCAGTTGTCAGTGAGTGCCAGCTACTAGGTGTTTCAAAAAACATTTCCCATTTTTGATCATTAATAGCTCAAAAACTATTCATCCGATAAAACTGTCATTGATATAAACAATAGCTGAATAGTGTACAATTTGGTTGAAGGTAATTTGAATGTGAAAGCATAAATTAGTTTCATTAAATCTAAGATTGATTTTGAAGGAAGGTTTCAGATTTTGGTCAAATTTTGACCCTCTGTACAAAAATTGAACCTTGCACAGGAACCAATGATGTGTATGTGAGTGTGTGCTGACAATGGCCCTGAACAATGGACATGCCTGAACCACCTGTTGACTAGGCGTCAGTCTCTTGCTCTCAGGCAGATGAATGCTTAATCAATAATTCATGTGGATTGCCCTTCGGCACTGCTAGTCTGGATTCATGCACGGTAAAGGGTAAACTGCATGCACATGGAAAAAGGAAGCACACGTTTCCATGTGCTTGCAACCACCACGTTCCATTCCAGCTAGCAATCATTTTCAATTTTTGCTTCATATATCACTAAATTTGGGATATAAATAAGCATAAGTGATCTAAAGTTCCTCATTTTAATGCAATTGTCTACTAATTAAATAGTCTGACAAATTTTTCGCTTTTTGATAAAAAGAAATAATTTTTGGTAAAGAGTTCAGCAGCATTTGGGGCGATATATTTCACAGTAGATTACAAGTGTATACTCTAATTGATTTTCTTTGCTTCCTGACACAATGTTTACGATAGAACAGAAGGTATTCATTGTAATTTCGTTTTTCAGAAGTAGGGAGAGCACTGTCGAGACCCAACGACAGTATCGGCAGGCGTTTGACTTTACACAGATACTGCCAGAGGATGAATAAAGACTAGTTGTGATAGTGGAATTTCTCATGAATAAATAATGAAGCATTCAAACCCTAACCATTGTTTAGGACCATTGTCAGGGTGTTAACCACACACTCCGTACACACCCATTGACCCTTGTGCAAAGTGAAATTTTGTACAGGGGGTTGAAAATAGAGCAAAATCTGGAACCTAACTGTGAAATTAATCATGGATTACATGAAACTGATTTATGTTTTCATATTTAAACCACCTTCAACCAAATTGTACACTATTCAGCTAGTACTCATACCAATGACAGTGTTATCTCATATATAGTTTATGAATTATTAAGAATCAAAAGTGGGAAATGTTTTTTGAAACACCTAGTACATGTGTAATGTTCGTTTACATGTGGCAAGTCGGTACTGGTACACGTAAATGGGTTATTTATGTTTAATCGCTCCCCAAATGATCGGTCTTCTTTGCAAATTAAGCAAAAACTACGATTAGTCTTGAAAAATTTGGCATTCATGATTTCTTTAAGTGTTATATATCAGCGATAAAATGCGGGTAGAAATTACATTAGAAGAAAATTATTTACCCATTTATGCGGAGAGGTAACCCGATTATCAGGTAAATTTAATGTGCATCGGAACTGATTTTGACATTTCTACCCAATTAAACGGTGTACCCGTTTAAGCGACACCCGATTACGCAGAGAGTACTGTACCACATAACATTCCTCTCTTCCATTCATTTTCACCTCTCTTTTCTCACCACGCGTAACGATTTTGTTGTGTGGTTGCGTTTGTAGTGTTCTTGTTTGTACGTCGGTGTGTCTTAGCTCATCTGTCTGTCTTACATCTTGTTTGTAAAATACATGTAGTCTCACCTCTGCTGGATTTATGCACTTTATTTAGCTTGATCAACCCCTGGAACAATTTACATGTATATTTATGAATAATATATTCGTGTTTAATTTGATTTATTGATTGAACAATGTGAAATAGGTTGGTGACCACGCATTTCTTCATTTTTTCTTCTTTTTTGTATGATCATTGTATATTGCAGCTGATGGGACCCGTATTCTACAAGTGGGTCCAACCGTCCCTATCCTCCAATTATTTATAAAACATGCATGTTTATCACCAAAATGCCTATTTCTGCAAAATATGTATCCTCTGTTTATTTTTCCTGATTACTTATGTTGATATATCTTTACTTTCACGTATACATTGTGCATGTGTGTTTTTGATAATGCCGAGATGGAGGAAATATAATAGATTTGATTTGAAACCTAAACTTGAAACTTTAAAATTGTGTCATTGTCATTGCTTATGAAGGGAGAAAATGAATGAAAGAAATAAACATGATGGAATTAAGATTACAGTCAACTTTATTCGTTTATCCCTGATGTCAAATAGTTGATTGTTAACATTTTATATAGACTTAACCTATTTTTGTGCATTTTGCTTGAATTCATTCCTGGGAAAAGGGGCAGTACCAACAACGAACATGGGAAGTGAAGGGCTGGTATATTGGAGGTGACGATTGGGCTTTTAACTTTTTGCGAGATATCAACAAGCCCCCTTTGATTTATTACAGAGCATACCATTCTAACAGGAGTTCATAGTGTATTTGATGAAAATCTGTTTTGTAATGGCTGGTTCATCAAAAAACAAAGTAAAACAAAGCGATCATAATAAAAGGTGGGTCCCACCTTTTATTACGATTGCTCTGTTTTTGATATCTCGGCCATTTCACAGCCAATTTGTATCAATTAATAAACGTTAGATTCCTCATGGAATGATATGCTCTTTCACATTTCAAAGGAGGTTTCTCATCTCACCAAAAATGTTAGAAACCTGAAGTTCAAGAGCTCAACCAAAACCATACGATCCCTTTAAACAGTATAAAACCGCCATATTGACATCTCCGGCTTGTAATAACGCAACGCTGCTTGTCACTCCAAGAAACCATCATTATCTCGTTCCCATCGAGTCCTAGAATTTGCTGCAGATATCACCTTGTCACATTTGTGTTGATAATCTTCATTTTTATTGAATGTCGTAAACAATTTGGAGAATGATTTACATGAAACTGAGGAAAATAGGAAACGGGAACTTTCAATCATCTAACAATGTCGCCGCTTAAAGGAAACCCAAACCCAAGGATAAATGTAGAATGAATCAAGGCAGCAACATAAGTAGAATATATTGAACGTTTGAAGAAAACAATCGATTCAAGATTCATGAGCAAACTACATAAATACAGTCTCATGGGCTTGGCGATTTAATTCGCTGTCTACACCGGCAGACTGGAAAAAAGAAAGAAATCTAGCCGAAGGAACCAGCTGCTTCAATATGAGAATTTCAAAAGTATATAATGTCATCACTCATTGACCATGGATACGATCGATAGTAACTCTCAGTATCCGAGCTACTGCCAGTATTGGAGCTGCTATCGGTATCGGAGGTACTTCCGCAGTCATCGTCACCACTTCCGCTCCCTCCCTCCCCACTTCCGTCTTCCCCGTCCCCACTTCCGGCTTCGCCGTCTCCACTTCCGGAGCCGTCGCCGATTTCCCCATTGAGCGCCACGTCGCAGATATTTGCGGGCACCTCCTCAATAGAAAGGACAGAAGGTACTTCACCCATGCACACAGCTTCGACGAACTCGGGGAAAGTAACTGTGTTAAGTAAGACGAAAAGAAAACAATTCTATTCAAATTTCTTCAATATAGTGTGGTAATGTCTGAACCAAACCTTCACAATCTCTTCTCCACAATTTTCACTCCAGATACAACTGTACTCAATTACGTGACTCCCAAAGGCACTATCATGACTATACAGAGCTATGAAAGTGTCTAGTTTTAACAGTTACATGCTAGAGTATGTAAATACAATGTACGTAAAGTTATAGACTGAACATAGTCTATAATTTAGATTGCATGCATTCCAGACATTCAGGTGACGTAATAAACATCAGACCATTTCAAAGTGACTTAATAAACATCAATATTATGAAAAATGGTAATAAACCATGTGTCCAAAGAGAACGTATATCATGTGAAGCCGGAGAAAAAGAATTAAGGGGCATCTAAGATTACCTATCCACAATGTTTGCTATGAATGGTGTCCTTGAAAAAGAGCTAACAAATATTTTCTATTCATTTCATAATCCTAAACTTCAGAATTATGTTAAAGAAAAATTGCTCTTAGACTTTAAAAAAAAAAAGATAAATGACTGGAGATTCACGTGGTTGACCCCTGTCCACGTATAAGCCAGTTCACAGTTAGCACTAGTCTGCAATAACCTCTCCAACCACAGACTTTGTAAAACCTGGAATAGTCATCAAGAAGAGCAGCTGAAAATAGTAATGCAGGAAATGTTAATTTAGACGTCAGTGCTGCATGAATGGCTTTTGTTAAATGTTGCTGAAAAGAGCGCACATTCACCTGTAAATACCAATCTGCACGTGGTTCATTTATAACACAGTTGTCATGAAGCTCTATCTAGGTTGTGAATACCTCAGTTGCAAATCCACTTCAAGAGTATAGGTCTGCATTGACCTTTATCTGCACATGCTCAGAGTGGAACTGTGAACTGGCTTATTTTGAGTCCGCACATAACATCTGGGTGCATGACATTAATTTGTCGGTCATTATAATGTCACCGCGTAAAATCACCAAAAAGTCGCGACCCTTGATTTTACGTGAGGATGAAAAAAAAAATGGTGAAACACGTCAACCAAGTCAATCTTGAGTTTTCATATTTTCTGAAAGAACTATTCTTCCTCTACATCGTTCCTAAGTTTTTGAGGACAAAATGAATTTTAAAGTGTGTTTTCAGCAGTTTTTCTACTGCTTTTTTTTTTTTTTTGGTAGATTAGTGCAGATGAGGTATATCTTTGATAGAGGCCCCTTTTCATTTCTTGAGAATCCTTTGCACACTCTTCCATTTCAAGTCTAATAACTTTCGATAGGATAATAGTGCTTTGAAAGTTTGCATCGGTTATGAACAGAATGTATTAATAGAGCGTGCTTTATTGTTGTTTCTTCGGTGGTTTACATCCTGTTTTTTTTTTTGTCCCATTCATCGCACAGCCAGCACAGCTTGATAAAGCTTGAATAGACTCTGTACTCAGAGCCTTTATCAGTTCACACTTTTCCAGAACAGGTGTTTTCTTTCCAATGTTAAGGTAGGTTATGAGAGTCCATTTGAATTGAGCTACCCAAGCATCATTTTAAAGCTAAGAGTCTGCTCTTTCAGAATCAGCCCTTAACTAAAAAGCCATCTGGCGACTTTTTGTTAGTTTTTGTTGTACATGGTCACAATATACATATGCAAGAAACTAATGATTAACTATGTTCCCATTATCTTTTTTTTTTTTTTGGGGGGGGGGGGGGCTTGTAATTTACTGGACATGTTAGTTCAACTTTACCTCGCCTTGCTGAGGGTGCAGCGTACCCAACCAACAACTGCCCATCGAGCAAATAGAGTCCAAAGTCTCGCGATGTGTAGGCGCCCTCGATTATGAAACAGAAGTTGTAGACTATTATGTCGTCAAATTCTCTGCTTGACCGGTCGCATGCATCCCGTGTCCTCTCGTACAGCTCCTCGGCGGTCACCTCGGTTGGTAGCAATGTTGCGACCACTGATAGGAGTAGAAGGAGACATAGAAGACAATCAACAATTTGATAAATTTACATAAATTCTTGCTCAAGTATTTATTCTTCGAAAGCTTCACTAAAGCGGTATTTGATACAATCATATTCTCCCCACTCATTACGTTAAGATGACAAATACTTATCGGTGAATACTTGTTATATTTTATTCTCTATTTTCTTCCTTCAATTGCATCTTGCACTCACGCCTGCAACTGCACTGCACCCACCTGATCACTTTCCTCCAACTTAGCTGTGTTGTCCTTTTATGAGACCCCATCCATTTCAAGCTTAATCGCTTACGATGGCGGTCTCCTGCATTCAATTATCTCTTTTATTTACTGAAAAAAAACCTGTATATTTTATTTTTTTTTGTTTCTGGGTATGAAGAGTTTGTTCGCAAAAACCGATAAGTCCATATTTGCCAAATGGAGATATTTGTGATTAAAGGTCGAGAAAAATAAAGAGAATAATAAGAAAATTTTTGCTTCTTTTCACCAAAACTTCAAAAATGTACCCTTCCTGTAGTGACCAATATATCATTTAAAAGGTATTATTTTGTACTTTATGACAGAGACCGTTCTTCAAAATCTTCATAAATGGACTTATCGGTTTTTGCGAACAAACTCTTCGTATGTATACTGCTCAGTGCAATTGCTTATGTGTATTTATTTGTGTACTGTACTGTTATCGTTTTATTTCACTGCACTTTTCTTTGTGTTTGTGCTTTTGAAATTTGTATTATTATTTTTTTTTTGTATTTCATTGAATGCGGAAATAAATCAAATCAAATAAAAAAAAAACAATTTGATTATGTAAAATGCTATTCGTAATAACGGGGACTCCCCTTGTTCATTTTTTTTTTGTACAACCAGTTAACACAGGGAATATCTCCTATGTTGACGTGTCATGACCAAATGTTTTCAGCCTCATTACTCTCTCATGCCAGATGATATTGCAGTACTGTTGATTATCAACATCATCATCAACATCAGTTATCATGAACATATTATGATTCATGCAGTTCTATTGTAACACTTTGTGTCTCGAAACACACACAAAATACCTAGAATAAGTCAATGGGCAGAAAATTATTTTACTCGTCAGGAGTAGAGTAAAAATTCCTCAATTCGTCAATTTTTCGGAGACTACTGGGGTGGTAATTCCAGAACATTAGCGTTCCCGAAACACACGTTCCACTGCTTATAACTGGGACTGTGATAAACGGGGTGACTCCTTGTATATGGAACCGCTTCACACCAAGATGATTATTTTCAAGGCTTGACATATTTCTCATTTCATATTCGAAAGGAATATAGACCTAGTATAACATTCATCTGATAACAAAAAGGACAGACATTGCGAGAAGGGCCTGTCGTGCCTATCATAATGTGAATTGTCTATACGCATGTATGGTAGTAATGGACTCTCTTTTCGGCAGTCGCGGTGCCCTGGCACTGCCTGGTCAAACAGTGACGCATTACTTTGGCGAGGTCTAAGGATCTTGAAGATTTGACTGCTACCCTGATCTAAAACATAGCTGTGCAACGAAAGAAGGAATAGTTGTATGTCTCTATAGCAACAAAAAAGAAAACAGAAAAAAAATGGAGCTTGGTATAACGTGTTATTATCAATGCTATTCTGCTTCTCTATGACTGCAGAAAATGTTATTGAATGTACCATACAAAAACACACACTATGTGAACAAACTTGTATCCAGCATATAAAACTGTCAGTTCACCTTCTACAGGTGCACGCGGTGTGGTGCTCTCGATCAGTTCCATGGTGACGGTAGAGCCCTGTTCGATGTTCACCTCGAATTCTGGGATGTCGGGTATGAAGCGGCACGGATCAATACCAGTAAGTCGCAGAAGCGGGTACGAAAGCCCACGACACAGGGTCCGCATGGCACTGACAGCGGGAAAGGCCACCACATTGTCCTCATCCAAATTTTCGCTTGAAGGAAAGCCTGCCAGTAAGAAAAGAGATATATCTAGAGAGAGGGCAAAGTTATCATATATCTATAGACAAAAGAAGAAGAAGAAAGAGTCCATGAATATGGATGTCATTTCTTATTTCATGCAAACTGAACATTCATCAACTTCTTTAATTTCTTACAAATTCTAGTATATGTTGTGGTGGCCACTCCAAATAGAATGATAGTTGAATAAGCGTATTGTTTCTGTTGCAGATGTTTTGGATGATCTGTATTTTGACAGAAAATGAACCTTGTCTCCGTAAAAGAACTTGGTATTTGACTCAGTAGTAGGCCCTACTATACTTGAAACAAAAACCGCAAAAATTGGTGAAGAAAGCATTTATGAAAATCGCTGAATTTCAAAACCATGCTAATGAAATAGTGTTCGCAAATAAAAACCTGGATGTTTGGAGTACTGTTGTTGCCAAATGTCAAAGTGCAAAAAGTTGTGAGTTCTAAACTGACGTAAATGGAACACTCTTCCATGAGGGGTAGATAAACCTTCTCTCTCTAAAAAAAAAAAAATCGAGTGAAAATTTTCACTCGAAAAAGACTGAATACAAAAAAGAGAGAATTTCGAGTGAAATTGGAGTGAATTTTGAGTGAAAATGTTCATTTTCATTCATTTACGAGTGACGTCAGGGATCACTCCAAAATCTTCGAGTGATCCCTGACGTCACTCCAAAATTAGTGAAAATGAGCATTTTCACAAAAAAAAATCGCTCCAATTTCACTCGAAATTCACTCTTATTTGTATTCACTCTTTTTACAGTGAAAATTTTCTCTCGATTTTTTTAGAGAGTTCATAATGTTCACTCAGCTACTCATCAATACCGATTCTGAATTTCCAAAAAACAAAAAACCAACAAGATTTTCTGTTGACTCTTGTTGGCTTTCTCCTCTTTCCTTTTCAACGATTATATTTCATTTACGAAATCTAAAATATAAAGCGCCCCCTAAAACAGGAGTAATCTCTGCTTACTGACTTAACCTGTTTTGGGGGTTTTTTTCACTGTTATTCTGCGACGTTTACACGATGTTCCCGGCGTCCACGGCAACCTCGTTTGCAAGAAATGTAGCTTGCTGTGGGTAGGTAAGATTTTTTCTGCTCCCATTTTAATCTATTCATTTATTTATTTGACAAAGTAACAATCCGGCGAGACATCCAATGCAATCACGGTCTGCCATGTTTGTCCCCCTCCCCCCCCCCCCCCCCCAAAAAAAAAAAAAATCTATTCGTTTTGTCCACTATGTCCTGAAACGTGATTGCCTTAACTGCTGGGAACATGGTGTAAACGTAGCATCATTTCCGCTGCAAGAGTTTTAATGCACGTCCATACCCCAGGTTGATGCGGCGCTAACCAATAGGACGACCAGAAGAAGAAATCTGCGACGAGAAGTTATTAGCTCCATTTTGAGACGTCCAAAGTGGTTCCTCGTATACTCACAGCACTGTTTCAATCCAATTCTATTTTTCGAGACAAGCAAAGGTGATGAAATAATCTGGGAAATGATCGAACTCTAGCGAAAAAGTCTGGCTGCACTGTTGAGTCAACCAAGTGAGTGTAAAAGCAAATCAGCCCTCATCGCATGAAACTGATATCAGTGTCATAAAGCTCAGGGTGGATCCACTTGCAAGCTTACGGAGCGTTACGAGCATGCGCAGATATATATATATATATATATATATATATATATGGGCCGTGACGCGAGAAAAGGGCCCTTAGCGGTGCTGCGCGCAAACGCCAGAAAACGGCGCGGAAGTTTGACAAAGCAATACGCGCAAAAAAGATCAACTAGCTGAATGCGCGCACATGCATATAGACGCATACAAAATTGACAGGATTTGGACAAAACATGCTTTTTTGATTGTCGTAATGGGGTCATCTATGATTGGAATTTCAGAAAAAGGTTTTCATATCTAAATACGTCAGAGTTCCTTCTACAATGTGGAGGTGAAAACTCATTTTCGGTATTCAATGCCCTAAGGGCCCTTTTCTCGCGTCACGGCCCATATATATTTTGTCAATGACAGTCTTATCCTGCAAAGTTTGGCCCTTCCTACGTATGCGCCAAAACGTGTGGGCCTGCGTACTTTATTTCGTTACTAGTAATCTGATATCGCGTTTCGTGGTCAAAAGAAAAAGAAAATAATTATGTAATTTATACATTATATTTTCTAAAGAGTTATACATGTACCTCTAAAGTGCAACCGATTTCACGAACTGAAAAGTCCAGCTTATATAATCGTATTCATTTTCGAAGTCATACGAAACATTCTAACGATATTAATTTACATGATATTGTTAACTTTTCGAATTACAGTATAAATTTGGTTTTTCCTCGCTGCTATAGAAACCTTTTTCTTTAACGTTTCCCGTTAAAACCAGTCGACACGCTTTACCCCTTATCTCGAAAGGGGTATCCTGTACACAATACTAAAGGTGGTGTTGTGGAGATATGTCTGCGGAAAGACAAAATAATTCTGCTAGGAAAACCAGATGTAAAGAATTAAGAAAGTGATTTTCAAAAGGTATGAAACTGCTTGGAAATTGTATTCTAATTCAATCTCGACAGCTGTCCTTGCAGTATATAGTGGAAAAGCTAGCGTAAATTTGCGGGTCTATATCAGTGTAGGATCAGCACCAACGTCAGATAGATAATCCAGGCAACAGGAATAAACAATATCAATGAAGAATGTACACTTCAAAACGGTGGCAATGAAGCTGGTAGGAAATTCTATACTGATTTATTTTCATCACGACCGCCGGCCAGTACCAAAAATCAAGCATAATCAATTGCGGTAAAGAACTCGATGTAGCACCATCATCATCTTCCGGTAAGCCTCTCGGGCTGTACTGGATGGTCCTTTATTAAAGAGCGATTTCAAATGCGGAGGTTTTTACTTTTGTGAATCTATATAACAAACAATAAATGGGGCAAGGATTATTATGCATGTCTGTTTTACCTCGGTCGTTCATGCTGATTCAATGTAAAGCAGTTTGACTTAGCAGTGTATGGAGTGTTCAGTTTTATCGAAATAAACAAAACGAAATATAGGTTGTCTCAAAAATTGAAACGCATGTGTACTTGTTTGTTTCTTTTTAGAAAACCTTCCGACCGTATTGAAAAATCAAGTTTGCTTATAAATCCAATGACAAATGGATAGATCGCATGATATTTCCAGCAAACACTCTGTTCTCTACTCAGCATATTAGTTTTCGTGATATATTATTGGTAGAAAATATGAATAGAAAAACGAGATGAGAAGCTCACAATGAAATATAGATTTTCCGGCCAATTTCGCAAAATTGACATCTCTTTTCATTTCATGTGCATTCAAACGCGTATGCCTGAAGGGTGGAGTGACTTTGGTCACACGTTTTCACGTTTAGTGCAGCTTTTAAATTCGCCTTTAGGCGTGTTAGGCACCCGATTAAATGGGCATAAAGTTCAAATTCGGATGCAAGCATTCTACATGTATTTCTTGTTGGACATGCATTTCCAAATTTGTGCTTTCAATTCAAATTAGTGCCGTGGGCTTGGTGATGCACTTTCGGTTTCGTTTACAGAGCATTCAATTTCATAATAGTCATTTATAAGCAAAATCTATTTTCTCCGTTTAATCATTAATTGTATTTTTCAATTTGACATTGTACTTTTAACAATAAAAGCAATAAGGAATCACCAAACGGACACTTTTACGTCTAATTCTATCAAAATCAGCACATCTTTTTTCAACATTTTATATGAACTTCAATATTAAATTCATCATGATCATCACATTCTTTTCGTTCTTTAATTTACATCTTTATTTTAATCTTGACCATCAAATTGTATTTATAATCTTCATTTAACAGATCTATTTTCATCATCATGAGTGATCCACATGTTGACGCTTTTTACATTCTGTCTAAGATGCAGTACAACTAATGTGGATTTTTTTTTTTTGGACACTTTAAAATTCATATTCAATGCTCCTATCATGAACTTGCTTGTCTATATGCGAGTTTGAATACCCGGGATAAGCTGGTGTTAGGTTTGAATAACCATTGCCGAAAACGTTTGGGCATTTAATAAATTAGAATGCACAAATGCAAACTTGGTCGCCAAATAAGTTAATTTCATCGACGAAAAAAAAAAAGAACAATTTTGAATGACGATACTTCGATACATGAGCCTATTTGACGAAAATGAATGCCTCTAATATGTAATTGAATAACAAATGGAATTGGCCGGGTAAACCTGTAGTATATGACATGAATTAAAAAGAAGAAACAACAACCCTGTAGTATATGACTTTTAGCGAGTACATGCAGCAAAAAAAAAAAAAAAAAAAAAAAAAAAAACTGATAACGAAATTAATGAATGGTCAAATCTGAAATGTAAAATTAGGGTGAAATGTATTGATATTTAATGAGCATTAAATAATTCATATTTGACTTGATGTTTTATTTGCGACTTAATACAGATAATAACTATAACTGCGATTAACAATAAAGGAAGAGCCTTCTGGAAGAGTAATACAATCACCTTAAAAAAAAGACGTGGGCCAGTACAAGACGACAATAATTTCTTTCAATGTGGTTAGTAACGAGAGGAACCATTTTTAAAATGCGCACGGGGTGCAGGCATGACTTTAACGGCTAAGACATATCTTACCCGTTAAAGGCACCCTATTTCCTAACAAGCAGGGCCCCTACTTTCCAACGTGACTGTGGCGACTCGTCAGAGTTTTAACAAATCTATATCGTTTGGACCTGTCGTTTCGTCTTCTTTTTGAGGTGAAGTATAACTCTCTCTCTCTATCTCACCCCCCTCTCTCTGTCTCTGTCTCTTATCTGTCTATCTATCTCTCTATATATACTACATGTATTATGCTGTATCAAATATAATGTTATACATCATATCTATAACAACATATATATAATTTATATATATATATATATATATATATATATATATATATAAGTAAACGAATCAGTAGAAGAACTTATTATCATCAAGATGCCGAGCAGACCAATTTTCTTATTACGTTTCTGTACTATATATATATATATGTACTCAAATTCATATATAAGTAATATACGTTATTATACATTGACACACAAAGATACCCTCCCCCCCCCTCCACACACACACACACAGTGACACACCCAGCCAAATGCACAGATACACAAATACAATAATACAGGCCAGCACAGTGCAACTACGAACATGATTTAGGCAACCAAACCTGCTTTATTTTTTTATTTTGTCTCGTTAAAGAAGCAAAACTGATACAAATACTTTCCAACTTCATAATCACCAATACCGAACATACTCATTATGATAACAAAATTAATATCAAAATCATCTAGACACAAGCATGCCAGTTGACACTGGTTCCTTTGTTTTTGTTTTATATCTGTTCGTAGTTTCATTAATAATTCGTTATTCGTTCTCTTTTGTATTTTCCGAGGGTCCCATATCGTACAAGCTTTGCTTTTGAGAGGGACACTACGTTTCCATTCCCATTCTTATTCAATTTGTATTATGCATATATTATATATATATTTTAATACTAGTATCAAAAATACAATAATGTTTTCTTTATTTTGTTACTCATTGTAACACATGTATTTTGTTAATGTACTTTTTTGCAATAATAACAAATGTGTTCTCTTATGCATTGTATGTATTCTTGTGGGCCTTTTTTTATAGACATGAACATAAAAATATTTGAACTTTCCCTCGTATAATGTTGTTAGGCATAGGTACAGAAATTATTTCTTCAATCGTTATGATGAGTCAATTTTGTAAAAGCGTGTAATAGCTTGAGCTAGAACTCTCTGTTATCTTTTAGCATATCTTAACCAGTAATCTTACAGAAGACTAGGTGCAGTCTGAGAAATGAACATTCTTGTCATGAAGCTAATAGATAATGAACTGGCAGCACGACACGCTAAAGCACACGTCCAATCACACATTAAAGGCAGTTATACATGGTAGATTCAAGGTCGGAAAACGCCTAAAAATACAAAATACCATTAGCGCTGTTATCGTAAAATCCAGAAGAGTAAAAATAGCTCTCTGAACTTTTTGTTATTTCGTTGTCGCCACTCCCAGATTCGCCGTCTCCATTTTCGTCATCCCATTCGTCATCGAGAAGGAAAACCCTCTCGCATATGGGCGTCACGGTCAGTGAGGGCGTGCTATCTGCCACCGAGAACCCCTTGCACAGGTGCACGAAGAAAGTGGGGAATGAAACTGAAACGAAAATGGTTGGTAAAAGAGATTGTTAAATCTTTTCTTCTTTTTTTATTGGTCATTTTTTTCTAACCAATGGCAACATTATGTATATTTACAAATAATGTGTCATAACCATGGTATTACGGAAGGGAGGGAAATACTGGACGGAAGGAAGGGAAATACTGGTGGCACAACAATATGTCACACATTCTGACAACAAAACACATCACCACCGCTATGATATCAAACTCAAAGTAACAAGAAAACGTTATTCTTCCCTCGCCTAAAGCGTCATTGTCCCAGTGTCTATCCATCCTCTTCTCCAACGTGGGCCCAACTTGTCAGGCCACACCCACTTTGCGCAAAATGCATATTCGTGACGTCATGTGTGTAAATACACTGTATCTATATAAGTTGACCTAATTCCTTTAGGAGCAGTTTCATTTCCATCACTAACCAAAATGCAATAATGGCTGTGTCTGGCATATTTTCGTCATGAAGGCTGAAAGGGTTGACATGTTTGCCTCGAGGCACACCACAAGGAAGGATTGCATAATCGTCAAATCAATCTTGAACAGTACTGCCCTACTTTGGCAAAAGGAAGCAAGCGACATCGAGTACTCATGATACAAATGAAGAAAATATGTTTTTGGGTAGGCCCTTCAGCATGAAAATTTGTGATGAGAAATAATGTTGGTATTTGTGCAAGTCATATGGTGATGCATTTATGACAATTCGAAGAATTTTGATATTCCCATAGAAACTCATTATTATGTCACTTGCTTCCTCGTGCCAAAGTATTATAGATTTGTAGCAAACGTGAAAAATCTGTCAAAAGGAAGCATGTGACAATCATATCATGAGTATGTTACTTGCTTCCTTTTGCCAAAGTATTATAGATTTGTAGCAAACATTAAAAAATGGCAAAAAGAAGCAAGTGACAATCATATCATAAGGATGTCACTTGTTTCCCTTCGCCGAAGTATTTTAGATTGTGTGCAAATATAAATAATTTGGCAAAAGGAAGCAAGTGACAATCATCTATCATGAGGTTGTTACTTGCTACCTTTTGCCAAAGTATTTCAGATTTTTTTTTTTTTTTTTTTTTTTTAGCAAACATGAAAAATCTGGCATAAGGAAGCAAGTGACAATCATATCATGAGAATGTTACTTGCTTCCTTTTGCCAAAGTATTATAGATTTATAGCAAAAAAAAAATGGCAAAAGGAAGCATGTGAAAATCATATCATAAGGATATTACTCCCTTTTGCCGAAGTATTTTAGATTGTGTGTAAATATAAATGATTTGGCAAAGGGAAGCAATTGGCAATCATATCATGAGGTTGTAACTTTGTGCACTTGCTTCCTTTTGCCCCCCGAATATCTTAGAAATAGGCCAAAATTGTAACTTTTGGATTTTTCAGTTGAATAGAGCATGCCTCAAATATGCCAAATCAATTTAAAAAATAATCTATATCCATAAAAATGTCACTTGCTTCCTTTTGCCAAAATAGGGCAGAATAAACTACTGTACGAGCTGAAATTTTCGCGGTGGTTTTATTTTCGCGAATTTCGCGAATCGCCTTTGAACCACGAAAATAACAACACGCGAAAATAACAACGCGCGAATAACTAAGTTCAGTTAGACCCTCATAACCACGAAACTAACAACACGCGAAAATGTCCTCCAAGTAGCAATTACTATTAGATATTCACTAAGTGTCTTGCTTGTTTCGTGGTTTTGTGATCCCCTCCCTGTTGCTTTGGCAAATATAAAGGAGACGCAAAACATTGTATATATTACGGAAATAAAAAGTCAATAGCTTTATTTCCAAACAACAAGTTTGTTTGTTTGTTTGTTTTGTCTATCGTCTTCATATTTCGTTTCCTGATACATTGTAGCAGAGTATCATTAGGAAGCAAATATGTTTGCAACATCGGTCGTTTTTATGTTTGATCATAATGTTATTAATCACAAAACAAGTGACATCAATTGTTAAAACTTCAAACAGTTTCTGTTTAACAAAGAATAAAAAAAAAAAGATTTTGAAATGAAATTACCACATGTCTGCTGAAATGGGTGGTTTCGATTTGTGTTTCTAATGCAGCCTCTCCCCCCCCCCCCCCCCAAAAAAAAAGGCTCTCATGCTGTTGTTGAGCATTGGCAGTAGTCAGCGAAGGATTCAAAAGCGGAAACCGAATGAGTCAGCGCTGGCGTCTTTTGAAATCTCCTATTGGGATTTTTTTTTTTTTTATGACTGGGAAATTGCCTAAAAAATCACTGAATAATTCAGATAGTCACTTTGACCAATCGAATTGCTCGATTGCCAGTCGGTTGTCAATACGAAGCTTGTATGCATGATATGCATGAGCCTCTCTGCTTGCTTGTCAATTTGTTATACTACACGCTGGGGCCAACTTTTGTAATTCAAACGTTGATAATATCTCATCCACATTAACAGACCGAAAACTATGAAGTCATCAAATAGGCTCATTTAGTTAAATTTCTGGAGTAAATGATAAGTTTTCTTGGAAAGCACATATTCATATAGATTCCATAATGTGTCATACAATTTCGAGAATTCTAGAAACAAAGGCGCTTTCAAAGCAGTACAGATTCGTTTCCCATATAAAATGTCATTCATGATACATTCAACTTTATTCCTATATTACTAAACTTATGAAATAATCATGTAACACAATTACCTCAGTTAGATGAAAAACTTTTCCAAAAAAAAATATATCATAAAAATATTATGCAGTGCCTCAAAGCATTCCTATATACTGATTATAGTTATTTCAGGAGAAGATTTTTTTTTTTTTAAATCAGGAAATAAATTGTATTATTTCATGGGTCATATTATATTCAGCGTATACTGACTCACCTCCTCCAATTTTTGAAAACATGTTTGACAAAATGAAGACATTAATAAATGCCCAACTCGTCTATTTAATTAAATTTCCCCTTACTCAAACTGTGTTCGCTAAATCACCGTATACGGGCCCCAAATTATGGAATTCCCTTTGGGAAAAATATGCAAACGATTCTCCCAATGTTAGATAATTTTGTAACAAACTAAAAACAAATATCTCATGTTTAATGTAACCTTCATAAATCTTTCTGACGGGGACTTTGTTGGGACTTGCAGCTCTGCATCGCTGATGTGTTGACTTACTTTTCACTCATTCTTGATTTTTTTTTCTTCACCCTCCCTCCCACTCTCTATCTTTCTCTATTTCTCTCTAGTCCCTTCAATCGTTTATTCCCTCACACTCATTACTATTCTTAATGTGTGACCGCACAGTTTTGTGTGTGTGTATAGATATGTTTTCTTATTTGTTCTGTGGTAGCGTTTGTGCATGTGTGTATGTGTGTGTGCGTCATGTTTCTTGTGATATAGTATATCACATAATGATAGAAATAAAATACTGTAGCTAAGAAGGCTGAATCAGACAAGTTTCCGTTTGAGCAGCTCTTCCTACATTTCCCCTTTATCTAAGAAACAGGATGTTATCACTTACATGGAATGTACGGCATGTAACTGGGTTGTTGTTGGTGGTTTTTTTTTGTAATATACATGACTGTACGAGATGCAAAACATATCATGTATGACTGAATAAGTGGATGAATGAATATTGATTGATATTGCCGACGTTCATACCGCATGTATCATATCCATATAATATTCGTTATACTGATGATTACCATTTTGGGGTAATCATTACCAGCATTGTTGTTGTTGTTGTTTTTGTTGTTGTGTTGCAAGCAACACTAAGGAAAGATTACAAGCCTGTTACATTTTCTTCTGTAATTTGCAAGTTCCTAAAGCTTTAAGGTGTATCATGATTATGTAGGCTTTTTGTATGTATTTGATTACATACAGTAGTAGTAGTAGTAGTAATAATAATAATAATAATAATAATAGTAATAATAGGTTTTATCACTCTCCATGTAACCCTTTCTATGAACGTTAAAAAGACTATAGCCACTAGAACTGTACTTAACTTGCCCTATTGATAGTTTCCCCATTTCTGTCAGAATCTCACAATCTTATTAAATAGTATTAGAGTGTTCACTTTCAATCTTCCTGATGGATGTTCCAGTGGCTTTTGGAATTAGGTATGCACTGTGTTCTTAGAATGCCTAATCTCTAAAGAAGAGAAGAAACAACAAGTAACAGGTTTTGTCATTTAGTCCCATCTCACTTCCAGTGGGTTTTTTCCATAACCAATGGGCTCATGTTTTATCTGTGTAGTATCAACGCCAAATTCTGCTTCAAGAAAATGATTACACATAACCGCCTGTCTAATTCCTTTGTTGGAGTAAGGCAGAGAGTATACCCGTCCCCTCTTCAGTTTGTAGTAATTAGAATAGTTTTGACTATGTTTATACAATTATAGGTTTTACACGGATCTTGAAAATGTCAGTTTCTGACAGAAAAAAAAGTAAAGATAGTAACATAGTAGATGTCAGATTGAAGATCTCATGTACCAAATGGGAGAAATGGGGATTTGTTACAAGTTTCTTTAAGTTTTATTTCTCGACTTGTGCTAAAAAAAAAATAAGTATGACAATATCAAAAACATTCACAAGTCATGAAAATATAAACAAGAATTATTGTTACATATATATAATCATGTGAATGATACATATATTTCATGACAAATCTTTAAGCATACAGGTGGGGGAGACCGTTATCGATACGAAAATCGCTCGAATTGGGCAATGGCCAAATGGTAGCCTACTCATTATTATACTCTCCTGTATTCCTCAATAAATGCATACATAACAATTATAATAGTCTATTCGTTTTATGCCATAGGTTTTGCTTATCTCTCTTTGCAATTTGATACAAACATACGAAACTTGAAATCGATGGGACCCATTTCTTCTTCTTTTTTTTTCCTGCGAGCAGCATATTCCCAACAACCACTTCTTTTCATCATATTACTGATATAGGCTCCTTTGTTTATAAATTACCATATCCAGTTGTCTCATACTGTATACCAAACCGATAAAATACTATTTTGTGGTATTGCATTGGTACTATACTATGCCTTGTTATTTGAATTTTCTGTATCATTACTGTGTGTTGTATTATCGAGACACAGATAATAACGACATAATCATAACCATACAATTCATACCTCGGTTCGCTCCTTCAACGTACTCCGTGTGCAGAACTCCGTTCAGCATAAAAAGTCCATCACCTCCTCGGACGGTGAACGCACTCTGTAGAAACGTGCACTCAAGGTCTACGTCGGTTGTGAGGGTACCGCAGACATTCTTGATCCGTTGAAACAGCTCATCATCTGGCGATCTAGGAGCACCTGTGCATGGGCCGATGGAGGGAAGATGGATAGAATTTAAACGAAATGGAAAAGATCTTGTAATCTTCACAGCAGAAATGGCGAATCTCAACACTCTCTGGATCCCTTTGTTAAGGAATATTTTATGTTTATTTTATTGCATTATAATATATATATATATTTTTTTTTTTGGAGAGAGAGAGAAAGAGTGATGGAGATGAAGAGGAAAAATTGAATTCGAGTATCTATTCATAATGATATTTCACATAATATGTATGAATTCAACATTTTTCTGGTCCGCATTGTAACATCTATATACGGGAAAAGGAAACATCGAAAACAAAAATGACGAACAGCAAGCAGTAACACGCACGGTAGTTATCAAGGCCGAATGGGATCGTTTTCTTTTACCTCATTCGACGCAACTATTTCAATGTGCTGAATTTAAAATGGGCAATGGATTCTTCTTTCTTATCACTTAGATAGATTATTTGTAGCTTCCACTCGACAAACAAAAGTCCATTATCATACTATGATTTTGTGTATTTTTATCAGATCTATACTTTTCCATTATGCAAATATAGCTTATATGTTAATAATAAAAAAAAGAAATAACTCCATTTCTATAAATTCGAGACATATGAAATTAAACTTATTGATACAATAAAGGAAGTAACTCCTTTTGTGAGGAGTGCAGTATCAATACAGATTTTTTTTTATATATACATTAACCTTACTTTAAAAAGAAGGATTTTGCGTCCATTTCCATACCTTTGCATTTTGAATATATTTCAGCATTTTACAATAGGATTATCACACTTTTTCGATATCCAATTGCATTTTGAAAGAGAAAGAGAAAAAAAAACAGAGAGAAAGATAAATAAAAAAAGAAGCAGGTAGAAATTGATAGAGTCATTTGATAATAATTATGGTTCATAACAACAAACGTCTGTTACATGGTAACAAAGAGAAGACAGTCTTGCATACCTTCACTTGACGTAAGGAGAAGAGTGAGGGCTAGTGCCGCGGCTATTACTTTGATATGTGTTGATTCCATGGTTTGCTCGATTGCAGCCGTTCATGCACACACAAGCACTGTTCACGAGATTCTGAACGTTTCAGACTGATGTAATCATTACCAATGAAGCGCAGCTGCCAGTTATGGGTGTGATCATAACCAGACCGCAACTACAGGACAGACTGAGGAAGTAAAACCTGAAGACGATGACGCCAAAAATAGTCATATTATGAAAGCTGAACACGATTTATTTGACACTTTATACCATATTTATATAAGGACTGTTTCGGTTTCCGCATCCTTATTGAATGAGGGGCGGTATCATTCTGATCGTATTCATGTAATTTGCAGTTTCGTTGTGATTTTATTTCTTTATAGGGTAAAGGCCTCAATTAGATCCCACGTAGGACAAATACATTGCATATCATATATATATATATATATATATATATATATATATATCCTTTTGTTTTTACTTTTCTATTTTTTCTTCATTGATCTAAGCTGCTAGCACGGTGTAGACATACCTTTTTTATACATGGTTGCATAAAGGCGTGCGTTGACACATGTGGGGACAAGTGTGCAGGAGAGATATAAAATGAAAATGGAAATACAACATCTACTCAGAAAATATCATCATGACGTATGCATGTATAAAACGTGTATTTCGTGGCAGGACTATACAGGCCGGAAGTGAAACAAAAGAAGGAATTTAATGACAGTTATTCATAATGCACCGGGAGGAGCAGGTTGAGGGACAAAAACCTAAGCAAAAAGATGCAACAAAATTTTGTCACTGAAGATATAAGGAAAATAGCAAAATTCTTTACCGGTCGGACACATACAATCTTTAAGCATTGTTTTTTTTTTCTTTTCCTTGATGCTGCCTGGCAAAACTTCCCGAATCGCATTAATATTTTGCATTATGTTTATTTTAATGTGTCCGTGAAAATAAATTTTTGTCTCGTTATTTCGAAAGTATTTGTCCGTTTTCTTAGGTTTTTAGAAATAATTTTCTTATCATCATTGTTAAATGAATTGTAGGCGATGGCGTATTCATTAGTCAATAATCAGCATTTTTAGGTATATATATATATATATATATATATATATATATGTATATATATGTATATATATATATAAAGGGCGCACTATTGTGACGTTTGACAAAACGTTGTAAAGTCGAATTGCATTAGACGAGTTTAAACATTTTAATACTAAATAATACGTGGTTACTTGTTTGTCGTGGGCAAGTTTGGATTATCTTAATACCAAACTCCGGCTTAGACCGATGAAACATGCCGATTTTTTAGTAACCACGTATACAAGTGATACTCCGGACCTAAAATTCCAAAATGTACGAATTTAGTAACCACGTCAACATTGTAAAATTATTTGAGCTACTTCTGCGGGAGCCATATATTGGTATGATCTACGCTACAGTAAGCATTCCGTGTATAATAACTATTAATTATGTGTCGTATACCTGGCCACTTCTGTGCGTCTTAAAAGTGCACATGTGCTCCTGAAACTGATGACTGCACTGTGTCGTCTTGTGTGCAGCCGTAATCAAACAATTTACAGAGTGGTGACACATATTCCCAAGGAGAGACAACTAGGAAATATGCGTGGATTTCGGGAGAAGTTGGTAATGCGACTTGTCACATATTCACCGTGCCCAATTCAAGTTCCAGTCGTCGCCAGAGAAAGTGGGAGAAGTTGGTAAAGTGCGACTAAGCACTTGACCCGTGCCTACCAACGATACTTGTGCCACCACATGGTTGTGAAATGTGTATCACAGTAGCGTGACTGAGTTGGTAACAAAAGTTGATAGCGAAAAGTTTGGTAACAAAAGCTGGTAGCAAAAGTTGGTAACAAAAGTTGGTAACAAAAACTAGGTGTACCAAACTTAATACCATTCACAAGTGACGTTTGGGAGTGACATCATCTAAGTAATGCTGAACTTGTCATGTGTGCCGCTTGTGTTTTGTGAGCTGTATCTGATATAATAACGTACAGACTAGTACACGTAGTTTTTAATAATTAAAGGGATCGTTTTAAACTGCAACAAAAACGAAACCCAGCCTATACTCGGCCCATCCTGACACGGCTCGCGGAGGCATTACTCGTACAGACGGTCAAATACTGTCACAATCACGACACGGCGAGATTCGTCACAATATATATATATATATATATATATATATATATATATATGAAGAGTTTTGTTCGCAAAAAACCGATAAGTCCCATATTTGCCAAAATGGAGATATTTGTGATTAAAGGTCAGGAAAAAATAAAGAGAAAAATAAGAAAATAATTTTTATTTGCTTTATTTGACCATAACTTAAAAAATGGACTTATCGGTTTTTTGCGAACAAAACTCTTCATATATAATATATTACATATATTTCTGTAATTTCATTTGTAATATGTATTCAATGCAGAAAATGAATTTATTGGGAATTATTCCCAATAAATTCATTTGAAATGAATAGAAAAAAATGAAAAATTTATTTTTCATTGTCATAATTGATTTGAATTTAATTTTACTGCCCACTTACAGTGAATCGTTTCCTTTTTTCATTATCTTGTATCAGCACCTAAAACAAACTGCAATAGGCTATTCACAATTGTAATTTACAATTGGAGCAATTTAACATCAGATCACATTTTTTATCATAATAGCCTATGTTATGTCCTCTTAATTATTTCTAGTTTTTACTTTTTGTAACGTTACGCTACTTTCATAAATAGACACCGGTGTCCGACGAATTTTTCACACATCAGATTGGTGTGATTTCTGGCACTCAAAAATCTAACATTACTGTTGTCATTTCTTCAGGGCAGCATTTCAATTCTTTAAGTTGTTTTTCTTTACAGTGCTTGCAAGTTTCATTAGATTCCGGTTGTTTATTAGTAAATATGTTTTCACTGAACATAGTGATTTTTTTTTTTTATTCATAAGGTTTTGGGCTTTCAAGCATAGATACGTATGTACAGATGGTATAATAATATCGTAAAGGAATGGAAACAGAAAAGAAGATAATGGGACAGAAACTCCTGATTAGCTCTGATAAATTGATAATTGAAAACGTGTACAGAAATTTGATTGATTATAGATCTTTAACTGCAATGTAGACTGTGCTCACCGCAGCATTCAATATTACACTGCCTATTCAAAGCCACACTGTTCCGCCGTGGGCTCAAGAAAACACCGTCTATTGTTAATCATCACAGCTAATCGATATCCCTCGGAAGGAGCCCAGAAACCGCACTGAATGTGTGTGCACCGGTACGTCTCCACATCAGCTGTGCGTAAAAGTATTGGGAGAACGGTCATTCTACAGACAATGCTATGTCTTAAGTCGTTTGAATACGCGATGTAGTACCTATACAACGTCGAGCGTTGGTTCTTTCTATTTCACACACATTCGTTTAAAAAAAAAAATGGCCATCTTGTTTGAAGTGTGATAAACAGTGAGTGTTAGACCATTCCGCATTCTCTCTGAGCAATGGGACTTACAAGGCGGCAGCAGATGTAAGTGAAATGTTCCGAAGTCGATTACTAACGAACAACAAAAGCATCTCGTGTCCGAAGACACCAAGGAATTTGAAATGTTGATGCTGATGGAGTTGGCTGAATAAACACGTTTACACATTCGTGGTGTAATTTTGTTGTAACAAATTAATAGCCTATCACTTTGAATCTATATTATGATCAGGTAGTAATAATAGTCCAACTGTAGCCCCCAGGATGTAGGCAGGCAATCAAATGAGTCCTCCTTCCAAATAGGGCCTAGTCTTTCTGTACTATTGCGCTGAATGCAATGACCTGTTTGCACATGTTTTGGAAGATCTGTTCCTTCCTCTTTGGTAGTCAGAAGTCTCAGCAAAGGTTACAGAAAGTCTGTAGTAGAGGAAATGGAAACAGTGATTGGCGTAGGCTCCCCTATTGAATATTGACTCAGCTAACCACGACAGAAATGGTTCTAGGAACCAGGAACAACACTTCAGTCGGTGGAAGCCGCCAGGAAATTGTAATCGCGGAATAATTTTAACTGCAGCATTATCTGCTGCGATACTTAAAAAGAGAACATGCCATATCCGTCAATGTTCCTGAAATGTCGCGTCATCGGTGTTAGATGCATGAGCAAACTTTTCAACCTGTTCTTCACTACAAGCGGCTGGAAAAAAAAAATAGTAGAATAAAAGTTGTAGCATTTATTGAGAGTGTGATTTTTTTTTTCTTTTTTTTTTTCTCACGAGCAGGGTAAGCTAGTGTTTTAGTTGTAAATTCTAATTGTAATAGTAGTGGGAGCTGTAGTAGCAGTAGTAGTAGAGCCCGACCTCTCCTATCCGGACAAGACGGGACCGGCGCTAATCTGGATAAGGTATTTGACCGGATATGGGAGACTCAATGTTAATACACCCAGCTGCCGAAGAACGATCGCCTGTACCGTGCCCTGATAATGAATTATTTTCTGTCCATGTCTTGCGGTGATTTGGTGGTAGTACATTTCGTATGCATGCATTTAGATGAAAATTAGATGTGAATGTATGTTACATTTGTTGAGAATAACAACTAATACATGTGACTTTGTGAAGAAGTTTTGGTTGAGTTTGAAATCCCCCTTTTCCCCGTAAATACTACATTAAAAAATAACGCCTAAATTGCATCCGGACAATAGAGAGATCCGGATAGGAGAGGTCGGACTGTATTAGTAACAGTATTAGGAATAAAAGACACTTCAATACTAGAGATATGGAAGGTGCAGTGATCTCGACCTTTCTTTTTCTTTTTTTTTTCGGGGGGGGGGGGAGATGATTCAAATAGTAGCATTACAGTACACTGTAGTGTAGTAGTGAATAGTATTACTATGAAAATATCAAATAGTTGTGATAGTGGTAGTGGCAGTGGTCGGGATGGTACTAGAAGGAGCTGCAGTAGCTGAAACAGGCCTGGAAGTAAATGTTGCTCATACTGTTCTTTGTTGTTGGTTTATTAGACATAGAGAGAATAATGATGGCAAAATGATGGGAAAGTGGACTATAGCCATGATAGCTGTGACCCCAGGCCCTTCTCCTGACCCTAACCCTAATCATAATCCTGAACCTAACCCTTACCCCAACCCAAACTCTAACCCTAAACCTAACCCGAATCCTAATCTTTACTCTAACCTTATCACTAACCAGAATTTATCCGAGGATTAATTGCTCTCAGGGAGTATTTGCCCTGATACAGTAACTTTACATCCTTCCCGTTGATTCTTGCTGAGACGTGCTATAACAAATGAAGACCTGAATATTAGAACGACCCAAGTCCAATTTTTGGCCAAATTCAGCTTGACATGGGAAATTGTAGCTTATGCATGGACTCATCTTGTGTATATAATGATAGATCCTAATTACCCCCGGAAGTGCCTAATATGAATGTAGAAATGAAGGACTTGGGTCATTCTTACATTCATATTTTAGTGCCCTCTCTCATCCTTCTCTCATCTCTATAGCAGAATATCATGTATATGAATCAAAGAACGACTCACGTCAATATGATTCAAAGAACGACCCAAGTCCATCACACAAAATGGCCTCTCCACAATTAATGTAAATGTTAATTGTCATATTAATATAATATGTTCTAATTTGTATATACAATGTTGCTTTCCCATCACAGTTAAATAGAATATAATTGGACAAATAAAAAAGATATGAAGTTTTTTAAAGTTTACTCGAAATGGTGTTCCATGGACCTGGGTCGATCTTATATTCAGATACTCAAATGTTATTGTATCCTTATGACATAATAATATGCGTTAACGTGAAATGAATAGTGAAATCGTTTATAAGATTAATGACAATAATACTTTGGTGATATCATAGATATATTACCCTTATACCGTTTCAGGATGTGCGTGAGAATGATGCTTCCAATCGGCCTCGTCGTCCTTTTCGCTGTCGAAGTCATCTTCGGCGTCGTGGTCATGACGAAACTCCCCCTTGGTCGTGTGGTCGGGCCACGTGTAGCGCGTTGGTTCGGTGCCGAGGGGTCGGCCTCGAAGCGTGTCAACGAGTTTGGTAAGATGAACGTTAAAAGCATAATTTACCCTGTGCAGATGAAACAAAAACCCAACATTAGTGCTTTAAAATAGTTGATTTAGGGATAGAAATAACCACTGTGAAAATTTGAATCCGTATGGTCGATGTCATGTATTGGCATTAAGTATAGTAATGAGGCAAGAAAAATCATAGTTGAGATATTACTTATTACAATCGATTAAATTTTCATTATGTGCTATTAGAAGGGAAGGGGGATTATGACGTCATGGCGACTTCTTTGCCTCCAACATATGACATGGTTCGTCCAATATGACCTGCGAACGCTGTGGCAACGGGAGTCAACAGTAACATCGTTTCATATAGGCCTTATTAATAACTGGCCAAAACTTTAACTGAAATGTTTCTTTTTAGATGAGTGGCTAAATTATTTTAGAGAGGGCGGTAACTGTATTCAGCAGATGAATATGAGCCCTTTCTCTTGACCATTGGCACTTACCCTTTGACTCTATAGCCCACAATTCTTCAAATAATCCCTGTCTGGTAACATTTATTTTCATGATATTACGTTGAGCTTTTTATAAAAACATGAGTAAAAAATGTGACATTTTAACATTTCAGTTGACCTTTGACACTATGGTCAAAATATTTCTCTACAGAATCATTGTGTATAGTATACAAATGATGCACATTACAGAGTGGATTGGTGAGAATTGAATGCACGAGTTTAAATTTGGAACTGTTTAAACCCATGAACGCAGCGAGTTGGTTTTAGACTGTTCCAAAGTTAAACGAGAGCATCAAATTCTCACTGACCCACGAAATAGGGTTGTTCATTGTTTTTGTGTGCTATAAAATGATACGTAAATACATGATCAAATACAACCATTTCCCCATCCAATACACCTACACTCTGTACAAGCCTAGGGCAGGTAGGTACCTTCCAGGCTTGAGCCATGCCGGACGCATGACCATGCTTTTCGGATTTTACCGGACGCATGGCTCAATGTGGATCACTAAAAACCATTCACTGACAGCTCTTGTCTCTTTTTGAACATACCTGTTATCTCCCTAACATACTCCCCCCCCCCCCAAAAAAAAAAAAGAAAAAAAAAAGAAAAAGAAAACCACAGGCGAACATAAAAGGGACATAAAACAAAAGGAGAAATAATACAGAAAAGGTGAAAGGAAATAACTGTGAAAACCCTCAATAAGAAACGCAAGAAAGAAAATCTTTCTACAATGAATATTTGATTATTACCGACATTAATTATGAATAAAACAACATTTTTAGTGAAATTTCTTTTCATATTCCTTCGTGAATTAATGTATCTTTACAATCAGGCACTATTGCATTTTGTTTTGGTATGTTATCATAAGTGTTCCTCACTAATTAGCCTTACTATTGGTACAAATTATGTTGTTTTTTTCTTTTAATATTGGTATCTCATCAGAAATATGCAGCAGGATAGATTTCCGACCGGTCCAATCTCTGAAAACCATAGCCCTGGTCAGCTACCCACAGTCCGGCAACGCTTGGGTACGCCATCTCGTGGAGCGGGCGACGGGTATCTACACTGGCACGGTGTACCCCGAGGAGAAGGGGAACCCAAGAACTGCGAAAAGTGAGTCGGTGGTCTTGGTCGTAGGTGGCGCTGTCTAGTAACTTAAAGCAGTGCCGTATATTAATATACGGCACTGACTTAAAGTTAAAGTAGGATAATAGAGTCAGGTGAAATAAAGAGGAAGAGGAGGAAGTGGAGGAGGAAGAAGGAGAAGATGGGGTGGAGAGGAGGGGAATAAGAAGACAGGGAAAGAGCAAACGCAGGGAAGAAGAAATAGTGAGCATGTAGTTCGTACACCAGAAATCTGATGTACACATTCATTCACCAGCTAAGGTCTCCTTAATTGAAATACATACCACTACAAGACAAAGACTTACCTAGCCCTTTTATTTATCTATTCATCTTATGTATTTATTGATTTATTTATTTATTTAGTTAGTTAGTTAGTTAGTTATTCATTTATTTATTTATTTATTTATCTATCTATCTATCTATCTATCTATTTATTTATTTGTTTATTCATTCATTCATTCATTCATTTATTCATTATTTATTTGTCGCTTCATCTTGTTCTTTTATGGATGATATTATGGATTCTGACTGCGAGCATGTATTTATTCATTCTATCAGCTATTTGCCCATCCCTGTCTTTTGGTTTTACAAATTTATCAAATCTTTATTTTTGCTGAGAGCAGAATCTCCGAAACACATTACTAATGACGAATGGGTTTTACTGGCTTTAGCCCACTGAAGACTATCCCCGTCCCGAGTATACTCGGGCAGGCGTCTATGGATTCTGCGTGTTATAGCAAAATCAGCTCGTCCTCAATGTGTTGAAGCAAGTGCTAGGGCACCTAGGGGCTAGACAGCTTGTTTCTAAAACCTAAACATTGTTTCTATAACATAACCATTAATTTACATATTGGGTCTCTCTTTTTCAATAAGGCAATTATTTTATCAACAACTGGATTGGTTTAACATGTATGTAATTTTTGTAGGACATTGTACTTTTTCCCTAGAAATTGTACGAGCAAAAATGTGCTAATGGAAATAAAAAGCTCATTTGAATTGAATTGAATTAAATTTGAGAGCAACAAATAACATAAGCTTTTCTCCACTTTATTCAGCGTTCCCTGGAATAACGGCGGACTATAAATCTGGACGGGTCATCTGCTCAAAGACGCATCGTTTCGACATCGAACACATCCTGGAATTCGAAGGTTCCATTTTGTTAATACGTCATCCCGCCCGAGCCATGGTTTCACTGGCGTACAAATACAACGAACTGACGCTGGAAATGAGCGCCAAAGAGCGACGCACTCTAACACAGAGCCCCAGTGAGTAATATTTATTTTCCCCTTTATTTCAGTGATAGAGTCTGTTATTAATCTTTTCACTTTCCCTTGCTCCCTTGGTGCCTGAATGATCATGATGATTGTCCATTATTTTGTATTTTATGAATACACGTATGCTATTACGCGGTCCACTTTTTATGGAATAGTTGTTTTAATGAAAACATTGCAGTTTACATGTCGCTTAGTCTTATGAAGTTCATGATGATCATCTTGATTGAGAGATATAGGATCAAAGTATGTCATCATGTCGTCACGATTCTCATAATATTTGCAAGAAATTTATCAAACTTATCATGTACCTCATCTTTTTGAAATGTTTCGAATCTAAGGGTGGCGATTCTTCGTCGAGCGGGAGAGCCTGCGATGGCGAAACTTATACTTCCAGTGGCTGCAAACCGCAAAGAGTCCCTTGGTCGTATACTACGAGGATCTCGTCTCGTCTCCGAACCAGACGTTGCAAAAAATGATCCGCTACATGAACTCGCCCGTCCGTCAGGATTTGGTGGATTGCGCCCTCTCTCGGTTCCCGCCACTCAAGACGGCAAAACAGAGAGGGCGAGCGCACTGGTGGATTCCACGCGAATACCTGCATGAGAATCCGTACACTCAAGAACTCGATAGCCTTATCATGGAGTACATGGTCGATGTTAATATTAGCCTCACAGATATGGGATATAAACCTTTCCCGTGGAACTCAACCGTCGACGTCTTCTGACACCTGTTGATTCCTACTGGCACAAACCCATAAAGAGGCAGGATTCTGTGCTGAACATCAGCTTACCTTTAACTTTTAATGTGCCACGTTCGCACGTCCGACTCAGTCCACGGCTCATACACACAAACCCGCCCAATCCGATCGATAAATCTCCGAATGCAGCTGCACATTGTCTTTTATCGGCGGTATGGGCGCGCGCTGCGCACGAAGAATCGGATGCTCATAAATGCCTAGACATCATTCATGAAAGCATCATTCATTATTCCTTCTACATGACATTCTGCATTTCACTATTGTCATCAATCCATTGAATAATCCGCTCGTTTTGTCGAGTATCTCTAGGCATACCACTCGAAATATTGCTAAAAATGCAGTCAGTAAAGTTTAATAAACGTGGATTAACCTGATGAGGAAAGTTCCAAATTCTTAATCATATTTTCACCATGAATTGCCCTCTGTAGATGGGAAATCTTCAACAATCAGTGATGTAGGGCGTACGTCCCTGTTGTAGAACTGTATGAAGAACTTGCTCTACATACAAGAAATGAAAAACAAATGAGTTTTCAAGACGTGTTTTTTTTTTTTTTTTTTTGCTGTTGTTGATTGGAAGGTACGCGTCACTTAAACTTTTTGTGACATAAAGAACAATACTTTTTTCATAATATGTATCTTCTTTTTTCATTCAATTAAAATAATCATATCATGTTTTTTCTTAATATTCTCATTCATATATATTTTTTCAATTTTGTAGATGTGATCTTACTGAAGAATGGAAAGTACAAAATAATCACCACTGTCTGCGCTTACTTCATACGCCAAGGGCACCTAGCGTTCTCTACATGAACGTGTGGTCGCTTACATGTGCTGCCAGTGCAATATTTTTATAGCTGAAGGTCTTGTTGTTTCGATATCTCTCACTTATACTCTCACGTATACGCATTGTTCCTTTGCGATCAGCTTGATTTTAGTTATGAAAAAAGAACGAACATCTTGTTCTATGATAAGATATTCAATATCAACGATTTTTTTTTCATGCAGAGTGCATTTTTCTTATAGAAGCCAGCATAATTTCAGGGGACATAATTATGGTAATTTTGTGACTAAGCAGAGCCTATTATTCATTAATTACAGCTGCAGATTACAGAGTCAAAGATACATAAATGTATGATCCGTCGAACGCATTTAAAGGGATCGTATAGTTCTGGTTGAGACCTAATTTCAGGTTTCTAACTTTTTTTGGTGAGATAATGAGAAACCTCCTATGAAATATGAAAGAGCATGTCGTTCCATGAGGAATTCAACATTTATTTGATGAAAATTGGTTTTTGAATGGCTGAGATATCCAAAACGGAGCGATTCTGATAAAGTGTGGGACCCACACTTTATTACGGTTGCTTTGTTTTACTTTGTTTTTAGATGTTTCAGTCATTCCAAACCCGATTTTCTTAAAATAAACTTTGAATTCCTCTTAAAATGGTATGCTCTGTACTATTTCATAAAGGTTTTCTTGGTATCTCGCAAAAAGTTTAAAGCCCAATATTCATCTCCACCAATACTGTACCATCCCTTTAAACACTATATTGATTGTCACATTAAACAAAAGAATGGTTCGAACTGAGCAGAAATAAATTTCATTGTGACGTATATTTATCTATATTCAGTGTATGGAGACTAATTCTTTCTGGGTGTGTTTGTGTGCATATGTATGTGTTCATATCAATTGCATTCTGAACATGAACCTTTCAATTTAATGTTCAGTATCTTGTGACAATATCTGATTTTACTTTACATAAATTATTATGTAGAGGACTTAAGATTTAACCCTTCACACGCCGAGGATTCGGATGTAGGGTGTGACAGAAGTCAAAATTATTATACCAGAACAACGTATCTGTGATTGAGGCCCCTCTATCAAGCAGGACATAAAAAGGGAGAAAATAACCATGACGACACAGTCATGACTATTTGCTAGGGCAAACACAGTTGTCAGACCCCCCAAACCCAAAAAAGGAAATGAAATAAAATGGCCTATTCTATCGTTCAATCAGTCGCGACAAACACTGGAGGCAAACATTTGGTACAATGCCAGGGTTGTACCGTCATGGCTGAAAATAGATGGATAAAACGCAAACAAAGACAGAGGTACAGTAGGGAAAAGAATGCTTGGCATCTATATTTCTTCGCTCTGTTATGGGTATATTATGCTAAAGTATAAGAGTATTCTTGCTAGCAAAAGCGTGTGCATTTGAACTACTGGCATGTATTATGCATGCATTAATGCTTAAGATTCTGCATAATATTGAGCAAAAATATATATTATATATATATATATATATATATATATAATATATATATATATAATTACCATATATATATATAATTATATATATATATATATATAATATATATATATATATATATATATATATATATATATGAGTATATGAATATAAGACCGACCCAAGTCCATGGAAGACCATTTCGAGTAAACTAAAAAAAAGCTTCATATCTTTTTTATTTGTCCAATAATATGCTATTTAACTGTGATGGGAAGGCAATATTGTATATACAAACTAGAACATGTATTATTATGACAATTAACATTTACATTAATTGTGGAGAGGCCATTTTGTGTGGTGGACTTGGGTCGTTCTTTGATTCGTATACATGATATTTTGCTATAGAGATGAGAGAAGGATGAGAGAGGGCACTATAATATGAATGTAAGAATGACCCAAGTCCTTCATTCTTACATTGATATAAGATTTAATTCAGGCACTTCCGGGGGTAATTAGGATTTATCATTTATACACAAGATGAGTCCATGCATAAGCTACAATTTCCCATGTCAAACTGAATTTGGCCAAAAATTGGACTTGGGTCGTTCTTTATTCAGGTCTTCATATATATATATATATATATATATATATATATATATATATATAATGTTACAACAGAGGAATGCAACTACAATATATATACGAAGAGTTTGTTTGCAAAACCGATAAGTCCATTTTGGAAGATTTTGAAGTACGGTCTCTGTGATGAAGTACAAAATAATACCTTTTAAATGATATATTGGTCACTACATTATAAAGGTACATTTTTGAAGTTATGGTGAAAAGAAGCAAAAAAAATTTCTTATCATTCTCTTTATTTTCTTGACCATTAATTATCTCCATTTGGCAAATATGGACTTATCGGTTTTTGCAAACAAACCATTCATAATGCATATATCAAGTAGCTTCGAATAGCAGGTCCTTAAAGTCTTTGTAAATGCGATTTTTGGATAGAATACTAGGTTGTTTGGTGTGGTTACGTGCGCGATTCTCCTGAAGAATGCTTTTTGAAAAAAAAATATTATTTTGTTTCCCTTTTAAATTCCTTCGCTTTCTGTGAGAGGTAATGTGAGTATGAAATTTCCCTTGCGTACCGCATTTATGACATGTTTATCATAAGTTTAGATGTGCAATTTGTCCACATAATTGTCCAAATAATCTGAACTTCATCATTGAAAGATTGCAATTGTATGCACTTTCTATAACCAGAGGTGTACCGAACTTTTCAATCAAGATGTTGGCACTGGTTGATTAGATGTATAATAGTGAAGGGTTATAAGCTATCGTGAATATTCCGCATTTCATAATAAACGAGATGTTTTTCAGGATTGTCAAGAATAATCTCAGAGCTTGACCTACTGGTAACCGATAACGAATAACATTACAGTGAAGTAATTCCTCGGAATTCCTCGGAACATAATAGAAAATATGAAATGGAACGCTCATATACAATATATCTCTGATAAAATATCTCGTAGTGTTGGTATACTTCAGAAGTTAAAGTATGTCCCTCAGAATATTTCATTTATGTTATATAATTCGTTGATATTATCGCACATTTCTTTTTGCAACATTGTATGGGGAACTTCAAAAAGCCACATTGATAGTATATCACTTTTGCAAAAGAAAGCCATACGTATATGCACCAACTCAGGTTATCGAGACCATTCAGATCCTTTATTCGCAGAATTAAGAACACTTAGGGTAAATGACATAATTTTTTTTTTTGCAAAACTCACTTTTTATGTTTCACTTACATAATGGTCAGTTGCCATCTTCTTTTACTCACTATTTCAATTAAACAAGGAAATACATTCTTATCCAACGAGACAATCTGATAAGCTTCACTTGTATAATCCCAAAACAGTGATGGCTCTGAAATCTGTCAGACACACTGGACCCGATGTTTGGAATTCTCTTCCCTCTGAAATTCGAAGTTTAAAGTCCATGTATTTTTTTTAGGAAGGCTGTAAAAAACAATTGTTATCTGAATATCAGTAATTCCATCGTCATTGTTAATGTATTATACACGAAATTCTTTCGTAGAGACATCGACGCAATTAATCTATTATGTAATAATGATTATGTAACCGACCATGACCTGTATCAACTGTACACCTGCATACCTCGGTGAGAAAATATTTTGTCATGTCTTGCTAATCAGTGATACAGGTGACTTTACTTTATATAAACCTTTAGCGAAAGCAGACAAACCTCTCCTTTCAACTATCCTATCTCTATGCAAGTCATCCCTCCCTCCTAATCTCCTTCCGATGTATATCATTATGTTATGCTACGGGGGCTGCACGCAAATCAAGTTACGCTTATGCTGTAGCCCCTCTGTATTATTCATTCTTTTGCTGTACATTGTACACAGGCAATGAACAAGAAAATACTTATATATATATATATATATATATATATATATATATATATATATATATATTATTATATTTATGTTTGTGTATGTACAATGATGTACAGTGATGATACAGAAACCAATAAATCAAATCAAATCAAATCAAAGTAATACAAGAGGATCCAACGTGATACTCGTGGAATAAGGATTACTTCACAAAATATGATGATTTTTATTTCGTCTAGTGTAAAGACAGGGCAGTCTTTTACAAAAAAAAATAAGTAAAACAGCAGCTGTCCTTGCAGAAAATGAATGAATGACAGCAGGAGATGGCTGAAGAAACATCAGCAGTGCTACATGTTATAATAGATCCTATAACACGAATGCTAGCAAGGTCACATTACAGAAGGAAGAATGATTAAAAACGATGTCGAAATCATGACAAGAGATGAATGGTTAAGTAGGTTGACTTTACGACGATTGATTATAAAGTATATATACATTTATGACAAATGAACTCCATAGCCGCCAGACTTTTTATTTCTTTTGAGAATCTACTTAAAAAGTGACCCTAGAGGTCATACAAATTTGTTTGCATGACTTATGTATGCGTTGGGTGGGAGGCATAATTATCGGCGTCATTTTGCGTTGTACGTGCGCTACATCCACTGAGGGTGTGCTCTGGTCATTTAGGTTTCTAATGCTGTGTAGGGTTCAAAGTATGTTTGCAAAGTGACTGGCGACACACACTGACGACTTTCGATTAAACGACATCACGCATTTGCCATTTTGCTCTGAAAACCAGCGCCTTTAATCTTGCATTTCCGAGCAATACTAATAAATCTCGCTGTATAAATCACAATAGTATAATATTACATTACTATACCAAAACCTGCATTGCTCTTTTATCTACCTTCCGATACCATACTCTGCAACTGGTTGGCAGATACCGCCGTTGCCGTATGCGGCCTTGCGCCAGTATGGACAAATTCGCCATCTTGATACTGGTGGTAGGCGCTTTTGGATTCACAACAGCAGATTATGGTGAGATTTTTATTTGCTACTGTCGACGTTTTATGCATATCCTAAGTGTCTGAATATCATTCTAAAGATGTATACGATTATGATTTGAATGTAGAATAAGTTAAGAAAGGGTATTTCATTCTTTCTGTTCACAACCCACTGTTGCTTTGTTGTTGTTTTGTGTGTGTGTGTGTGTGTGTGTGTGTGTGTGTGTGTGTGTGTGAAGTTCAGTTATTTCCCAAGCATGTCGCACTTTGCTTTAATATAAGATATACCCTAACTATAGATGAGTATAGCAGTTTACCATTCCGGCCTTTATTCTATTTTTGTTCATTTATATTTCATTATTTGAGTTGTTGAGGATCGCATTTTTATTTGAAATCTTGGCATCTGCAGTAGAATGTCATGTTACATTGCACCTAAAAGATCTGCTAGTCTGAACAACCATTGTCCTCATCTTTTATTTATTTTCATTATTAGTGGGTTAATCTACCGCTTTTTGGAGTTGTAGCCCTTTGGTCGCATAGCTTTGTGCCGAATTGGTTGCAAAGAAAACCTATACACTACACTATTGACACTATAAAAATTCACACCCAATATATTGCATCAGCGACAAAGAACAGCTAGCAGCCACAGAGCTATTGCAACTATACTGCCCTACTTTGGCAAAAGGAAGCAAGTGACAAAAGTGACATTCTTCGTATACAAAAGAGCAAAATGTGTGTCATTTACACTGACGTCAATGGACTATCATGATGTCTTATCTAACATATCTCTTAGCAGGATGACTGTTTCTGCATGACATTTGGCCTAGAAGAAGAGCTCATTATGTTATTATGAAAACATCAATAACTCAAATTCGGACGGTATGTCACTTCCTTCCTTTTGCCTAAGTAGGGCAGTATAGTGCTACATAACTACATTGTACCACAGGGTAATGCAGCCTGTATTTCTCTTTCTGCTCATCTTAAGGCCTAGCACTCCTGCTTTGACCAATTCCAATAGTGCTTCTGACACAAGTACCGTTAACTTTATGTCCTTTCTAATATTTCCAGCTTTCTTCGTGTTTAATAGAAATAACGCAGAGTATGTTCTTAGTAGTGATGGTGTAGGCTGTGGTTAAATCTTCGCAGTGCAGCAAGGGGGTGAAAGTGAAGATATATGTTGCAGTAAATGTGGCAATAAATACCGTCATCAGAGCATTCATTCAGATTTTTTCTCTTTTGATTGAATTTTCTTTATTTGTGTAAATGAGATATAGAACAGTTCGTCCGTCCGTCCGTCTATTATCATACATTTACACGTGATATCTGTTCAGGAATTCCTTATTAAAAACCAGTATCTATGTGGTGACCTTTATCAGTCACATTCCGACATACACAGTGTTTCGATTTGAAACAATGCGCCTGCCAGATGTATACATCAATCAATCAATCAATCAATCAATCAATCAATCAATCAATCAATCAATCAATCAATCAATCAATCAATCAATCAATCAATCATACAATCAATCAATCAATCATAGTTTATTTCCAATCGTTGAATATAGTTATAGTTATGAATATAGTTATAGTTCATGGGATTGTATATTCCAGGTGGTAGTATAGAACCGATAAAAGAGAGCCTCCGGCTCTTGTCTGTCTGATAATTTGGATAGATTTTTTCTTTCATTTCGTTTTGTCGTCTTTTGTGAATACCTATGACCTAGATAAAGAAAACGAACCTATAGCTACTGCGTGAACCACTAGCGAACGACGCTTTTTTATTTTAGAAGCTGTTTTGTGAATGACGTAAATGCATATTGTGCGTATGACTGTGTGTTTTATTGCCTGGATTTACTCTATCCGTGGCAATATCTATCATTGTGTTGGTTTAGTATTTTTCTCTTTTGTTTGTAATTCTGGACTGTCTTATTTGCAGAAGGTGAAGTGCGACTCGTGAACGGTCCAGTGGCCAGCGAAGGGCGTGTAGAAATTTATCACAACGGTGAATGGGGCACGGTGTGTGACGACATCTGGGGTATCGACGATGCAGCCGTGGTGTGCCGGCAGCTCGGCTATCAAGAGGCTTGGCAAGCACGAGGATCTGCTTACTTTGGGCAGGGGAGGGACGCACAGATCATATGGTTAGATAATGTGAACTGCGCAGGCAACGAGCTTCAACTGAGTGACTGTCTGTCTGCAGCTTGGTCTACACACAACTGTCTCCATTCGGAGGACGCCGGCGTGAAATGTGGAAATCAAAGTGAGCATTCATTTCTATAAAAATAAATAAGAAATCCCTTGGACTTTCCCCAAAAGCATCTCATGAGAGAAAAAAAAATGTGCGTTAATTTACGTGCGTGTGTTAACGTCTTAAATCTGAGAAAATCTCACATTTCAAAATTTGACAAATGTAATATGATAGGCCTAATATATAAAGAGCTTCATAGAAAAACAAAAAGAAGAAGAACAGAATTAACTCCAACTCTGATATGTAAGCAAAAGTTAAACCCGCTGAAAACTGGGCAGTACAGCTGTAATAATGGAATAATGGAATAATGGAATGTTTTTAGTCATAATCGCAAGGGTTTTCCTTGACATACAAGTGAAGTAGGCCCTAGTATTTCAAATGGTTTTATTTTGCTCTATCTGATGATGAACGTACTTGAGATGACTCGTTCAAAATGCCGCCTAACCCATTTCGCGACCACTGCCTCATTATTATGCGTATTCCTTTATGCACAAACCGATTTTGTTTATACAATAAAACAACACTAACGACACTCTAACGCAGAAACTCTAAAGCAATCGACGTGCAGATTTGCTTTATTTTCCCTCAACGTCATCATTACGTCTATGTGAAGTCAGTCTTCACAGTCTTACTTTTCTGTCGGTCATCAAGAAGTACAACAAAATTATTTTAGATAGAGAGGGAAAATATTATAGCCCACATGTTTGGCTCATTGTGGAAAGATCGTCTCGGAAAATAAGGCTAGAACACTCACAGATTAAAACTAAAAGACCAAGATCTCTTAATCCAATGTTAAAAAATAAGGATGTGATTGTCTCATTTGACAAATGACAAATTAGAGAACAAAATATCAAGTTACTGCGTAATTTGCTTTCTCTGACTTCAAAAGGAAAATGAAAAGAATAATGCTACAAATGGCGATATATTGGTATTAGAGTTTGTTTGCAAAAAAAAAACCGATAAGTCCATATTAGTCAAATGGAGATATTCGCGATTAAAGGTCAAGAAAAAAAAGTGAATAATAAGAAAATGTTTACTTCTTTCGACCGTAACTTCAAAAAATATATACCTTTTATAATGACCAATATGTCATTTACAAGGTATCATTTTGTACTTTATGACAGAGACCGTACTTCAAAATCTTCAAAAACGGACTTATCGGTTTTTGCAAACAAACTCTTCATATATATATATATATATATATATATATATAATATACATATATATATATATATATATATGTAATTCTGGATCCACCACTGAAACATGATAGTATTTTCCTCTTCTTGATTTTGTTATAAACTGTGAAATGCTAAATGTGTCAAGAAACAATTAATCGCTTCAGTTCTGTTCGTCAACCCATGTTCTCCTAGCTTTCGAGGGAGATGTACGGTTGACCGGAGGTTCGAACCCAAGAGAAGGTCGCGTCGAGGTCTTTTACGGAGGTCAGTGGGGGACCGTGTGCTCAGATTCGTTCTGGAGCAACACGGACGCGCGGGTTGTTTGCCGTCAACTTGGGTTCGAGGGTGGAACTAGCCGCATTGGTTCTACGACGGATGTTAGTAGCCCGATACTTTTCGGCACGGTCAGCTGCAACGGGCTGGAAAGCAAACTCACAGACTGTTACAAGATTGATCCCCTGTATTGTAATCGCTACATTACTGCTGAAGTCAGGTGTGAGGGCGGACTGTATGGTAAGTAGGGTCTTACGATATTCATGATAGGATCGTTTATATAATGCTGCCCAAATTTGAAATGATTTTTTAATAAGATGAAATGAAATGAAATGAAAATTCATTAAAAAAACCTACATCGTCAACATAGTCAAAACAGTCAAAAGGTAAAGGACAGTTTTTGCACCAAAAAAAAAAAAAACAAACAACAACAATACCAGAAAAAAACATAACAAAAAACAAACAAACAAACAAACAAAACAAATGGCAAGGGTGTGCCGGAAAGTCGAGGCCAGTTGTTTCAATAGATTATAACGTATTTGCAATATTTGCAGAAGCAATGCTATGTGTACATGTACATAATTACAGGTTTTCATAGGGCATCATTTTTACATTATTTGATAAAATATTATTATTATTATTTTCGTAATGATATCCGAAAGCGCAAGGGTGTTCATCTTTCTTTCTTTTTACATTCTGTAGAAATCGTCTCTGAATTATACTGCCCACATACGATATGAAGTGATTACCATTTTCCCCCTTGTGCTTAAATATTTTACATACTGCTTTAGATCTTCTTTCAATTCAAAAGAAGGCTTATGAAGGTAAATGACAACTCATCTCATTAAACGTACCCGACTTTCGTTAATTTCTTATGAGCAGGGGACGAGGGAAGCATCCGACTGGTCGGTGGTGAATATGAACAGGAGGGCCGAGTGGAGTTCTACTACAACAACGAGTGGGGCACTATATGCGGTGACCAGTGGGGGTTGCCAGACGCCCAGGTCGTCTGTCGTCAGTTGGGCTACGCCGGCGTCATCGACTCCAACGCTTACCATGGGAGTGGCAGCGGTGCCATCCACCTTGACGAAGTGGCATGCCTGGGCTCCGAAAGCAGTCTGGCTGATTGTGCCCACAGTGGTTGGGGCTCCTACAGTTACTGCGGTCATAGTCAAGACATTGGAGTAAGGTGCAGTCTCACAGGTAAATGCATGATTATTTTGATTGTTTTGGTATTGCTATCGTAGATTTTTTTGTCGCCCTTCCACAAGTCCTTTCTGTTTCTCCAGATTTCAGTTTTATCAAATCTGTATTGATAAGATATGAATTTAGATCCTATAGCGTAAATTATTTACAATTCGCGAAAGAATTGGTTATTCAAATTCAGCAAGTAGTCAACAGATAACAGAGAAGAAAGCATTGATTTCCAGACGTCTGGGCTTGTAGTCAAGGCGCTAATTCCTGTACGGGCCTTAATTAAGGAGTTCGTTCAACCCACCCCGCAGAAAAAGTTTGACCACACAGAGTGGTAGATGGGACCTCCAGGAACACCCCCAGGTAGTATGTGAGTCGAAATTGTGGTATCAATACAATTTTACAGGCCATTTTAGTTGCGACAAGACCTTATTGTTCGAAAAAAAGTCTGCGCACGCCAAGACTACTACACGCACCACTAGCACTGCTACAGGCGCCAGTGCCTGTGGTGCGTGTAGTAGTCTTAGCGCACGCAGACTTTTTCCTCGGCAAACAAGGGTTTTTGCCAGCAAACTCACTAGCTGAGGTCTGTGTAGTTTAGTTTCTAGCCGTTTTTATTTCGTGTATATTTTTTCCGAGTTGCAGCAAGCCGAGTGAGGTTGCATACCCAGTGATTGTGACCCCAAACCGTTCGGGCGTCGCAATCACTTGGTATGCGCCTTCGCTCGGCTTAGCACAAAAAATTGGGCTTCTACACATGCGCAAGCTGCAACTCGGAGAGATGAAACCGAAATAAAAACGACTAGAAACTAGACTGGGGTCGGTTACGGCTGGCACTGAAAATTACAACATAATCACAGTTTTTTGCAGTTATTTCATGAATAATTCCTCAAAACACCGTACAACCATATATATATATGTTGCTAGAGATGTCAGCAAAACAATGGGATACATTGTAAGTTATTATTGTGCATGGTTACCATACTAACCAGATGTATACAGGTGATTGATAATCCAAAAAATGCCTCCAACTGCTGCAAACTTTGGTATTTTTTGTTCAGTTTTTTTTTTTGTAGCTAGGTGAATTAAAAACAAACATTTCTATTGATTATTGTTCAAAAAAGTTTTTTCCCTGTTGCCATGGCAACCAGTAATATCCAATCAGGATTCAGCTGTCAATACTTAAGAACTAATGCCCATATTTTCAAAAAGCTCAATAAGCATGTCATTCTGCATAATTGTACCATTTACCGTACTTTTAACACATATTTGACTTCAAATTACAGGCAAATGTTGTTTCCAGCAATGTATGGACACAAAATTCCCTTCAAAATCTATGTTAATACAGAGAGCAAAGCCGACGATATTCTGATATTAGCTTTTTAGAGTATATATTTACAGAGAAATGGTTATTCCAAACAACCTTGGAAAAGAGCAGAAGAAAGCAATTGATTGTTCTTGTTCTTAAAGGAAATTTATTCAAGAATGCAGATAAATTCCTTTCTAAAGAAGGAATATACACGTACACTGCATTATCCATCAATGGAATTAAAAGCGTACTTTTTCGTTGGTAAGCTAGGGTTAAAGATAAAAAAAATATAAAATGAAAAGTCATGACATGTAAATTTGTATTAAAACGTGCAGTAATGAATTAATGCTATTAAGGAGAGAATGAGGGAAAATCTTAGGGGTCCTATCCGTTTTATCCAGGTTAACTTTGTAGTGTTGAGGTGTGTAGTTTAACCCTATAAAGCCCAAGGGGGGGGGGCACATTGTGCCCCCTACCATATCTTCATTTGCCGCTCCTAAACCCTTTACCCGATTTCAACCAAATTTGGTGGTTTTTCCTAAAATCTTATTACAAACATTTTGATATATAATTTAGGTATGTCCGATATTCCTGTTTGCTATGGCAACCGTAAACTGACAACCATGTTAGTCAGATTTTGTATGATTTTCTGTTTCAATTTCAGTTAACAATATAATTATGGATGAAATGGGGTTTTCTTGGCTATAGTTTGCTAAAGGAAAGAAATGTGAAGTAATTATGGTTGAGAATTACCCTGAAATGGTCTTCTTATTATTTCCTTTATTTTCTATGTAACATAGGCAAACAATAGATATAATAGAAGTAATCGAAAATACAGCATTTTTCAAAGATTACCTTTTTATTTTGTGTTATCTTCACACAAGCTTTGCCTGGAATATCATTTGTTTATCATAATATCAATCTGTAAACTTAAAATTTCAGTATTTTGGGAATATGAAATGTGATACAAATATGAAAATTATGCATCCATTCCAAGCAATACGTAATAGGTTTCATATATTTCTTTATATTGCAATGAATTACGCCCCCACATGTTGACCTTGAGAAATTTCAACCATAACAAATAGTGAACGTTGACTTGCTCTTCCTTTGTAGTACATATGTGACAGTGCACCTCAAAACGAACATAAAGTCGCACACACTGATTTTGCGTGAGGACTGAAAATAAGTGAAATGGGTCAACCTAGCCGAACCTGACTTTTTCATATTTTCTGAAAGAGCGGGCCTTCTTTTAAATTATGCTAAACTTTGGTATCATAAAACGGGCAGGAAAGTGTGTTTTTTAGCAGTTTTTCTCTAACATTTTTGGTAGAATAGTGTGATTAGGTGTGTCTTTAGAATCCTTTTTTCATTTCTGAAAAACCTTGGCCACACTCTTCACTTTCAACTCTAATAGCTTTTGAAAGAATAGTGCTACTGCTTTGAAAGTTGGCATTAATTATGGACAGAATGTGTTAATGAGGCGTGCTTAATTTTAGTTTAATCTGATAATCCCTTCATTGTTGTTACTGTGGTGGTTTACTTCCTGTTTTTTTTTTTTTTTTGTCCCACTCATGGCACAGCCAGCACGGGTTGGTAAAGATTAAGCGCTTGAATAGACACTGTACTTCAGAGCCTCTTTTCTCAGTTCACACTTTTCCTGAGTTTGTGCTTTCTTTCCAATATTTAGATAGGTTAGGAGAGTCCATTTGATATGAGTTATACATCATTTTAAAGCTTAAAGTCTGCTCTTTCAGAATATGGTCTTAACTATAAAAATTCATGTGTGGCGACTTTTTGTTTGTTTTGAGGTGCAGGGTCACATATGAAAATGATTAATATAAAATAACAACATATTTACTGGGGATAAAGAAATAGAAAGAAAAAACATGATTTTAGCAGAGAATCAAGAAGTAGGGATAAAACCGGTTTCACAAGTACACGTCAGCTTTCATATAATGATTTATGCGCCCAAGTTTTGGAATATATCTTTTGATGAGCGTCTGGTAGTTGTTTGAGACGTGTTCATATCAGACTCTGGATGCGGAGCGTAGAAAATGTAATTACAGGTGATCCTAATACTTTCCAATAACCGTTGGGCCCCTCAACTCAGTTCGTTTAGTTTCTCCTTGATCTATATACCTGACTTTCATTGCAATTTTCTCAAGCAGAAGATGAGGGGAATGTCCGGCTAGTCGACGGGTCCTCCTCACTGGAGGGGCGCGTGGAGATCTCCTATAATGATGAATGGGGGACGGTGTGCAACGACCAGTGGGACTTTACCGACGCCCAAGTGGTTTGTCGTCAACTGGGGTTCGCTGGCGTCGATGACCACGAAGTTTATTTTGGCAGCGGCGTCGGTTCCATCCACCTCGATGACGTCGAATGCCTTGGTTCTGAAAATAGGCTCGTCGAGTGCAGTCACCGATCTTGGGGCTCCAATAACTGCGATCACACTGAAGACGTTGGTGTGAGATGCAGTGTCACTGGTAAGTATGTTCTCATGATAAAAAGATTGTAACATTAACAATGCATTATGTTGTGCATTGCCAAAATAATCAGCAACTCGTTATGTGCCGCTTTCGCACACCCGACTCAGTCGACGGCGTGCCAACTTAGCATAATTCTGCTCAAACGGACAAACCTGCCCAAACTGATTGATAGATCGCCAAATGCCAAGGCAAAATGAGAGCGTTTCTCCTGAATCCGTTCCTCGCGAATCCGTTCCTGTCACATTTGCTTGCATTTTATGTGGTGACCGAATATGAAACGGTGTTCCCTACTGGATTTGCATGTAAATTCTAAATTTCTGTCCTTTTTTTTTTGTCCATGGGTCATGGATCTGCAACAGATGTACTTGTCATTTTGAAAGAAAACAATGACAGATTTGTCATACAATTTCCATCAAAGCAAATAAGTTTGATATTTTCTTTACAACTTTGCTCACTACATGTCCAGTCTAACTGACATCTATAAAAGTTACATAGATATGAAAAAGAGACTGTTTCTTCAAAGCATGACTGCGTTGGTGTGTCAAACTATTGTGGCACACACGGAATTTCCACTCTCAAAGTTTTCGCGACAATAATCTGTAGGAAAATTACGCCATTTCGCATACTGAATTTCAACCCTAAATTCTCTATACATTAGGATGTAAAAAACAAAAACAACAATAAAAAAACCCGCAATACTTAATTGCTTACAAAAGCGTTTCATGGAACACATATCTTAATTTTTCCTGCTCGATATCGAAACATTTTTCGAATCTTTCCCCGTGTCTATCACGTCTATGGAAGCCGGAATGTTTAAGCCCTAAAATTATGTCGTATTCACATTATCATTCTCATGTCAAAATTGCTATGAGAGCAACTATTGAGTGTGCAGTATGTGGTTACTTGTTCTCATTTTCTCACACACATAAATATATGTGAGAAGAATCTTCTGTCCCCCCGAATATTAGTAGTTATTCTCTTTTGATTATCCTTACTTTTGGTCTTTACTTGTTCCCGTGCTCCTCATCCTGTTCCTCACACTAGACATTTGTTGGGACCTACACTCGTATTTCTCTTTGTATCCTTTACTTTGATTGAAAATGGCACATCGACCGCTAAGTATTATGTTTGTATTCCTATTTCTTTATGTATATATCCAAGCTGGACATTCTGTATTGTAATTGTTTCGTTATGTATCATGTAGTTTTCATCGAGAAATACGAAAATAAAATTGAAATTGAAAATTAAATAATGCGATTAAAGGCATTCTTTGCGCCACAGAAAATTAAAGAGAAATGAATTATCATGAAGAATTTTAATGCTAAATGTGAATTTACTTTATCAGTTTAATACTCAAAATATTTTATCGAAAGAAAAGATATTTTTTAGATTTGCACATTAGTATGAATAGAGCACTCAGATATTACTAAAATTGATTCACTGGTAGAACGGCTTCTTGGGAGCTTGTTTACGGTATATGCTGTGAACACTTATGAAGTAATAGTGTTGAAAGTGAAAAAAACAAACAAACAGAGATGGAGTGAACAAGCTTAACATAGATTAATTCAGGTTTATTTTGTTTTGTTTTCTTTTGTTTGTTTTGTTTTGGAGGAGTTTCAGTGCCCTATCTTCATGAACGTACGGAACATGATATTATCCAAATGTGTTTTGCATGTATTACTTTGAATAGTGCATTCAACATTTTTTCATAAATTTTATCAACTCTATCCAAAGCGTAAACAGGTGGCCAGACAGGATTTTTCACTACATCTAGCTCATGGCTGGTGGGTATCTTTTATATGGGTAATAAACTTTCAGAAATGAGTGGTGTAATAATGCAGTTTTAGATCCAGAATCCATCACAAAAGTAAAATCTGCATGACGAGTAAAGCGAAAAGTCTTCCAATAAGGTATTGATCTGGACAAAGAAGAAACAAAATTGGATTGAAAGTGACGATCAAGATTTACCAGTAACGACTGGAGACTCAAAATATTAAAGGACAAGTTCACCTTCATATACATGTGGATTGAGTGAAGCCAACAATATTAGTAGAACACTTCAGTGAAAGTTTGGGGGAAATCGGGCAATCTGTTCAGAAGCTATAGTAGTCTTCTCATCCAGCCATGACTGAGTAGAAACTTCAAAAAATCATAACTTTTGAACGAATTGTCTGATTTTCCTCAAATTCTGATGTCTTCTACTGATATTGAAGCATTTACTCAACCCTCATGTATATGAAGGTGAACTTGACCTCTAACCTCATTTCTAGATTACAAGCTTACAATTTTCATTGTATCCGTGGTTCACAGATAACGAAGGAAACCTCCGACTAGTCGATGGCCTCTCCGACGAAGAAGGCCGCGTTGAGATCTACCACGACGACGAGTGGGGGACCGTGTGCGATGACCAGTGGGGATACGATGAGGCCAAGGTAGTCTGCAGCCAACTCGGCTTCCCCGGTGTTGATGACTCCTATGTTTCCTTCGGCAGCGGCACCGGTACGATTCACCTCGACGATGTCTCATGCCTGGGATCCGAAAGCAGGCTGGCCGATTGCACTCACCGGGGGTGGGGCTCCAACAACTGCCAGCATACTGAAGACGTTGGAGTGAGATGCAGTTATAGAAGTAAGTTTGGTTTTAAAACCTCTGTGGGTTCAAAACATCGGAATAATCGCATACAATTATGTTATAAAGGGAATGTGTGTGTAACTTTTGAACGAATTGTCTGATTTTCCTCAAATTCTGATGTCTTCTACTGATATTGAAGCATTTACTCAACCCTCATGTATATGAAGGTGAACTTGACCTCTAACCTCATTTCTAGATTACAAGCTTACAATTTTCATTGTATCCGTGGTTCACAGATAACGAAGGAAACCTCCGACTAGTCGATGGCCTCTCCGACGAAGAAGGCCGCGTTGAGATCTACCACGACGACGAGTGGGGGACCGTGTGCGATGACCAGTGGGGATACGATGAGGCCAAGGTAGTCTGCAGCCAACTCGGCTTCCCCGGTGTTGATGACTCCTATGTTTCCTTCGGCAGCGGCACCGGTACGATTCACCTCGACGATGTCTCATGCCTGGGATCCGAAAGCAGGCTGGCCGATTGCACTCACCGGGGGTGGGGCTCCAACAACTGCCAGCATACTGAAGACGTTGGAGTGAGATGCAGTTATAGAAGTAAGTTTGGTTTTAAAACCTCTGTGGGTTCAAAACATCGAAATAATCGCATACAATTATGTTATAAAGGGAATGTGTGTGTGTGGGTGGGGGTATGTAGGTAAAGGCTCCGTCGTTGTTTAACCCCATAAGGGCTCAAACGCCACACAATCTTTTTTTTTTCAACAGTTCGTATCTTTCTTTGCTAGTGAAAGAAAAAAAAATGCCCGTTTATAATTGGTATAATTTTGTCGTTTACCTCTTTGTTAAAATAGTTGCAAAGTCATTCAAAGTCCCTCAATTGAAAACAAATTCGACTTAAACCTGATGCTCAAATAAGTAACACTTTTTAACTCCAAGTAATATACATGTTTCTCCTAGAGTGACGATCAAGATTTACCAGTTACGACTGGAGACTCAAAATATTAAAGGACAAGTTCACCTTCATATACATGTGGATTGAGTGAAACCAACAATATTAGTAGAACACTTCAGTGAAAGTTTGGGGGAAATCGGGCAATCTGTTCAGAAGCTATAGTAGTCTTCTCATCCAGCCATGACTGAGTAGAAACTTCAAAAAACATAACTTTTGAACGAATTGTCTGATTTTCCTCAAATTCTGATGTCTTCTACTGATATTGAAGCATTTACTCAACCCTCATGTATATGAAGGTGAACTTGACCTCTAACCTCATTTCTAGATTACAAGCTTACAATTTTCACTGTATCTGTGGTTCACAGATAACGAAGGAAACCTCCGACTAGTCGATGGCCTCTCCGACGAAGAAGGCCGCGTTGAGATCTACCACGACGACGAGTGGGGGACCGTGTGCGGTGACCAGTGGGGATACGATGAGGCCAAGGTAGTCTGCAGCCAACTCGGCTTTCCCGGTGTTGATGACTCCTATGTTTCCTTCGGCAGCGGCACCGGTACGATTCACCTCGACGATGTCTCATGCCTGGGATCCGAAAGCAGGCTGGCCGATTGCACTCACCGGGGGTGGGGCTCCAACAACTGCCAGCATACTGAAGACGTTGGAGTGAGATGCAGTTATAGAAGTAAGTTTGGTTTTAAAACCTCTGTGGGTTCAAAACATCGGAATAATCGCATACAATTATGTTACAAAGGGAATGTGTGTGTGTGGGTGGGGGTATGTAGGTAAAGGCTCCGTCGTTGTTTAACCCCATAAGGGCTCAAACGCCACACAATCTTTTTTTTTCAACAGTTCGTATCTTTCTTTGCTAGTGAAAGAAAAAAAATGCCCGTTTATAATTGGTATAATTTTGTCGTTCACCTCTTTGTTAAAATAGTTGCAAAGTCATTCAAAGTCCCTCAATTGAAAACAAATTCGACTTAAACCTGATGCTCAAATAAGTAACACTTTTTAACTGCAAGTAATATACATGTTTCTCCTAGATTTTTTTCAAAGAATTGTCTGTTACTGTCTAATTAGACACTAAAAACATTGCCAATATACTCTCCTTTCATCTTCATTGTAGCTATCTAGTAGCTATAGTGTGCACTTACAGATAGCTCATTTTGGTAAAATGTCGACCACATCAATAACAACGATGAAAAATAAATAGAGGGTGAAAATCACAAAGTCGAGAAGTCAAAGAAGAAGAAAAAAAACAATGAAGAGAGGGGGGTGAAGAAGGGACATGGCACACCAGCAACAAAGTGCATTTGTGACCTTAGAGTCTGCAACTGATCTCCCACTAGAAAAAAAAAATAAAGATTTAACGTAAAATTAGGACTGAAATTATGACATTTGATAGAGGAAATGTGCATTAAATATGAAGTATGTACCTGCACAGGCATTGCAATTTGAAACCAAATCAAACACAAAATGCAGAAAAAAGCGTACAAACACAACAACATTAACACATACGATGCAGTGATTTTCGGTGGACTGGCATTATGTCGAATTGAGATGAAAATATTTTGGCCCTAGCAGATTTCGCGTTTATAGATATTAGTGGCTGATTCATTTAAGATCGTGACACTTATGATGTAAGTAAATATCAATATAAGCACATATTAGTATACTCTGTATACATAATAGTATAATCAGTAGGGCCTACATAAGGGGATAGTGCTCTGAGTTATGCAATTCTCTTGGTTTTTGTCTGGAGATGATTGTCTTTGGTAAGTTTTTGACGACATGGCTGTGTTACATGTTTGTGTGCTCTTTTTCAGCCTCCCGTGGCCTCGAAACATGGGTGATAGCTATCATAGTTGTTATTTCATTGGGAGCCTTCATTACGTTCAGCTGCATTGTAATTGCTGCGTGTGCGTCGGCGAAAAAGAAGAGCAGCGGTGCGCAGAATAGAACTACGGTGGCGGCCTTCACAGTAAGCGGTGGAAATTATCCGTCCGCCGCCGGACCTACAACAGTACATGCTTCATCGGTCTATCCGACGCAGCCAGCAACAGTGAATTTCTACCCACCGCCTCCTAGCTACACCACCGTCATGGGGCCTGCGGCGTCCATCCCTCCTATCGGCAGCGGAAATAATGTACCGTTGGCGCCTCATTCAGCCATCAACCCATCTCAGGCAGAATCCGATGGGACCACTGTATCTAAGCCTCCCGAGATTGCCAAATAGGGCGATTCACTACCGACATGTCTTTCTATAAGAAAAATAATGCGATCTGACGCGTCACATTCATGGTCAGAGCAAGTTTAATACCAAGTCATGCGTGAAGATTGTCCATTTTGCTTCTCAATTGAAAAGCAGCTATGATTATTGACTAGAAACTGAACATTACAACATAATGATTCCGAATGCTTTTTGTGTTTTGTTTTGTTTTTGTCTTTTTTTACGTCGACAGATTACCGTATTATGAAAAAAAAAATACATCATGTATGAGGATGGATCAATACGCTTTCCTTTGATCTTGCCTATGCAACTTACCAATACAAAGACATTCTTTAGAAGTTTGAAAACGCTTCATTTCTGCTAGTTTAGCCGTTGTTTTGTCTTTCATTAATGTATTTGTATATCTTTGATTGTTACTTAGAGCAGCGTAAAGAAAAGAAGTTTATCTTAGTGTCTACATTTTTATCTTAAGAATATGAAAACCCCAGTGCACTTTTTTCTTACAAAAAAATATTGTATTTCTTTGAAATCCTGACGAATAAACGAATGAAAAAATTGCGATGGTATTTGCATTCGAGGAATCGAAAAAAAAAATCGAAAAAAAATAATATTGTCATTATAAGCGCAAAGGGTACAAAACGATTATCAAATAAAAGTTTCGATATTGTGTAATATTACCTTTATTTTATGTCGTTACTTGATTTTACTTTCATATAGAGGTGCTTTTTTAACATAATGATAATAATTCAAGTCGCATACATGCGTGCAAGTACAACAACTCTAAATGAAAACAATTGTAAATGAAAATATTTCCTTATTTTCTGATTTATTCTGCTTGCTATAAATGTCATTAAAACACACAAAATGATGTTTCTATGTCTACCTGTTGCTTGCTGTTGAAGTGCTGTCATCTCTGCTTGTGAAACACAACATTCAGTATAAAGACGAACATGCACTGTAAATAATTTGTTATATGTATATGTATATAATTATATATATATATATATATATATATATGCATGCATTTAAACGTACATATAAACAGAATTACTTAAAACGTCGCAGAATGCATCCGAGACGGTTAGATATGACATTAAATTAAATGAAACATGGATGAACATTATGTCACACGAAGTCCACATTACAGAAGGATATCTGACTGTGCAACATTAAAAAACCCTACCAGCAGCTGCAACAACAAGAACAAGGACAGTATCATCAACTATCCCAGCATTTTCTAAATACCTTTAATCAAAACAAAAGCATACGTTTCCGAGTTATTTATGAGAAAAAAAGAAGCACTGACACCAAAAAAGAAAAGAAAAAAAAAGAAATGGGAAGTAAAGCAAAGGCAAAAAACGGAAGACCAAAAGAGTATGAAAGAAAGAAGAAATATTACGAGATATAGAATAAACGACAATAGTACAGGATAGGAGTGGAATACAGTTCTTTGCTAGAGGTTCTTGCACAGAGACCTGTTGCATCCCATAATAACAGGTTTCAGCAATGAAAAACAATAACATTTCTAATTCTGTCATTTTTTTAATTGAACTATTTAGTTATCTTTGGTCTAAATGTTAAACAGATACATTTTGTCAGTATCTGCTGGATCAGATTTTTTTTTTCATTAGAAAAGGCAGTGCTGCCACATCTTTCTTTGATGCAAGCAAACGTGCATAAAACATTATTCTGAACACAAACAAACATAATCGGTATGTACATACTTTTATGCAACACACACGACGTATGTGGGGTATACATATATATATTTACACACACATATATAAGAGTTCACGATATTATGACTTTCACAATGAAGTCACGAAGCTAGTGACTACACGTCATTTGCCTGCATAATAATGATAACGATTAAAACGTTAAAGTTGCAATATTAGTCAAGATCAGAAGACACACAAACAGGGGAACAAATAAATCCCTGTATAACAGGTGCCTATTTTATCAAAGATACACATAAGTCTGTGTCTACGTCTATGCCTCCTAAATATGGCCGATATCTGGCGAAGTGTGAGTCGGCCCTTAATAGATCTGCGACACGAACGCTTGACGACGCAGCCTCACAGGTGATCAATGGAAACAGCTGAGTGGCCCATGTGTAGAACGCCATGTTTAAGCTAATAGCGTCGTCTTTGGCGTTTGCGTTGCAGATATATATGGCTCACTAAAACAATTTTATGAAGTAACTGCATTCGATAATGCTGTTTAATACACAAAGTTTAGCTGTATTAATATTAGGGTTCTTCTTTCAAAACTGGTGTTGTTTGTATGAATTGCGTAAATTCACATTTCCTGGGCCTGATGGTCTAGGTTGATTTTTCTTATATCCGTTACAATACCACGTTACTTCCCCAATATTAAGCATTCAGCAACCTCTCACATACATAGACAGTATCAGTCCCCTTTTATTTATTTATCTATTTGGTCTTTTTTTTTAATTCGCAGAATAGTCTGATTCTGCAACGAAGGGGTTGTTTCACAACCGTACAACCGAGGCCTGCGACGTTTAGATACATTTCACAATGTAAATGTATGTTTTAGCGTAAAGAAGACAACAAGGAGAAAAAAAAAAGATTAAATGTCTAATCATTATTTAAATTCAACTCTTTGGGTATTTTTCATTTTTTCAACAGTCAAACAAAACTTTGTCGATATTGAATCAGATCTTGTATTTTTCCATTAGAAAAGGCACAGTGTTACCACATCTATCTTTGATACAAGCAAATGTGCATATAAAATCTATAATTATCTATCTATCTATATATATATATATATATATGAAGAGCTTGTTTCCAAAAGGCGCTAAATCCATTGAAAAATGATGGATTTAGCGCATTTTGGAAGCAAGCTCTTCATATATATTTATATATATATACTATATATAAATGAATAACTTGCTTCCAAAAGGCCCTAAATCCATCATTTTTCAGTGGATTTAGCCCCATTTTGTTGCAAGCACTATATATGTATATATATATATATATATATGATTATTGAAATGATTATGTTTGTAATATTAAACAAACTGTTTTGTGCGTGCGTTTCATTGAAATCCTGTAAACTTTTTTGCTCAAGTACCAACGAATTTCAGTGCTTGTGTTTGACGAGAAAAAAACGTGTCATATATACATGATAAAATGGACATAGATATCAACACCATTATCATTAGCACGTGGCAGACATAGAAAAACAAAGCCTAGAAAAAACCAGTTTCCTCTACTTTTGCCTTCACACACAACCTAAATGGGTCAATTCCTGGCCTGACTAGCATTAAACTAGTCGAGCACGGTTAGTAAAAATTGCTATACGAACATGATGATAGTAAAATGCGGCAATGCAGCTGGTAATGCTCTGCTGGATTAAATCAGGCCATGGTTTACTAACCCAAAGCTAGTCAATCAAGTCTGACTAGCATAAAATTGTATGCTGTACTAGTTTGCAGTGTATACGCCAAGAATTAGTCAAAGTGGAGGAACTAGTGTAAAGCTAGTCGAAGTGGAGAAACTATCATAAACTCGTTGATCTTACGAAAACAGCGCATGTTAGTAAAACTGAAGGAACTACCGTGAACTAGTAAGTCAAGCTGGCAGAACTAGGGTGAATTCCAGTGAATACATATTTGAATGCATTTGGTTAGGCCAATAGAAATTGAGAATTCCCCTGTCATGTGTTTACTTTAAGCCAATCACCAGCCGCAATTTCCCCTGGTTTGGGCGCGGGAAGGTTTGCCTGAGCGACGCGTCTGTCGCCTGTGCGTGGACGTACTGTGTGCATGTGTATACGATGTGCTGTGCGTGTATTATATGCATAGGATTTACGTGCTTGTGCAATCGTGAGAATCAGAGCCTGGATGTAATGGACGTGAGAAAATTTCTGTCTTCAAATGGAGTGGGGCGGAGATATTATTCACATTTTTGAAGGTAAGCAAACCATAGATCGATCTAATTATAACTTGTTGAGTTTTTCCAGTATTATGGGCTACTACCTCTCCGTAAACGACCATCTAAGTTACCTTACGAATAACCCCGGGCCAGGGACGCTCGCGGACTTGTAACGTTAGTGTACACAGTTAGCTATGGGGCTGGTCGCAGTTACCTTACCATAAACACCTAACAGCTAGAATCCGAGGCCGAAACTCAACTGTTAGGTGTTGGAATCTAATACTACAGTAATACTTTGAGTCTTTGTGCATGTTGGGATGGGGCTCGGCCTATTCGCGGACTATAAAGTCTTTAACTTTTTAACGTTAGAAACGCATTTTTCAAACAATTTTCCAAAATTAACAAAAATGAGTGACGAATGTAACCGTCATTGACATTGTACATCTGACATTGTAACTGTGTGAGGGGACTACTTGTACTTTTGTAGGCACCTATAGAGCGAAGTTGAAAAAATGCCTCTCATGATACATCGATCATCAGGAGCTATCTTCTAATAGAGTTCTAAAAGTTCTAACGTTAACATTATGCGTTTCAGAAAATATTGGGACACACTAAACTCTGAGTCTAAATTCTCCAGAACGTTAGTCGTAGGCCTAACGTTAACTACTAACAGTGTAATGTTAGATCTTAGAGAAACTAATAGAACTAGACACGGTCTAGTCTACATGTACTTAAGTTGGGGTTCTACCGAGGTAGGGCTTACTCTAAGTCTAACTGTAAAAGTCTAACCGTTGGCGTTAGTCTAAACAAGTCTCACAACCGTTGGCGTTAATTGTAGGCCCTACTCATTTATTCTATTCCAACTAGAACAGCATTAACGCGAAATAGGCCTACTATTACTAACGGGTTAGGCCCAACTAGTATTAGTAGGTAGTCTAGAACTCCGGTTAGGTCCCCACTCACCCTTCACCGCTATAGCTGGGGACTTCTTTCAACCTCCATAGACTTTGCGCATTAGTGGAGACACACACGCAGAATGAGAGGGGACCGATATCACGATTTAGCCCTAGAACGTAGTAGAAGCAGAACCTAGACCACTGTTAAACATCTAGGGCCTACATTGAACGGTTTTCCAGGATAAGCTATATCCTAGGGCCTAGGTCCGGTTCTCATTGCGGTATTATAGACCTAACGTTAGGTCTACAGTGCAGTGGTATGAACTCTACATGGACTACAAGCATAGCATCATGCACACAGAGATGATCACTGTAAAGTATGTAGAGGGAGACGTCTGGTCGAGTTTAGACCACGGTTAGAGATCGACGTATATAAAGCTGTGCTATAATTAACCCTATTTTAACTGGGGGGGGGGGGGGGGGGGGGTCAAATTGACCCCCTTCTCGACATTTCACGCCACGATTCCGCAACGCGCAAAGATTTTGCCGCGTCATTTCATGACTTTTTTTCATTGAAGTCTCCCGCATATTTTGAGACCAAATTTGCGATGTCCGGGTACACCGTTTTGAAGTTACGCAATGTTTTGCATATGCATGTCAACCTGAAAACAGCTCAAATTCATGATTTCTGTGCAAATCCTATGCAAATTGTGGTTTGTTTGTTGTTTTTTTTTGTTTAATTGATATAAATTAGATTATTTCAACTTTTAACCATTGAAATTAATCAATTCTAATGTAGATAAGCTTGAAAAAGTGCCTGCAACAAATTTTGGAAAAAAAACAAACAAACAATGAAAACAAAAGATCGAAAAAACAGTAAAATACATGAAAAATTAACAAAACAATAAAAAAACAAAAGAAACTGATTTTGACTGCGCTATTTTTTTAAAAGAAAATTGTTTGATGTGTCTTGAGGAACTCTGACACAAAAATTTAGCAATCCTTCAGTCTTTTTGTTGGAGTTATATGTAAAAATATAATTTCATGCATAAATTTGCATAATTAATTTATTCAAAAATATAAAATCAACATTTTTTCTATTGTATGACCGTGTAATCTTGTAGTTGACATCCGGCTCTATTTTCAGGCAAAATTTTGCGGCGATCGCGCGATCGGCGGCCGAGATCTGAAGGGGGGTCAAATTGACCCCCCCCCCCCCCCCCCGTAAAAACTTGGTCTCCAATAGCCCAGTTGAAATAGGGTTAATGCAATAGACTAGAAGCGTCTAGAAACTCTACATTGCTATTGAGTCGACAGCCGAATCACTGACACTGTGTTGCCAGAAGGTGATCTCGATTGATACGGTAATAAAAAAAAAAAAATGGTGAAATTTGGTGATTTATATAATTGTGATGACCTATGTAGTAAAAAGGACTTTTATTTGCCACCACATTCGAGCATCCACACAGCTGGGAGAATACCATAGTGCTATTGCACTCCCACGTCATGTGTGGCAATCATCTAAGTAAGAAATACGATGCATGCACTGTTAAGTGTTAGTCCACTGTGACATCACACTTCTAGCTGAAGATCAACGTGCTCACACATCATGGAGATCGATCCCCCTTTTAGCAGACGACAACGGGTACTATATTTGAACATTGTTTTTTATGAAAGTTACAGGTGACCTTAGGCATTGAAATTTGGCAGAGATCATCTTTGGGTCTTTCTAAATATGCTGATCGATGTAGCTAAAAAGTAATTTCTAGCTTTTCTATTGATGCACACTTAGTATTTGTGTGGACAAAACGGAACTGCATATTGTCTTGTGGAGATGAGTTCTAAATCCATTTCTGAACATTGTGTTTTCATGCTTTCCTCCAGATAAAAAGACGTAACATGACAGTTCTTCGGGAGTGATGGTGATTTAAAGGAACTCGGTATAGGGGTCATCATTTGGAGAACGAAGACAGATTGATAGCTGTACAGTCTCTGTCACACCACGAGGGTGCAGATCACCAGATTGAAGAAGTACATGTAACAGATGTGGCCAACGACTAGCCATTGAATGCAGGGTTGACGAATGCTGGAAACACCGGGCCAACATCAGCGAAGGAGCCTCTGAGATATGGACTTCCATTGCACTAACCCTGCTGTAAGCTATTCTGTTGTTTTCCACGATGATTAATGAAGGGAGACTAGTTTGAAATTGATTCACATTTATTTTACATTCTAGAGTCTCAGTAATTACATAAGAGGCTACATTAAGAGACTGAAAGCTTTGTTGGTTTTGTTTTGTTTGAAGAAATGATTTTCAAGTATTAATTATTCTTCATGGAGCAGTTTTGGAGCTGTCCTTCTCTCTGAAAATGAAAGCCTTGAGAGGTTAGTACTCGTATTTAAGAAAAATGTGTACTTGCTGTATCGACAGAAGTGAAAACCATGTTATGGTCAGTCTTGAGTTGTGTAAGTAGAGCTGAACGTTGCTTATGGCAAATATGTATATTAAATGATTTTGCACTTCAAGTTTATAATGTAAACTGGAGGGACCTATTATCCTCATGCCATAATTTGTATGATTTGTAAAACCTTTAAATTTTACTTATTTGCCCAGGAATTCAACACACACATCACTCCAAGGGGGAGGAGATACTTCAATAGCTGATGGAAGGAGTTCTGACTGCTCCAAGGAGACACCTGCTTATCCAGATCATCGTAGCATATTTCTTGTTGATAATGGAAGCAGAAAACTGTACAGCGTAAGTTCAATTGTTTGAATACTGGTCTGGAAAACCAGTTTCCCATTGTCATGTCTTGTACTATACATTTCCATGCAATATAGCACCATCTAATTTGCCTGTTCACTTTTGTTTTTGTCTTCTCAAATATAGAGAATAACAGTCTAAAATGTGCCCCCCCCCCCCCCCAAAAAAAAAAAAAAAAAAAAAAAATGAAGGGACCGGTAAGTATAACGTTGTAAATGAAGTGATGGTTATAGATTTAAAAATAAAGACTGATATACTTGTATGAAACATGTAAACAGAGTGTACCTACAAGACTCCGCGCTGACTTATTTTCTTGGTAGCCCCATTGGGCCACATGTAAATGATAATAGTCCTAATACTTATGATATAATTATAATAATGATGAATAAAAAAAATGGAAATTGATTTGCCATAAAGTTCGATGGATAATCACATCTTGTATTTTTCTACTAACTGTGCACATCCACACTTAACCCATCTGCATGAAATTTTCATTTGTATTAACTGATATTTGGTGTAAGAAGCACATGAATAAATGTACTTGAAACAGCGGTACTGAATAGCAATAGAAATTAATGCCAAGAAAAAAAAACATGAAAATAGTTCAGCCCCTTAAAAGATTGAAATGAGGGTCAATTTTTTGATGTTATATATTTGCTTCGTAGAATATGATTAACATTCTTCTTGCTTCCTTTTTAAATTCAGATACCCAAGTAGTGAGCAAAAGACGCGTTGAAGCCAAGGCAGTTGCGATGCAGTACCCCACTTTGTGAGACACCACACAAGGTGCACAAGGATATGTAAGTTTATACTCATAAGTTTATGTGATCTACAACTTTTTAGCCCTCTTTAGCAGAAAGCTTAAGTGACATACATGGTATCTTATTCATCTAGCTTGCAAAAACTTGAACATTTTCAACTTTTCTCCAGAGATAGTGGACAGAATTCAACCATACTAGGAGTTGATCATCCTTGTTTAGTTAGGGGGCAAGGACCCAAAGTTGTTCAGGATATGGTCATGAGCCCCCCCCCCCCCCCCCCCCCCCCCCCCCCAAAAAAAAAAAAATGGCCTTTACAGGGAAATTAATTGCATCTATGTCTTAATTAAATCATTGGGCAAATATACAGGCAATGTGGGGGCTTTTGATAATCTTTGATGTACATGTTCATAGATGTCTAATAAATTTTGTGTGCAGATTGGTCTGATTCCATGACTTAGGTTGGATGTACGTAAACTCCAACGTAACGTAATGTAACGTAAGCTCCAACATGCCAGTTGCGCCGTTCATTTATTATAAACCTATTCTCGTTTTCTTCCATAAGAATGCCACTACATGTATTTCTACTGCTATCAGATCTTCATCAGTTATAGTCAACTCTGTGCCAAAGTGAAATTTGTTGAGACTCGAGAAAAAGCTTTGACCTACAATGCATTCTTATATTTCAGGAGTACCTGTATGACAAGGATCTCGGGATTCATTGAGTATCGTTTGGAGACCTTGAGGAGCTATGACACCACTCATCAACTCAGGCAGAGAGAGAGTAGTTGCAGCTCCCACCAAGCCCCTGACTGAACACAATTCCAACGTTAGATTAGAAGCCCAACGAGAAGAGACAGCTACCATCGGTGTATAGGCCTACGTACATATCCTTGCTTTTTCCTCTTTTGAGATACATTAAATGCTCCTCTGAAGTTGGAACTTACATTCTTGTTGAAGAGTCAGCCTCATCAGGCTCATCTGTAGTTGAACATGAAGCTGTTACCAGGACGTACTGCAGCACTTCAACACTAAAAGTAGAACAGGGCTCGTCGATGAAAAGAGTTTGTTTTGAAACTTCAAGCTGCCCTGAAAACAACCTTATTATAGGGAAGATTTTATTTTCCCAAACAACTGGCAGTATTCACCAAATATTGTGATGACACAAAACGATCCAAATTCTGTATGTTCATCCATGCTTCCTTCCATGTGTCCATCTGTTACAGTTTCAGTAACTTTTTTGAACTTCAATCGTAACCAAACTTGGATAATAGGTGCACTATGGTAACTTTCCCCTTATGACACACTTTGAAGTCACATGACAGGGTCAAAGCCTCAAAAGTAAAAAAACAAGGTCATTTGAGGTATAATTGTTAGTTTATTTTGGTTAACTGTTTCAAATTTTGTCAATTAGTGCTAGTTGATATTTAATTTGAATATTAGATGATCAAATATCAGTAACACAATAAACTGCCTTTAGTCAGAAACTGGCTTTCTGGTGAAAAAAAAAAAAAATTGATCTATTTTTAGGACAGAGACTGGTCGATCCATGTACTGTTTTCAAAATGTGGTCTTAACAACTGCTAGTGAAGTGGGTAATGTTCATTGTGTCTATTTTAAACTCAACTGAGCCAAAGGCTTGAGTGAGCTATTGCGATCGATCGCTTTTTGTTCGTCATGCGTCGTGCATAGACTTTTACATTTTCATCTTCTTCTCAAGAACTGGTGGGCGGATATCAACCAAACTTGGTGGGGATCATTCTTAGGGGGTAGGGACCAAAAGTTGTTCATGTGGAGCATGTGGCCCAGGGGGACAGCCCCAAGGGGAAAAAGGGGGTAATCTTTAAAAATCTTCTTCTCCAGACCCCAAAACAATGCAGTTAATATGTTATTTGTAGATCTATACATTTACCTATAAAGAATATAGTTTGTTCATGGAAAGACCCAAGTTTCGGTGGTGGGGGCCAAGGGGAAAAAACACATGTCCATCTTCTTCAAACCGGAGTCCAGATTTCAGTCAAACTTGGTTGGGATCATCCTTAGTGGGTAGGGTCCCAAGGTTGTTCATGTTGAGCATGTGGTCGAGGGGGGGGGGGGGGGGGGGGGCAAGGGAAGATGGGAGAAACTTTTGTGCTCCAGATCCAAAAGCATTATAGGCAAGATATGGTGTATGTGGATATCTTTATAGGTGAAGAATATACGTTCATGACAATGCCTCAATACCTATGATAACCTCCTTGGAGCTCGGGGGGGGGGGGGGGGGGGGGGGCAGAGGATAGGGCCCCCAAGAGAGGAAAAAAAAAATCTTGCTCTCCAGACCCGAAAGCATTACAGTCAAGATACGTTTTAAGTAGATACCTTAAAGATAAAGAATATTCATGAAATGTTGTTCATGACAATACCTCGGAAAACCCCTTTGGACAGACTGTTTTGTGTACTAACATCGGTCTTGTACTAGTCTGATTTCATACCTTGATACCACCTTCAGAAATGCATCCTTTCTGTACAAAATGGCATGATATAGAAAGAAAGTCAAAATCTGAAATTTTTAGAGAATTTGTTCCGTTTGTTGTATTTTTAGATCAGATTAATACATTACATGTACCTACATTTGTATTGGATGTTACATCACTGCAAGCCTCATTACATCTTATTCTTATGGACAGTAATGTGTTTGTGTGTGAAAGTTTATGAAATATACTCTGTAATAACGAAATTGTATAGGAACCACACACATTATCTCAATGAGTTATTACTATATGCCTATGTTATAATCATTTCTAAGAAAGCAACCAGAGTCAGATTTCTCTAATTAAATTCCAAAATACATGTACTGTACATCTAGTACACAATCCTTGGGAATGAATTTCTGCTATAGTTTCAGACTTTGCCTTGCGGCTACTCCTTGACACAGATTTCGAGTTGTATAGCCACATATAATTTATAGTTCTTAATACACTGTACAATAAAACATGCGTTATGAAGCTGAAATAATGAGAAGGATGAGAAAAACTCAAATCAAGTTTGTAGCCCATATTATACCAAAATTATGAATTATAATAAATTTGCTCTCATAGTGTTAAGTTGACTTGGTCATATGATTAAAGCTTTTGTGACTTGATTTGAGATAATTATCATTGAGAAATTTATAATGCATTTGGAGTTGGATTATTATACCTGTCCTAGCTGTAAGAAAAAACCAAAATCAACTGCCTAGTTCCTAGTATAGCAAAGTTATTCACATAATTAAAAAAATCGCTCCCATAGACTTTATGTGTACCGTTTCTCTCCCCTCTCCCCCTCACCTACCCCGCACCTTCATCGTTTTTTTTATTCTATCACTTGCCGTGTCACAATTTCATGTGCTTAATGAGCTCATATAACAATGAATCATAACATTTTTTTTTTTTTGGTCCACCCTTTTGGGTTGCAAGTTCACAACACATGGCCATTTACGGGTTCAATTTTATATAAATGTTGTAAATAAGGAGATATGCAGTTGTAGAGCTCGACTCTTGATTTATTTCATGCTTCCCATTGTGCATTGAGTGTTTTTATGTAACCCTGTATATTCATATGTTTATTCAATGCTGCAATTCAATTTCTTTTCAATTATGTAAGATTCATTTGTGATATTCATGATGCCTACATTAATTTGCTGCATTCGTTGGATGAATAAAATTTGAGATTTTTAACCTGATATTATTGCTTTTGTTTTAATGTATTTTCGTCACAGTTACATTATCTGCATACATGTAATTTCATTTCAGATTCATCTCCGAGACCTTGACTAGCTTTCGCTTGTCACGCATGCTGCACTAGGTTTGGTGAAAGCTAGTCAAAAGGGCCAGACCAGCAATAAGCTAGTCTAGCTGTTTGTACTAGCTCTATGTTAGTGTAACTTGACACCATCTACACTAGTTTAAAGCTAGTCGTTTTCTAGTCAAGCAGCAATGACTAGCCTTACTCAGCATAGTCCAGCATCCATTACAAGTCTCATGCTAGTCCAGCAGTCATGACTAGCATGGAAATCCAAAGCTAGTAACTTAGTTCAGCAGACATGACTAGCTTTGTGCTAGTCCAGCACTCTTTGACTATCTTTTGCCTAACTAGTCCAGCAATCACTACTAACATGATGAGTAGTTTTATGCTCATTACTAGCTTGATTTCCCTAGTCCAGCAGTGTTAACTAACATCATGACTAGCATTATGCAAGTCCAGAAGTCATTACTTGCCTTGGCTTACCAAGTCCAGTAGTCATTACTAACTTCACGGTAGTCCAGTAAGCAAGTCAAGCTAGCATTACTAGAATAACACTAGTCCAGGGTGACACCATCTGGACTAGCTTCTTATTAGTCCTGCCTACCAATTTAGGTTGTGTGTGTTGTCTTATTGAGAATCTATCTCTTGCATAGATTTTTAAGTATGCACGTCTGTCATCAGCTCTTGTAATTGCTTTGGATTGCCATGTTTATTACTTTCTGTAACCAGTCATGATTAAATCCTTGCAGGTGACCACAGCATTGTTATTTCTTTTTTTAACATTACAGATTCTAGCATGTATTTCGTTGAGCACATCGGTATCCTTACTTCGTTCAATAATATCTTCCGTTTTAATAGTAATAAGGCTACGATGCATAAAAAATGGCAATACATGTATTATGTTTAATGCAAAATGTTTGCACTATTTTGGTTTTGCACTGATCTGCCAGAACTTCTCAAAAAATGACCTAAGGCAAACACTGGGAAAGGTCAGACAATATTTGAGCATACATCCATAGAATGGTATTGTTCTCCAACTACGTCACAGTATTGTACCACCAATACGTCCACTATACACTTACTGCGTAGGGGCGACACTGTTTTCATTGATTCAAGAGGTTCAAAGTGTGTTTGCAAATGGACGTAAAGGAAAGAGGAGTGACGACTTTCAATTGATAATGCTAGTACAATTCTCTTTTTGCTTACAGCACATAAGCATGTACGACTTAATACTCACTTCATTTGGAAAACGCACTGGTCTCGCCTAAAGACGCGGACATATCTGAGCCCTTTTGGCAGTATGGAGAAATTCGCCATTTTGTTCATGCATATAGCCATTTTGACTTCAACAAGCGCCGAGTATGGTAAGATCGTACTATTCTATTTCTTAGTCTATATTGCGCACAATTTTTCATAATTGCATACCTCTGGACAGTAGTGAATAATCATACATCATGACTGCGTCAATGATTCTGCAGCCGCATATGGCATCACAGCTTGTCAAGAAAACTGCACTACCAACGTACACGGTGACTGGTATAATGTTCTTATGGCAAGATCTCATAATGCTGAATCACGCCCAATTGCCGGAGGGGGGGGGGGGGGGGGGGGGGGGGGCAGGTTATCGACAGTCATGAGTTTAATGATTCCGTTCTCCATGTTCTGATAGATGAAAAAAGAAATCCTGTTTTACACTGAAGTTAGACAACCCATCTATTTCATAAATCAATGGTTGCATTGATTCAAGAGGTTCAAAATGTGTTTTTAACGATTTTGCTATTTCATTATTATGTATTTAAAGTTTGAATAAAATCATTGTTTCACCCGTTTGTTTCCCAATAATATTCTTGCAGGATTTATTATTTGGTCTCTAGTAGACATACAAGAGGAAGCTGGCAGAGTGTTTGATTAAATAGCACATTGATATCAGATTATGTCTCCTATATTTACATCCCTGGCTTTTTAGCCTCTGATACGGGTTACACCATAATATCTACTACTGACAAGTGTAATAACTTACAAAGGAGTTGATGGTTGTCATCTGCTTTGAATTAGTGTCCATGGAGGTTTACTTTTTGTCTCATGTAAGTGGTGATAATACATATATATATATATATATATATATATATATATATATATATATATATATATAATAAACAAGCACACATTAAAATATTGAATATTTTATAACAGATCTGGCAATTGAACAATTAGTTAATATTTACAGTGATTTTGATGTGAATATTTGGTATGATAATTTCAATAAAGATACATTATCATTATGATAAAAAAATTGTCCATTGGTAAAGTTTAAGAAAAATAATCAATATGAAAAGAGTCCATGGATAACAAAAATCGATAATACGTTCTGTACATACAAGGAATAGGCTTCATAGGATTTATATGAATGATCCTGCTGATTTCAATTTGAGAAAAGTTAACACATCCCGAAATAAGTTAATAAATGTCATAAGACAAAATACTCTCATAAGTTAAACCAAGTTCAATTAGATAATAAATCAACATGGAGAATTATAAATGATTTGGTTGTAAAGAAAGAGCAACATTTACCAAGTAAGAATTTCAAATTCAATGATGATATCATTGATCAGAAAGATGTACCCAGCATATTTGACTCTTTTGTTGTAATGGTGGCCGTTGTCATCGCTTGGCGGGCAAATGAATTTGATGATGGATATGAAGACTTAATGAAATTTCTTCCAGAACATATCTGTTCAATTTAATATTTAAACTCTACAATTCCCACAGAAATTATCTCTATTCAAAAAAAAAAAAAAAAATCTGATAGGGCAAATGGCTGTGATAGAATAAGCACATCAGTTATCAAACAAATTATATACCAAATTGCTGATCCACTTACCCACATATTCAATCCCTCTATAATTATTTTCCAGGAATGGTATTTTTCTTTTTTTCAAAATTGCAAAGATTAATCCATTTAGTATGAGAGATGATCTTTGTCAAATTAGTTATTATAGACTTATTTAGTACATCCAACATTCTTAAATAAAAAGCAACAACATGATATTATGAAAGGTATTTTTTCTAACATTTTTGAATAATTATAAAGTTTTGAATTCAAATCAATTTGATTTTCGAAAGAATTTTTCTACAGATTTACATTTGGCGCGGTTATGTGATGAAATTACAAACGCAATGACAAATAAAAAAAAGTCATAGGGATTTTAATTGATTTTAACTAATCTTCAGCGTTTGATATTTTACGATTTTAATGTATATGTTACTTTTAAAACATCACAATTTTATAAAAAATTTTCACGGTGTTGCACTCTTGTGGTTTAGGGATTGTTAATAATGTAGACAACAAACTGTTGTACATGATGAAATGCAGGTCAGCAAGAGTTGAGTGCCCCAGGTCTCAATAGTAGGTCCCCTGCTCTTTTTTCTTTTTTTTTTATATGTATGAATGACATCCTTACTTCGTCGGGTATGTTATGATTAACACACATATAAATAAAATATGTTTATATAATGTCTACACTCTATGCAGAGTTACAAATGTATCAAACCGGTTTAAAGCTAAAACAAATTATATTAATTTTAAGCATACAAAAACTCGCAGGAATGATTTTGCGAACGATAATGATTGATAATTTACCTCTTGAATGCAAAAATTTTACCCTATTTTTAGGTATTCTCGTTGATGAAAAAATAACTTGGAATGAACGCATACGTTATGTTACATCCTGTATTTCTTTTAAGGACTAGACGTTGCCTTCCTGAACATATCCGTTTGATGCTTTATAATTCCCTTATCCTAAAATACATGTGTATTATGTATTGTAATCTAGTGTGGGCTACAAGTGTGAACACTAAACTTAACTCTATTTATCTATTACAAATTAAAGCCATTCACATCTGTATACTGGCTAACAATATTCAACCCGCTCTAATCCGCTTTGTGTGTATAATATACATATATATATATATATATATATATATCAGTTAAAAACATTGAATTTATATTATTGATGCTAAGACATATCAGAGTTTTTCTTGTTATGTTTTAATGTTTGAATAATTTACTCACAATCTCTTTTTACGAGTTCTTAAAACTGAATGATACTGTTCTTTCTTATCCCACTCGTAACTCGCAGAATCTTCACAAATAGTAAATCCTAAGTTAGTAATTTCACAAAAATCTATAAGACATAAAGGATCAAACATTTGGAACGCACTTCCAGGTTATGTTAAATCATGTAAAACGTTTTCTTTTAAGGCTGGATTGAAGCCTACGTTACTGTCTAATTACAATAAGTGAAAATAGAATCTGAATACAGATTCTTTTTTTAACTCAGATTTTTTTTGTTTGAATTAGATTCAAATCTACAGCAAATATACACAATGTTTCTATGCCTACCATTTCATTTTATCCCCATTTCCTTCATCATCAACACCATCTCTATCGTCCCCATTATCACATTTTTGTCCTCATCATCACCCTTTTATCATCATAATCATAATTCACCATATCTTTCTTATGCACTAGAATATAAAATATAGTGCATTTATTATGTTCAATAGTATTTTACCATTCTACTTTGAATAAAATATGTATGTTTTGAAGGTGGGTTTCCTGGGCTGCGATATGTTCAGAAGTCTGCTTGTATTGGCAGTCCTTCATCCGCATTATTTCTCACATAGTTATTTTAAAGTTTGGCAATACGATACATATTACGATTTTTGTTAAGAGAAGTGATTTACACCTTCATTTCCCTCCGAATCATGTATATTGCAGTCTGGATATTGATATTTTATGTGATATTATTGTAAAGAATCTTGATTTATATATGAAATTATGTTGGAAGAAAAATCAAATGCGCAAATGAATAATAATTGAAAAAAAAAGTTGACCTCACACTTCCACGTGTACAGATGGAGCGGTTCGTCTAGTGAATGGTCCAGTGGACAGCGAAGGGCTTCAATAAAGGACCACACCCACAGGTGTTAAAAATGCACTGTGATGGTGTTGAAAAGTGTTCATCTGACACTTCGTGGTGTTAATTTGACACTGTACCTGGTGTTATTTTGACACTGTACTGGTGTTAATTAAAAAATGACACCACATGGTGTTGATTTGATATTTGTTGGTGTAATATCAATGGTTTAACACCCGTCCAGCTTCAATAAGAGACCACACCAGCTGGTGTTACTTTGGTGTAAATTTATTTTCACATTTTTTCAAAAATCTAGTATTTTAATGTAAAATTCTTGATCGTCTTGTTTAAATTAAAAATCAACAAGAAGTGTAGCTACTAAGAAACTCATCAAAAAACAGTTCAAAATTTGGAAATGACACCCGGAGGTGTTAATTTAACACCATAAATGAGCACCGAAAATTGAACGCCAGCTCGGTGTTCACTATTTAACACCGGACATTTTGCAGTGTGTCGTCTTCTGTGTTTGCGTTGCGGATATACAGCTCGCTCTAACAACTTTTTTAATGAAATAGCTGCATTCGATGATTATGTTTATTATATTTCCTATAAGCCTGGTGACTTTTCCTATTCGTTGCAACATCGCGTTACATTAACAATATTAAGCTATCATCAACCCCACGAATATAGAACGTGTACTCATCTTTATAAACACTATTTATTTAGTCTTCTTTTTAGAAATTCACAGGGTAGCTTCATTCAGGACCGAAGTGCTCTTTACACCCGAGCCTTCTTACACAAAGATACATTGCACAATAATAAGGTTTGGTTTAAGCACAAACAAACAAACAAACAAACCGAAAAACTACAACAACAACATCAACAACAAAACAATAGCAGTCATATCTCACATTTTGTAATCGAATTCAACTATTTTATCATTTAGAATTTAACAGTAAGACAATTAAACTTTGTTAATATAATGTCGAATCAGATTTTTTTTTCATCATAAGAAAGTACACAATGCTACCATGTAAATATCTGATGCAAGCAAACGTGCGCATTAGATATTTAAACAATTTTTTTCTACACACGACAAACATACAGCAAACTTTATACAGCATATAATGTGTCTAATATAGATTAATAATACATATACGAATAAATATACACAGTATATAATTTGATTTGATTTGATATTATTGGTTCCTGCATTTACATTGCTCATGCAGATACATACACACATATCATATACATTGATGATTATACCATACATATGAATGGATACATAAACATTAATTTTTGCTAACAAGGTAAGTCTCTTCATTACCTTTGGAATGTACAGCAATACATTTTTTTTTTTTCATTGCCTTTACAATGTACAACAGAACATATCAGTGATGCAATGAGAAACGCAGAAGGGCTACAGTTGCTTGATTTGCATGCAGCCCTCGTACATAATACATAACATATAGGAAAATAAGGGGAAGGATGACTTGCATAGAGATAGGATAGGAGAAAGGAGAGAGGAGAGGTCTGTCTGCATTCGCTAATACACAAAGAAGGATCACCTGGATCACTGTATAGTAAAGCATGGCAAAGTATTTTCTCACCGAGGTACAGGTGAACAGTTACAGGTCATGGTTGGTTACATTACATTACGCAATACATTCTGAACGGCGATAATTCAACGAGGGAATTTCATATACAATACAATTGCAATAACATTATAACATCACTGATATCCAGAGAGTAGCATTGTCTTTACAGCTTTCTTGAAAGAATACATAGACTTTAAAAATTCGAATTTCTGAAGGAAGAGAGTTCCAAATATCAGGTCTAGTGTGTCTGATAGATTTCAGAGCCATCTCCGTTTTAGGATTTTGTAGATGAAATTTATCAGATTGCCTTGTGGGATAATAATGTATATCCTTGTTTAGCTGCAATAATGAGAAGAAAGAAGATGGCAACTGACCGTTATACAAAGGAAACATGAAAAGTGAATTTTGCAAAAAAAAAAAAAATATATCATTTACCTTTAGTGTGTTTAATTCTATGAACAAAGGATCTGAATGGTCTCGATGACGTGAATTGGTACATGTACGTGTAACATTTCTTTCAGTGTAGAAGCAATATGCTGTCAATGTGACTTTTCGCAGTTGCCCAAATAATGGTACAATATGAGATATTCGACAATATCAACGAATAATAAAGCATAAATAAAATACTCTTTGGGACAGAATACTTATAAGCTTACAGAGTATACCAACGTTACGAGACACTTTAACTGAGATGTATTGCACATGAGCATTCCATTTCATATTTTCACTGATATATATTCCAAGGAATTTAACACTTTCTTTTTGCTCCATAATATACCATCCACCATCATATTCAAATGGCGCATTTCATTTTTATGCTTCTTATTATTATAATAAATAAAATTTGTCTTGTTTAAGTTGAGTGACAATCTATTGCTCTTAAACCATGTAGATAATTTCGGCAATTCAGTATCAAGACTTCTTAAAAGCGACTGAAAATCAGAATTGGAACAAAATTCATTAGTGTCATCGGCACCAATTGCACATACATATAGGCTTATTATATATATATACATACATGTATATATGTGACCGTGCACCTCAAAACGAACATAAAGTCGCACACACCGATTTTGCACGACGACTGAAAATAAGTGAAATGGGTCAACCTAGCCGAACTTGACTTTTTCATATTTTCTGAAAGAGAGGGTCTTCGTTTACATCATGCTAAACTTTGGTATCATAAAACGGGCAGGAAAGTGTGTTTCTTAAGCAGTTTGTCTCGAACATTTTTGGTGGAATAGTGTGATTAGGTGTGTCTTTAGAATCCCTTTTCATTTCTGAAAAACCTTGTCCACACTCTTCACTTTCAACTCTAATAACTTTTGAAAAGATAGTGTGGACAAGGTTTTTCAGAAATGAAAAAGGGATTATAAAGAAACACCTTATCACACTATTCTACCAAATAATGTTCGAGATAAACTGCTAAAAAACACACTTTCCTGCCCGTTTTATGATACCAAAGTTTAGCATAATGTAAAAGAAGACCCTCTCTTTCAGAAAATATGAACAAGTCAAGTTCGGCTAGGTTGACCCATTTCACTTATTTTCAGTCCTCACGCAAAATCAGTGTGTGCGACTTTATGTTCGTTTTGAGGTGCACGGTCACATATATATATATATATATATATATAATTATAGGACTGCAACCCCCACCCCCTAGTTATTTGGGGAAAAAAGAGAAAAAAAAAGAACATGCAAGATGCTTAAAATCGCAAGCTGGCTACCCTAAATCTGACAAATTTCCCTAATTTGGGAAGGGGACACCCCGCCCCCCCCCCCCCTTGGGAAAAAGCTAGATGCGCTCCCGAGGATTGCATCCTAAAATTCAATATTACCAGGGAGGTGACTCCTCCCTAATATTACCTAGTCGCTTGTCGATGACTATAGGTCTCACACCTGTAAATGAAATGGAATATCCCAAACCCCTTTACAAATTCGTACCAAAGATACCAAAATAAATGAAAAAAATATCAATGCAGTTTGGCATTTAAACTGAATAGCTGCAGATGTTGAGTACGAAATCCTCTGCAAACTACATTCTGGTTTGAAGATGATAGCTTTTCTCATGGAATTTGAAGGGACTATATTGCATTTCTGGTCGATGAGGAAGTACCACCACGACTCGGCAAGAGCTAAACAGCTGCCATTCTCCTGTTGCTCTTGTCCGTTTAAAGCCACCGTACCTTGACATTACCTTGACAATGTCACGGCGCGACTGTGGCTCGCTAACTTCAGCAGGGAGTGTGCAAAAATCGCTGTACGTACTGTACACCAGGCGAATGCATGCACACCGATGATGCTTGAGTGAGTCTCAATAGTACTGTATGGTCGAGTGCATTCGTCATTTATATCTATGGCTTTATATTCATTTTCGTGTGCTTAATTTGAACTGTAACGACGGCACTGAGAAAAGTATGTTTCCAAAAAGACGAAGGAACGAAGAGTGACGACTGGTATTACGACCTCTATTTGGTCACAGCACATTTTGCATTACGACCTAACACCAGTGCTGTCGCCAGTGTTCCCTGTCCTCCAGAAAACGCACTGGTCTCGCCAAACGACACGGATATGTTTCTGAGCCATTTTGGCAGTATGGGAAAATTCGTCATATTATTATTAATGCATGTAGTAGCCATTTCGACATCAACAAACGCTGAGTATGGTAAGCGCCGAGTGCTATTCTATTTCATAATTGATATGGCGCACTTAATACTCATGTTAAACACCTAGATTATACAGATCCTTGTAATTTGATTGGGTGCTTGTGTTGATCGTTCGTCCCACTTTACTATTACGTCATCATTCGTGCAATTTTGGCCCCATTTACTATGCTATAGTATACGATATTCTCCGTTGCTTGCACGTCGAGAGCTCGGCACACTACGCGCTCAAAACGCTTGCGTTTGCAGAGCAGTAGTGTATACTAGTAATATGCGACAGCGCGGTAGCTATAGCGTATAGCCATCAAGCGTTCAGTGAGCACGTGCTCTCTCTATTTCAGAATTAGATGCCGCACATTCTCTCTTGTTTCTAAACTTATAAAACATCAAATAACAAATATCTATTTTAGGTGTTATATAAAGCAAATAATAAATGTGTTTCATTCGTGCAATGGAAAAAAATATTTCAGGGCTGAAATAATTGATCCATTAAACTCGACTACGCTTTGTTGAATGGATCATTTCATTTTTCACCTCATGTAAATATTCTGTCCATTGCACTCATAAACTTTCATTATTTGTATACGCCCACACTAGCTGTACACTGCTTGACATTAGTGATTTTAAGATATGTTATGATACATTTTCCGTTGAGATATAGGGATTCAGGTTTCCAACTCTTTTTAATGATATTTTGAGCTAATTAGAAACCTCTTGTGAAATCTAGAAGGGTGTATATGTGACCGTGCACCTCAAAACGAACATAAAGTCGCACACACTGATTTTGCGTGAGGACTGAAAATAAGTGAAATGGGTCAACCTAGCCGAACTTGACTTTTTCATATTTTCTGAAAGAGCGGGTCTTCTTTTACATTATGCTAAAACTTGGTATCATAAAACGGGCAGGAAAGTGTGTTTTTTAGCAGTTTATCTCGAACATTTTTGGTAGAATAGTGTGATTAGGTGTGTCTTTAGAATCCCTTTTTCATTTCTGAAAAACCTTGTCCACACTTTTCACTTTCAACTCTAATAATTTTTGAAAGGATAGTGCTACTGCTTTGGAAGTTAGCATTAATTATGGAAAGAATGTGTTAAAGAGGCATGCTTAATTTCAGTTAAATTTGATAATCCCTTCATTGTTGTTACTCTGGTGGTTTACTTCCTGTTTTTTGTCCCATTCATCACACAGCCAGCACGGCTTGGTAAAGATTAAGCGCTTGAATAAACACTGCACTTCAGAGCCTCTTTTCTCAGTTCACACTTTTCCTGAGTTTGTGCTTTCTTTCCAATATTTAGATAAGCTAGGAGAGTCCATTTGATTTGAGTTACACATCATTTTAAAGCTTAAAGTCTGCTCTTTCAGAATATGGTCTTAACTAAAAATTCATGTCCGGCGACTTTTTGTTTGTTTTGAGGTGCAGGGTCACATATTCTAAGGAAAATTGAGTGTTTATTTGATTGCAATTGGTTTTGGAATATAGATATTTAAAACAATGAAATGTTGGACCCACCTTTTTATTAGGTTAGCTTTGCTTTACATTTCAGTTGATATATCGGCCATTCTAAAACCGATTTTCATCATAATCGTAAACTCTGAATTCCTCTTAGGATTACATGCTCTTGAACATTACACTTCATAAAGTGTTTTTATAGGTATCTTGCAACAAGTTTTTAAAAGCTGAATCCTCATCTCAACCAATAGGGCCTATTATAGTCCCTTTGAATAATCATGATAGTGTCAATATGATTCCGCAGCATATGGTGTTATGGTTTGTCAAGTAACTACTACCGACATGGTGACTTCAAATTAAGTGTATGATGTTTTCAATACAGTTTTTATCTTTTGTGCTTTTGAATGCTAACTCATGGCCGATTGTGGAGCGGTGGATTATCGGCAGTCACACGATTAAACGCTTAAATTATTGTTTTGTATTGCATGTGCTGATATTAAGTCCTCCTGTCACGTAGTTCTTTTTAGACATCTCCCATCTATTTCTGTAACCACTTAATCCATTGCAATCGAGTCATGCCAATTCAATGCCCGTCTGCAAACTGGCTTTACCTTACTGAGTAACGATACTATCTACATTTATTTATTGTAATTCGATTCGATTCACTAATAGCAAGATGGTGGCGACAAAACTAAACGCAGAACATGCAATCACTTTCTTTCATTCGGAATACAGATGAAGAAGATTTACACCAGGTCGTGTGCCGTGTTTGAGTTTTTATTAGGTTTTCTTGCTTGTGTAATCTAGTATGAGTGACAATGAATTTCCTTATCGAGTATGTACGCCCATGATTTTTATCATGGCTACTACTAAAAACACTAATCAATTCAGTGCATATTTACGTCGATGTAGGGTAATTTGTCAATCAGTTGCGATGAAAAACACCTCGACGGAAGAATTTCATGAATTTGAATAAATTTCCTTCTTCTTTATATTCTTAACAGCAAAAAGATAAACTGGTCCCGATCAAGACTAACAATCGCCAACGTTCTTTTCCCATGCCTGTATACTGCAGCATTCGAGGGAGATGTTCGGTTGGCAGGGGGTTCAAACCCTAGAGAGGGACGGGTCGAAGTCTTCTCCGGCGGTCAGTGGGGGACCGTGTGTGCAGATTCATTCTGGAACGATGACGACGCGCGGGTTGTTTGTCGTCAACTTGGGTTCGAGGGTGGAACTGACAGCATTGAGGACTACGTCGGGTCTGTGGTGGATATGCCAATACATTTTGGCTCCGTCATCTGCAATGGGCTAGAGAACAGGCTCGTAGACTGCTTTTCTCGAGTTGACAATTGTTCTCGCTTTGACGTTGCTAACGTCACGTGTAACGTCCGGGGACTTTATGGTAATTTCCAATTGTTCTTTGAAGAAATTTTCAAATAGTACTGAATGTTGCTCTAGTGTGATCCTAACACACATAGGCTGAGTCAGGTTGCGGCTTTAGCGTTTTCTGTTATGTGTTACAACATATGATAGTTATGTTGTGTCAATTGGCTTTCCATATTCTGATCGGTTTCATGTGTTGTTGAATAATTATGCACGTTATTTTGATGTGTTGTGCACCTCTGTAGTTACGTGGTTGACTCGGTTTTGGCCAACAAACTCTTGACCATCACATGCCAAGATCGCTCTATCACTATTAAAGCACTGGCGTGGTGACAGCACAGATTTGAATTCATGATGACTAAACAATACACGCTACCAAGATCCTTGTTTAAGGCGAATCAAACCCAATCAATAGGGGTCAGACGCTCACCAAATTGATTGCAGTTTATTGAATTGGTGCAGCTCTACGCACTACAATGCTCGCAGCATCGTCGACGCAGCGAGGCATTGTTGTATACGTCTCCCCCCCCCCCCTATATTTTCAAAGTCTTTATCAGCAGAATAAGAGACAACTATTAATCTAGATACACCCTTCTGCCAAAAGAATTTGGCCAGTGCTGCGACAGTATTCACATGGAAGAATGGTGTACTTAGTATCTAAAGAGACACTATGCAAGTTTATTCTCTCGGCAGCTTCCCATTAAACTATCAAAGTATCCCATCAAACGAAATAATAAAGTGTACAGTAACTTAATTAAAAAAAAAGACAATATTACTTTGGAAAACCTCGGGATATTTAACAAAATTCCTTTCTTAGTGGAAATGAGCAATATTATACATAAATGTTAGGATATTTCCTTTCAAACTTCTTGAGAAATGTTTTACGTTCCATCTTAAAGAGGTAACCAAAGAGATGGCACGTGACGAGAGTGCGTTTACACCGAGCACGGTAACGGCAACCGTGATGATTTTTGCTCTGGTGCGCCAAAAGGAAATCATGTTTGGTTCTGTTAAGTAAAATACTATTTCAGTACAAAATCATCCAAAATGTTATTCTTATAAATGTCAAAATCAGCAGCAACAATCACCAGTAGAAGTTTAATTTTGCAACAAAATTATTAGCGTGAAAGTGACATTGTAACAGGACCAGACATGGTTCCCTGTTGGCGCACCATAGAAAAAACTCGGCCCGTTGCACGTACCGTGCTCGGTGTGAACGCGTCGTAAAAGTCAATGCGCGCTGCAGCTGTGAAGCGCGCAGATATCAACATGAACATAAAAGCAAATGATAATAAATTTTAAAAGAAAATGAATATTGAAAAAAAAATCTAATCACCTAGCTCAGTGTCATCGCGTTGCCCTTGCTTCGTCCACCTACCCGACCTCGTTGCTGTCGCTATCAGAGCCATTGTTGCCGCCAACATTCAATTCACCCTCGACATCAACTCAAAGTCTTTCCGTACACTTTTAAGGTAAATATTGGATGTTTAAATGGCTCAACCGAGAAAGCCGATGCGAATACAGGATAGGTATTACATCTGCTCGCCTGGAAATACGTGCTTTATGAATGATGGCCTCCATGTCCCACTGCACTCGGAAAGGATTTTGAACCTGTCGTGACGTCATAATTCAGGGCTCAAAAAAGACGGCTATTCCGGGGCGAAAATCGGTGAAGTGATTTGGTCAGTTTTAACTCGCGATTTTTCAATGGCGCGAATATCTTTTAACAAGTCATAATGATAAGCTGTTTCAGGAGATATTTCCCTCTGCTTTGATACCCTTTTTCATAAGTACGTTGTATTTTAAAGATATGGTTAACAGTTTCGGTTGCTTAAGTGATATTTTGAGCTATTACTCTACATGAAAATGATGATAATTGTTGAAAGTACACTACTGTTATGTCAATGAAATTGCAGAAAATTGATGTATTTGAACAAAAAAAAAAAAAATGGCATACAGCCCCAAATTAAAATCACTGGCTTCTCATGGTCTGACGCCGATTACGATATATTTACGAAATTTTGACATTTGTAATAACCTACATTGGATATCGTGTTTGTCACAGATCTTCTTTAAATGAGGGCCGCTGGCCGTCTAGCTTTTATGCCTCTGCCACGAAGTGGTGCCGAAGGCATTAACTTTTCGGGTTGTCCGTCCATCCATCCATCCTTCCATCCATCCGTCCTTCCGTCCGTCCTTCAGTCCGTCCGTCTTTCTGTCCATCTGTCCGTCCGTAATCAATTTTGTGGACAGCGTAACTACAAAACCGTTTGAGGTATTCTAATGAAACTTTGCATGTATGACATTGTATGAGTGGGCGAAGTTGCATGAGTGCCTATCAACTTTTGGGCGCACTATCTCAAGGTCAGAGGTCAAAATATATGCAATTCCTGAAAGTATTTTCTTGAATTGTAATGTGTACATGTACCACCAAATGAAGATTCTCCAGAGAGAGTTTCGTGTCATGAGGGCAAAGGTCAAAGGTCAAGAAAAAATGTTAAAATATCCCTTTTTGCTCTATATCTCGCAAATGATTTGAAGTATCTTCATGGAATTTAGTGTATATGCTTGTACTGACTGGCAGTAATTATCTAGGGAATTTCAGGGTCATGGGTCAAAGGTCAGGGATCAGAGGTCAAGGTCAAGCATTTCCCCTAATTCGGTATAGATGCAGTGCCTGCAGCTTTCTTGTTGAAGGGTAATGTAATACATGTATTACCCGACAGAGATTCGCTGGGAAGTTTCATAAGGTCAAAGGTCAAGTGAAAGTGCTGAACTTCATTTCTTCCTCCATATCTCGAAAGTGATTGAAGGTCTCATCATAAAATCAGTACTGGGTACATGCATGTTCTACCTGACAGTGGTTCTCCTGGGAATTCTAGAGCCATAGGGTCAAAGGTGAAGGGTCAAAGGTAAGGTTAAAATGTTGTCATTTTACTACTTAGAATTGAAATTACACTTTTTTGTCCATACCTTGAAAATTACTCAACACATAAACTGATAAAAGGGTCAGAAGTCAGGTACAAATTATCAACTCCCCAAATACCTGCACTTGTAGACAATAGCCTTTCATTCAAATAAATGTGACCCTGCACCACAAAACCAACAAAACGTCGCACGACCAATATTTTTTTTTTAAAGGGACACAGTCCTCACGAAATTTAAAAAAATATGTTGTTGTTGGTACCTCCAATGAACTACTTTCACCAAAAACAAACTTTAAAATCACCAAATAAGCTCGTACATTTTGGTTGAAAAAGTGTGACTCTGCATGGTGAATATGCTAATGTGCAAGTCTTGGCGGAGAGTCATACGTCGTCGATGCACAACTCTTCCCAGCCGTGTTCTGCTCGTTATCCGTACGCTCCCTAGTTTACCCGGATGCATGAAGACGTCGGTGGCTACTCCGACTCGTATTTGACATTGTTTCTACGTTGTGTGTGTGTGTGTGTGTGTGTGTTTGTGTGTGTGTGTATATATTGTGTATTATATTCGCACGTGTGGACGGTACAACTAGATGATAGATCTACGGTAGATACGCGTACGCACCCCGTACGCGGTTTGCCCTTCTCACTTTTCCAGTCTCAAGCGCAGCTGCAGCCCTTCCTGTCGCCGCTCATGCATGTTCTATATATAGTCCGGGAGCCAGCGGGGGTCAGCCTAGCTGAAAAGGTTACCAATTTTCATGTGTATAGCAATTTAGTACGTATGCCCCTGAGTATGGAAATGCACGTCTGGCTGGTCATCGGTGGTGGGTGTGGCCAGGAGAGCCACAGAAAGGACCCCCCAAAATTAGGCTAGCCTAGCTGGAAAAGTAACCCCATGAAAACAACTGGCACTTGTTCGTTACACTTACAGGATAAATGAATGACCATTGCCAGACGTTTTAAGTGGTGGGGGGTAGCCGCCAGACGCTCTTAAAGGCCCCACTCCAGCTAGGCTAGCCTAGCTGAAAAAGTAACCTCATGAAAGCCACTGGAACTTGTTCGTTACACTTACAGGATAAATGAATGACCATTGCCAGACGTTTTAAGTGGTGGGGGGTAGCCGCCAGACGCCCTTAAAGACCCAAATTTTTCCAGCTAGGCTAGCCTAGCTGAAAAAGTAACCTCATGAAACCCACTGGAACTTGTTCGTTACACTTACAGGATAAATGAATGACCATTGCCAGACGTTTTAAGTGGTGGGGGGTAGCCGCCAGACGCCCTTAAAGACCCAAATTTTTCCAGCTAGGCTAGCCTAGCTGAAAAAGTAACCTAATGTAACCCACTGGAACTTGTTCGTTACACTTACAGGATAAATGAATGACCATTGCCAGACGTTTTAAGTGGTGGGGGGTAGCCGCCAGACGCCCTTAAAGACCAAACTTTTTCCAGCTAGGCTTGCCTAGCTGAACAAGTAACCTTGTGAAACCCACTGGAACTTGTTCTTTACACTTACAGGATATATGCATGACCGTTGCCAGACGTTTTAAATGGTGGTGGTGGTGGTGGGGGGGGGGGGGGGGGGGGGTAGCCGCCAGACGCCCTCAAAGACCCAATTTTACCAGCTAGACTAGCCTATATATAGCTGGAAAAATAACCTCCTGAAACCCACTGGAACTTGTTCTTGTGATACACTCAAAGGATAACTGAATGATTGTTGCCAGACAATAGCCGGCAGACGCCTCAAAGACCAAACTCTTACCAGCTAGGCTAGCCTAGCTGAAAATTAGGAAAGTAACCCCATGAAACCCACTGGAACTTGTTCTTACACTTACAGAATAAATGCATGACCGTTGCCAGACGCTTTAAGTGGTGGGGCGTAGCCCCCAGACGCTCTCAAAGACCCAATTTTACCAGCTATAAGGTTCACATATTTCAGAAATGATAGCAGTGTAATTCCATAACAATACCGCTTGCTTGCGAGTTCACCTGTCTATAATCTATGCATGCATTATTCTTTTGTTCTGCTTCCTTGAGCCCCAACTCATGCATTCTTATGGTGACTCTCCCATGTCATCATCCTTGTTCATTGCAATTTGTTCTATTTTTTGAAAATATTCTTATTCTTCATCCCAATTATCACAAATTCTGAAACTCTGTCCTCAGTATAACTAATTCATAGTTGTACAAATGTAAAAATCTGAGAATCACCCGGAGGTCTCCTTTAATGGGGGAGTTTCTTGAGCGCACAGGGAAACATGCTTTGAAATATCAATAGGGCAAGTGCTGAGACGAAATACTGTAGAAATATGAGAATATACAGTGCTGTGGTTTTGGTAGAAGAAATAGGGTATCTGTATTTGTCCTCAGTGATAACCAAAAAAACTTATTTGGAAAGAATAATAGACATCCAAAAAGAATTGCCCAATCAAACATGTCGGGATTTTTCTCAAACATCAGTGTTCTCATTTTCTTTGCAGTGTAAAACAAAAATAAAAAACGAAAAACAAAAAACAGGGCTGGGTACAGTATCCGGATGGAAATTGGTGGGATGGGCGTAAACCCGCGGGTATTATAACATACTGACGTGAAAAAAAAAACAAGACCAGAAACTACTTTCTTTCTGTGCCCTGGGGAGAAATATTCATCAATTGCATTTTGGAAATGTTGAAAATCACAACTTTTGATGAAATTGCGTCCTACAGTATCTCTTCTTAGAAGGCTTTTTTTCTAATTAAGTTTCTTTCCTCTATGACCATGATAAAACAAACCCTTGATGATTACAACAAAAGACAATCAAAACTTGGCAAATGAACTCTTTGGACATTAGCAAAAGGGAATAAATTAACAGTTTTTGCAAACACTTTATACAATTGTCTAATACTCCATTAAGCTCATAAAAAATACAATTCTACTGCAACAAGAAATCCATTCAGTAAGACTCGTCCTCGGTATACAAAGCTTAAAATGCCAACTTTTTAAAAATAATGCCCCAGCTCTTAAATTTGCTTTAAAAAGGGGAAGTAAAGCTCAACACCTTTGGCCTATGACTTTTTAGGTACCGTATCACCTTACGGTTGAGGAGATGGGTAAAGAAAAATTATTAACGAAATAAAACTTATAGGAACATGCTTCACATGACCTCACCGTTTTCTTCTCTTAAGAAAGAAACGAAATCTGAAAATTGTTCAAGAGTGTTTTTGAACATAGTACATTGCAAAAGCAGAAAAAAATCAGTGTTTTTAAGAAACATAACTCACAACAACAAGGAATTCCTGTCGTGTCTAGTATTGCACGTTTTTGGTTTGGAGGGTTTTGGATGCTAACATTTCAAAACAAGTTTATGCTCCGGCACTTCAATGAACTTAAATGTAAAGTAATGATCAACCTCTCTTGCCAATAAACTCAACATTTGCTGTTCTTCAGTAAAGCATATGACAGAAACATATGAGAAACATGTCTAAAATTCATATGAATAAGCTCACAGCAACAACAAAAATATTATGTTATCTATAAACTAATACTGCATGTACTTAGTTTCGAGGGATTAAGATGCAAAATGTTATGACAAAAGCCCCTACGTGGCTACCAGCAATTAAACATCCTTCAACTTCTTTAGCAAATGAGCTCATGTGTATCATCTTCTTGTTGAGAAGACGAAGATGAGTAATGATAAAATAACCAAACTATCAACTTTCCTTTACATGTTTTACATGACATCATTATTGCCTTCTCGTAACGAAATTGAAAAAACCAGAACATCTGAAATTGTTCAAAATCGCTTCTTGATAACGATGAAAGCAAAGGAAACTTAGTGTTTGTAACCACTATGACACGTGTCTACAGATCTGTCATGCTCATAAGAAACGTAAATCACAGGATCATAATTTTATACAGTAAGTACTTGGTTTGGAGGACATTTAGACGCCAACTTTTCAAGAACAATACACCAGCACTGACATTAACTGATGAAAAAAAAAAGGAATGCTCAGCTTCTTTATCCAATTAGCTCATAGGTAATTCCTTGTAGTTGAAAAAAAACCGAGTACACATAAAAATATAGACTTCCCGTAACATGTATCACAGGTCATGATCTCCACATTTGCTCCTCTTAACTTAAAAGAAATAAATATATATTTAAATTTGTTTTAAATGACCTTTAAACAATATGAAGAAAAAAAATCTGTGTCTGCAAAGGCTTGACACGTGTCTAATACTGGGTCACGCTCATATTAAACGTAGCTCACAGGAACAAGGAATTCACGTGTGTATAAAATAATACTGCAGAGAGGGTGTAAAGTTGAACCCTTTATTGAGGGTGCGAAAATGTTCCCTTGGGTACATCTTTCCACCCACACTAAGTGGTGCTAGATTGCACCTCTTCTTGAGGGTGCATCTTTCCACCCACACTAAGTGGTGCTAAGTTGCACCTTTCTTGAGGGTGCGATCTTGCACCCTTTACCTTTCGGCGCACCTTTGCACCCCGTGTTTATAGCCTTTACATCTTGGTGCAACTTTACATCCTTTCGTGAGGGTGCAAAGAAACACCCAAAGTTCCAAGATTGTGCCTTGTTTTGAGGGTGCAATCTTGGAACTTTGGGTGCTACTTTGTACCCGCAAGAAAGGGTGAAAGTTACACCCTCGGGAGCAACTTTGCCCCCTTGAAAAAGGCGCCACCTCGTACCTTTAGGTGCAACTTTATGCCCGAAGGATGCAAGAATGTACCCTCTCTTGAGGATGCAATCTTATGCCTTATTGGTATGATGTTGCACCTATGTGGTGCTTATTTGCTCCATGACTACTGCAAAATTGCTCCTTTAAAGGAGCAAGTCAGTGTCACTGCCTGCTCCTTTATAGGGGCAATATTGCCCATCATCTCATGGTGCAACTTAGCATCACATAATCGGGTACGATTTATTTCCTTAACTACTCTAAACCTTGAATAGTGCGAACTGATGTAAGCCTATTTGCTCAGTATATAACTTATGTTGTTGTTGCACTCTGCAAAGTAAATAGGATTAGTGTAACTTGGATCTTGTGAATCATGAAATGTGTGTGCGTGTGGAATTTGTGAGTTGTGAAAATGTTAATGTAAAAGTTAACTTAGTTGTGTTTGAATAATATACTGAAACCAAAAATTTACCCAATTACCTTTTCAATAAGGTGAGCACTATATCTATCAAATAGTTAACCTTCTCGGCAAGAGTATACATCTGCATGAAGGAAGAGGTGAAAATATGATATATGCAGTTGTCTGGATACGTTTTATTCAAAACGTTCTTGAATGCGTACTTATTCACATAATCTATAAGAATAACATATGCTTCTTACCAGTACTCAAAGCCTCTAAAACAAGAGCATGCTTCTGTACACTTCTAAAGTATACACCATTTCTTAAAAACAAAATGTAAGAGGATTTAAGAAGCTGTTTGTATGCATTCAAACGAATCCATATTTCTATCTAAAATCTAAAACGTGTCTTGTAAAAGGGGAATTCGTTTTATAATGACGATGCCAATTGTCTTAAAGTCCTTATCACGACATGTCTTGGAGTTCACGCTTATTGAAAACATGAGATTCTTGGCACGTAGATTACAACTATGGTTTAAAGAGTTAACTGAGATACGCATACCGTATACGGGCATTTCGATGAAAACATTTAAATACAAGGTACTGTAAATAATATGAAAATCAAACTTGATACCAGCCCTTATCGGCAACCAATAGAGACTATGGAGGACTGCAGTTATAATTGTGTTCAGATATTGTTTTGGGTGATACACGCATGCCGACTGATTTGGGATCAATTCGAGTCCCTCGAGCTGAGATTCCGGAACTGCAATGAGCAAACCATCATTATGCATAACAAAGTGACTGAGAATAATGCATGCACCAGTTTCTGTTTCGTTGTTCTATACACAGAAAGTTGTTTCGTTTTCCAATCCTGTGCAGGCACACAGAGATTTACAGAATTCAATCATCTTTGGCTATAACGCCATGGTCGCGTGCAAAATGAATGCAGCTTATCTAACTTAACCTGTAGTTACTGAATAGGGGACTACTGTATATTCAATTTATACATTATTAATCGGATGATAGAACCTGTCAAAGAGTAGACTGCGGATATCATATACCATTGTCAAATTCACTTTCTGTTCTATACATAGTATCAATGGAATGTTATGAACCACTTCAGCATTACCAATCATTATCATAATTTCCCTGAAACGGCTGCATTTGTATGAGCGGGAAGAGTTTGGCATCATACATAGCAAGAGTCGTGACTACAAAACTAAATACATGTATTATACAAGGTTTTAGGACACTTTGAATCATGCCCCCCCCCCCCAAAAAAAAAAAAAAAAACAACAACAACAGCAACAACAACAACTTAGTGAAATGTTGTACAATGTATGCCCTACTTCCATTAACCTATGATCTTTGACCTTTGAATACATGGCCCGCATTTTTTCAACGAATAGGCATTTGGATGCAACGTAGGTATTGTATAAAAGAAAGAATGTTTTAGGAAAATACATTTAACCACTTCAGAAATGATTATGGAACAAATACCAAAATATTGACACGTTCACTTCTTCCGTAATGACATGACAGAAAACTTTCCTCACCGAATCGTTCTGCCGTAATTCATGAGCAAGTCATGGATATATACTTAGTTCGATTAAAAGTATACATTGAGTCATTGCAAAAGCATCTAATGAAAAGTATGCTTCAGAACTGCATCATTGTCATTTATTCTATAACACTAATAATATAGAGCTATTGGTCCGCCATATTGCCTAACAGGTCGTTGTCCTCCTATCACTATACCACGTTTGTTTAGCAAATAAGGCACAGAATTTAATTTTGCACTTGTTGCCAAAGACTCTAATCTTCTTTACCGCTATTCTCAGACATGTATGCTGGTGCTGTATGAATTAGAAACGGAAGCTTACAATTAATATTCACCATCTAACAAGGCAAAAGCAAAGTGATGTCTCGTCCACGTATCGACTTTGTGATTACAGAGATTTTCAAATGGCATAGGCCTAGTTCATTGACTTTTTGACCTTTGACGTAGTCGGACTTCACCAATATTAACACTTGGCAGCAATCATTAGATGATCTGAGGAGTGAATTTGGTGGTCATAATAGCTCAAAAGTGTGGAAAGTTATTGAAAGAACACCAGAATACTATGTCGACAGTGTTTATCAGGTGAGATACCAACATAGAACAAGTTCCAGTGGTTTTCAGGAGGTTACTTTTCCAGCCAGGGCTATAGTCTAGCTGGTAAAATTGGGTCTTTGAGGGCATCTGGCGGCTACCCCCCCCCCCCCCACTTCTTAAAACGTCTGGCAACGCGGCCATGCATATATCCTGTAAGTGTAAATAACAAGTTCCAGTGGGTTTCATTAGGTCATATTTTCAGCTAGGCTAGCCTGGCTGGAAAAAGTTGGGTCTTTAAGGGCGTCTGGCGGCTACCCCCCACCACTTGAAACGTCTGGCAATGGTCATTCATTTATCCTGTAAGTGTAACGAACAAGTTCCAGTGGGTTTCATTATGTTACTTTTTCAGCTAGGCTAGCCTAGCTGGAAAAAGTTGGGTCTTTAAGGGCGTCTGGCGGCTACCCCCCACCACTTAAAACGTCTGGCAATGGTCATTCATTTATCCTGTAAGTGTAACGAACAAGTTCCAGTGGGTTTCATGAGGTTACTTTTTCAGCTAGGCTAGCCTAGCTGGAAAAATTTGGGTCTTTAAGGGCGTCTGGCGGCTACCCCCCACCACTTAAAACGTCTGGCAATGGTCATTCATTTATCCTGTAAGTGTAACGAACAAGTTCCAGTGGTTTTCATGAGGTTACTTTTTCAGCTAGGCTAGCCTAGCTGGAGTGGGGCCTTTAAGAGCGTCTGGCGGCTACCCCCCACCACTTAAAACGTCTGGCAATGGTCATTCATTTATCCTGTAAGTGTAACGAACAAGTTCCAGTTGTTTTCATGGGGTTACTTTTCCAGCTAGGCTAGCCTAATTTTGAGGGGTCCTTTTTTTGGCCCTCCTGGCCACACCCACCACCGATGACCAGCCAGACGTGCATTTCCATACTCAGGGGCATATGTATTAAATTGCTGTATACGTAAAAATTGGTAACCTTTTCAGCTAGGCTGACCCCCGCTGGCTCCCGGACTAATATAGTACGTACAGAGTGTACATATTTGTAGATAGAAACGATTCTACACAGGCCTGCTAGTACACTACAGGGGCGACCGCATTCAGCGTCGTCTGGTCAGGCTATCTTACATCAGTAGTTTTGCTCGAATCGTGCAGAAAATTTCCCAGGAAAATCCTTTTTTCCGTCCCAGACCAACAAAAGTATCGTGAAAGGTGAGCTGTGTGGCTGGGAAATATCGGTACAACGATGCCGAACATAAGAAACTTAGGGCCTACAAAATCTCGAAATCGTGTTGTGACCTACCTGTGCGTGGACAATTTGTGAAGCGATGTTTTTACGTGGACCGGCAGGCTGTGGCCCTCGGTTATAAACCGAGAAAACTCCTGAAACCAGATGCAATCCTGACCATTTGCTCACATGAGTTATAAAACAGAAATACCTCGAGCATCGACTTCGAAGAGAACCGAGGGAAAAAAGCGTAGAGAGGTAAGGAAAGTGGCTAGCTATGTTTAATTTACCGTGGGCCTGCAGCCGGGGTTGGACTGCGCATGCAGTACAGTGCCACTGAGCTAGCTGCTGCCAGTGCCGACTGGACATGCACGGCAAAGTGGAGCGAAATCATATCCCTACGACCCCCTGTGTTTACCCTTCCCGGCTCACGTCATATTTTTTTTTTTTCGAGGAAAGGCGATTATCTGACTACTTACAGAAATATTGAGATACAAACAATATTTTCTTTGAAGAATTCGACTCTCTCATGCACAGGTTATCTTCGGTTTGAATGCCAAAATCGACTGGACGGAGTCGATCGAGTGTACTGTGTATGTATACATTGGTATGGTAAGGATTTGCGTGCGAGAGTGGTTTCTACGCTAAGAAGTATGCAACACGGACGGAAGCTAGAAAACGACCGTGCCTATTTGATGTCAAGTTCATGGTATATTTGGTTTAAAAATACATATAAATTTATGTTTACAATATTAATTTTTCGTAAATTATATATATCTACGCTTGAAATATTTTGTTTGAAATTATAAAACCACAAACTTTCACATTATATGATGAAATTGCAACTAATCATTTGAACACTTAAATTGGTTTTAGAGGCACGGCTGTCAACTTGGTGAGTAGGGCATGCACTACGTAGCATCTTTTTGCCGGCTGTCCAAGCGTATAAATTGGTGAAAGTTTATATTTTTTACTCTTCTTAATTATCAGTACAGTGAAAATCTCAGGACTGCTTCCCTTTAAGAGCAGATTCCTGAATGCGGCAGACTTTAAAGGTAGGGAATCCCATTTGCATGCCTTAAATGAAGAGTTATATGGGTGAGAATTTTGAACGATGTACAATTGCCAATTTTCGTACCTTATGACATTCTTTCCCTTAGAACACGCCAGGATGATCTAAGAAACCAGATTTTTTCATGTCATCTCAAAGACTGGTAAATTTCCTTTCAGGAAATATATGGTTTGGTTGACTTTTGCCTGATATTTTTCATTTCACAAGGACTTTGAGCGTAAAAATACGGTAAAAACGCTATTTTCACAAAAATTTTTGTTTTTCAAACTAATGATGTGCATTTTTAATGGTACGTGGCATCTAATATCTGACCATGTTCTGGATCTGACATATCATCGGTATGTACCACAAAATTATAAGAACTTTATGAGCACGTATGAAATTACAGAGAACAATTAAAATATCAAAGTCCTAAACAGACGAACGTCCGTGATGCTTTTATTTCTATCGCTGCTGCAAATTCTACTTTGTTGTCCCAACTGTAACGTATACGAAAATTTGGTGATCCACCTAATGGACATATCCTGCAAAAATTGTACGTCTGCTGGCTGTACATGGGACGTAATATTCTTTTATGCAAAATTATACTGAGTTTTCGTCACGGACGTGCCTCCGCTATTTTCTAATAAAAATCGTAGCCCATGAAACGTTATTGGCGATATTGTTCTGAGTCGTAATCAACTAAGATCTAGCAACACGATAATATGTTTGTTTTGAGTTTCTGTCCATCCTTTGTCAAATAGGAACCGAAATTATATTTTTAGACGAACCTCCAAGAAAAAAAGAACGTCCGTGATGATTAAAACGTTTTCGAGTGGGACACCATCTTGCTTTGATGGCGAAGGTGCATTTTACCTTTGGCTCTCTAGCCGAGGACCTGCATGCCATTTTTGGAGCGGACTGAGGTTCGTCCGCAGTTTTTGGACCATGCAATTCACCAAAAACCAAGCAAATAATTAATATTTTCTCTGAAAATTCACCTCCTGATCCCCCTCTGAGCAATACATATGTTGTAAGGATGTCAAATTTCTTATAATTTGCATTGACAATACATTTTCAAATTTTTGAAAGAGTTAGGAAGGCTAGGTACTCTCTGCCGATTAGTTATCCGTCCTGGAACATGACCCTAGTAGTAGAACGAACGTCCGTGATAATTCCAGAGAACGTCCGTGACGTATGCAATCCCTCCGATAGGGATAACTTGTCCCGAAAGTGTCCTGTATTCTTTAAAGCTTTTGGCTCGAATAGCGACAAATAAAGTTTTACAAAGTAGAAAATGAGTTTAGAGCAGTAGTTTCAGAATTTTTAAGGCGTTATGTGATCATGATGAACAAACAATTGAAAATTTACTCACAATTTTACGCTTGTTTTCCCTTTAATTATACAAAAAAACAGCTAAATGCTTAAAACAAAGTTATAGGAAAATGGAATTTTGCGTAATCTGTAATTTCTGTGCGTTTAAATTTCTTTCTAATGAGGTTCTGGAGACAATTTGTACTGTTACAGGTTCTGAAAGTTTCGCTCACGGACGTTCTGTCCGAGAAAGGAAATTTCTGACAATTACAAATATATCACTGCACATAAGATTAATGTTAGTTGAAAATATTACCAAATCACCGAGCCGCTCATACCCGAAAGTGAATAGCGTTCAGCACTCAATTTACCTGTAATAACAAACGGAAAACGTTTTTTTCACGGATGTTCGTTGGTTGAATAAGTCAGTGGATTACATAGTAGGAGAAAGAGGATCAGTGCCACTTTTTAGTGACAGGTGCTCTAAGTGCTTATCTTTTGAGTACGGTAGCTGCCGTCTCAAACAGAACACATCCAGTTTTGGTCTCCATAACGGACGTTCGCTGTAATTGTCATGATATTGAATGCCTTAATTCATTCTTATTTTTCTCTTCATGACGATTTTTCTCTCATTCCCTCAATAGCCTGAACATGCTGCGACCAAACTGAAAACAAAAACAAAACAAAACAAACCAAAACAAATCCGAAAAGTGCTACGCAATCACATTCAGGATAATGACGGAAGAAGTCTGTAATGAGCATGTGTTGAATAAGAAACGGAAAAGTTTCAAAAGGACGTGGAAGCAGTTGAATGAAAATGACTGAGAAACAGAGAAGGGATCGAGCTCCAACACACAGAGAAAAGAATTGCCAGTGCACTCCCGTTATACCAAATTCCTCTGGAGAAGTTTTTGTTTGTTTGTTTATGTTTTTTATTCATCGAAATGCCGTCACAAGCAAACAAAAATCATGCAGTATACAATTATTGGCTGATGAAAACACACAATTCCTCCGCTTATCATCACATGGTGTTGTTTTATACTCATCAATGAAAAGCAATATTCATTTGTAATTTTTTCCAAGATTTCTTTTTTCATTTTACATTTAAGAGACAGAGAGATCGTCAATTTGTTTGTGCTTTTGTGCTTACTTTGAAAACACATGTTAAAAAAAGTAATTATTAACAATAGGTTTAAGGTCGCACTTTGATACGTTCGCTCTTCCAAAGATTCGTTTCTCCGATGTCCAAAGGTTTGTTATTCCAAAATGGAAAAAAAAAATTGCAGTTAATTCAGGGGGTTTGTTATTAGAAATGTTCTTCGAAAAATAGATATTAAGGATCATTATTTTTAGGTCCGTTCTTCTAAAAGTGGAATGGGCCTGATATTCGTTTAGGTGAAAACGGTTATTATGAGGTTTTGAAATTGGAGGATTTTAGTTGTTAACTTGTTTCTCCACATTTGGATAAGCGAACATAATTTTTCATGTTCCAATTAATAAGCCTTTCGGTTAACCTTCGGAGATTCCTATCATTTACCGAATAAAAAAGCTTCATAATTATACAAACTCTATCAATTTTCGTATTGACAAACTGTATGAACAACGAGCCTCCGAAATGACGCGCTACAAAAGGTTTGTTATAACAAACCATATTGTATAATATCGAAGTCACAAACATCCATCCAAGTTATATGGACTTATTGTGTCTTGTTATGACGAAACTTCGCAGTATCGAACCTATTATCATTTCTGACTAATATAATAACACCAATTCTCCTCGGTAACAGTGTGTAACACAAGGAGCAAACACAGAGGGATTTCTTCCTAACGTATTCGTTTGCCCTCCTCAGCTAAACTTCGTATTTCTATAACGGAACACATTTCTGTTGTTTTTCTATATTAATTCTTTGTCATAATTTTAGCTGTGATCATGTTCGTTATATAAAAAGCAAATTTTGCATTGTAGACTTTATATAACAAGGTTAGGACCTGAATATTTACTTAATGATAACGAAATTTTAATAAATATATTCGTTCTCAAGGATGGACTACGTCACTGAGATTACACGTACGTTTGTACGTTCATTTACGAGAGATGGAAAAACTGTTTTCTTTGATTCCTCAGTATAAGAAGATAAACAAGCTTATATAATTGAGAATTGGTAATATCTATTCAGGATTTTGTAGAGGAGTTTGTTCTCGACATGAAATTGCTGTTTGTTGTGAGTAGAATGCGTTTTCAACTCAAGAGAGCTGCATTGTTCAATATCTTGTTTGTTCCGAACGTCCGTGAGCTACATGCGAACCTCCGTGATGAAAACTATGCTATGTTTGTTGGGTTATAGAGACTGCCCAGATGAGATACATCTTAAAAAGGTATATTATTATTTGGGAGTGAGGATTAAAGTATGGGATAGTGAAATAAGAGGTGAAAATATTGAGTTTCTGTAAAATGCGCGTAAAGTTAAGAAAGTGTTTAGCGGAAGAGCAATATTTCCACAGAAATGACGAATTTAGTTAAATCATCAGTTGTCTACCATTACGTACAGGTTAAGAGTACAAGCTTAATATTCTGCAATCACGTACACATGTCCCTTAAGATATTTCGTTAGGATTTTGAACTGAATCAGATCTTCGGAAACTATCTTAAATGGTATTCAAATGTATGTGCAGTACTATTCCTCACGGACGTTCGCTGCTCTGGACATGGTAAACTTCAGCGGTGTTTAAAAACTTGTTCCTCTGGGAAAATCCTAGTATAATTGGGTTCATATTAAAGCTTGAGTTATACTCTTTCAGGTAAGATGAATGACTTGGAGAATTTCCTACTTTTTAAATTTTACCTTGTTTTGGCTCAATTGTACATCGTTCAAAATTCTGACCCATATAAATACAGTGGTATGTTGAAGAGAGTATCATTTTAGAAACTCCCATAAAGTATTGAAAGTGTAAGGTAACATTTAGTGCATTTTTTTGACCGTTAGATTTTGAATTGAATTTTTTTTCGGGGCTCACCGTAAATTCCAGTACATTGCTAGGCTACCTTTGCAGACCCATGCACTGCATGTGTGTCCATCATGTATATTTTGTGAAGAAAGTTCATCAACACTTACAAGCAGTTCTATATACTTTCTTGCCACACACTCTATATGTTATTACATCAGCTCTTGTACTTTTAGATTTGTGTTTATAGATAACAAATACAGAAGACTGCAACAAAAAGGCTTAAGTGTGGCTGACACACAGAACTACTGAGTAGTTGAGTTTTGTGCATCATTCAAAATTTAGATAACTGTTGACTTCCAAATTTCTAAGCAGTGCCCTAAGCAAGTCCCCTGAGGTTCATATTTAATGTTTTGCTGCATTTTGGGAGGTCTGTAAAAGGTATCCCCTACCTTTAAGCTTTAAAATGATGTATAACTCAATGCACATGGACTCTCCTAACCAAACCGATCCTAATATTGGAAAGTAAGCACACATTCTGGAAAGTGTGAACTGAGAAAAGAGGCTCTGAAGGAAAGGTTCGTGTGCTAGCTGTGTGATGGATGGAACAAAAACCAGGATGTTAACCACCGGAGCAACAACAATGAAGGGATTATCACTTTAAGCTGAATTTGAGCATGCTTTATAAAGACGTTGTACATTCCGTAGATGATTAACCCCAACGTTCAATGCAGGAGCATTATTCTTTCCAATGTTATTGGAGTTGAAGGTGAAGAGTTTGGACAGAATTTTTAAGAAATGAAAAGAGGACTCTGTGAGGAACATGTAATCACACTATACCACCAAGAGTGTTCTAGAAAAAAACTGCTAAAAACACAAATTCCTGTTCGTTTCATGATCCCAAATTTTAATATAATGTAAAAGAAGACTTGCTCGTTCAGAAAACATGAAAAACTCAAGATTGGCTTTGTTGACTAATTTCACCTACTTTCAGTCCAAACACAAAATCAGTGCATGCGACTTTTTGTTTGTTTTGTGATACGGAGGTCACAAATCTAGTGCAAGGAAAGTGAACATACAACACATTTGAGACAAACCTTCTATATTGATATTACCGATTATGGTTAACTGTCAGCACAAGTTGTTAAGAGGTACTATAGACGCTATAAGGAGAACCATGCATTATGGAGGAGGCATTCCAGTCGCCATGGAGACATTTCTAATTATATCATGTTTCTGGCAACCCCCCCCCCCCCCCCGCAAAAAAAAAAAGAGAGAAAAAAGACTAGCCTACGTTAATTCTCATTTTGTTTTACCTTGCCGTGTATACAGTTGGATCAGTTCGTCTTGTGAATGGTCCAGAGGAAAGCGAAGGGCGCGTGGAATATTACTTTAACGGGCGATGGGGCACAGTATGTGACGGCAGGTGGGATATAAACGATGCAGCAGTGGTGTGCCGACAGCTCGGTTACCAAGAGGCATGGGACGCCCCAGGCTCGGCGTACTTCGGGCAAGGAAACGAGTCAATGCGCATTTGGCTAGCTGATGTAGACTGCGTGGGAGACGAGCTGGAGCTCAGATTATGCCAGCAAGATGGATGGTCTACACGCGACTGTATCCACTCGGAGGACGCCGGCGTCAAGTGTAGCAATGGAGGTGAGGCTACATTTTAAATCCAAAGCTCCTCGGACTTTCTTCGAAATGATATTCGGTTATTTTCTGTCATTCAATTTGACTTTAGGGTAGGAGAAATCCAACCTAATCAAATCCGCTCCAGTTCATAGACCTGTCTGCAAACTGGCTTTATCTTTCTATCCAAATTTATGTTTATTTGTCTCCACGAACCATGATAAGATTGCTGCGACAAAACAAAAAAGCAGAACATGCAAACACTTTCTTTCATTCGGAATACAGATGCAGAAGATTTACACCAGGTCATGTGCCGTGTTTGAGTATTTATAAGGTTTTCTTGCTTATGTAATTTATCATAAGTGACAATATATTTCCTTCTTTTTGACATTTTAAACAGCAAAATGATGAACGGGCGCGATCGAGACTAATAATCGCCAACGTTCTTTTCCTATGCCTGTAAACTGCAGCATTCGAGGGAGATGTACGGTTGGCAGAAGGTTCAAACCCTAGAGAGGGTCGGGTCGAAGTCTTCTCCGGCGGTCAGTGGGGGACCGTGTGTGCAGATTCATTCTGGAACGATGACGACGCGCGGGTTGTCTGCCGTCAACTTGGGTTCGAGGGAGGAACTGGCAGCATTGAAGACTACGCCGGGTCTGTGGTGGATATACCAATACATTTCAGCTCCGTCATCTGCAATGGGCTAGAGAACAGGCTCGTAGACTGCGACAAGAGTGTTTCCCGAGTTGCCAATTGTTCTCGCTCCACCGTTACTAAAGTCACGTGTTACGGGGGAATTTATGGTAAGTTCCAATCGTTTTCTGAAGATGTCTCATATAGTATTGAATGTTGCTCAAGTGTAACAACACATTTAGCTATTAAAGTCGAGTTTGAGCTGCGGCTTCAGCATTTTCTGTTTTGCTTTACGCTATATGGTAAGTATGTTGTGTCAATTGGCTTTCCATACTCTGATCGGTTTCATGTGTTATGCGCGGCACGCACCCTGTGTTTGCGGTTGACTCGAATCAAGGCCAATTACTTACAGTGTAGTATACTCTTGAAAATTACGTACTAAGATCGTCTGATATATTATGATATGAACCTGCCTTGAGGGGGATACGACAATTCTAGTGAGAGCAATTCAATGTCGAATCCCCCGAAAGTAGACAGTCCATATCATCATTACCTATTTCAGGCATCTTGAGCAGTAAAATAAATCATTACAATGTAGACAAACTAAACTTTGTAAGACTTCCCAATTCCCGGCATTCCACGCCGCGCCAGCTATCATTTAAGCGGTTTAAGCATCCCTATATATACACAGCCAACTCACACAGGCGCAGGGAACGTCCCCTGATTGTACGTGGTAACCCATGGGGGAATTTTCCCTCAGTCTGTAGCGAAACTCGGGTATGTGGCGCTCTTCGTCGGTAGATCACTCCGCGAGAAACTTTATTTTCCTCACTGGGAGCTTAAGTGCCAGGATGCTATATTTCCCTTGTTTTGAGGCGTTTGCCAAAGATGGGAATATGAGAAATTCACCTCTCTTCAATCTTGCGCGTAATACGAGGGGAATTTGATCTCATAGAACCACAGCTCAAATGCCTGATACGCGTGACAATTACTCTGTGATTTCTGGCGTAAGCTCTTTTTGACGGGGCATAGTATCATCCTCAATTTTGTGGGTGACAGTTTGCGAACTGCTTTAAGTTCATTGTATTTGTATGAAAACACATTGGAAAAAAATACTTTTCTGAATCCCTATGCTCCATACTAACACGAAGTTTTCTTGTTTGTCAGTTGTTTTTATGCTGTACAAATTTTATCTATAGGTTTTGACATTCTCAGATTATATCGTGATTGCTATTAATAAAATACAGTTAAGTACAGTCAGACCTCTCCTATCTGGCCTTTCTTCATCCGGATATCTCTATTATCCGGATGCGATCTCGAGGTGATTTTTTTCTTCTTCAATCTAATGACTACGGGGGAAAGGGGAAATCCAAACTCAGACAAAATTTTTGCACAGATTCACATGAATTACATAAATTATTCCCAACATCATATTTTCATCTAAAATCAACCTCCACTCAGACGACTATTCCCAAGTCACTGCAAGAACATTTCGGAAAATCAGGACACGGTATAGGCGTTCGTTTATTAAACAAGTTATCAGAAAATTCTGACAGTAGACCAGCTGACGAGGACGCGACATGCATGCTCACTCAAAAATTGATACATGTGCATACTCAACTATTGTGTAGGTAGCTGTGTGTATAAAACAATGAGCCTCCTATATCCGGCCAAATCCTTCATGTTATCCGAATGAGCGCTGGTCCTAACATGTCCGGATAGGAGAGGTCTGACCGTACTACAGAATTACTATTGCGTCGTATCACCGTCACTATTGCCTAAAGTGATAATAAATTCATGACCAATAGACTCGAATTATTGTAAAGACGTTCTCGAGAAATGTGAAAACATCGGCTCATTTCCTGACTCTTTCCAGCTGGAAAGAACACAGAGTCCCACAGTGTGAATACATTGTGGACACAGTGTGGAATCTTTTCACACTGTTTTAGTTGAGCGCTTTAATATCGTGAACGCATTGTGATCAGCAATAACAGTGTGAAACAAACATTACTATGTGAACTCTCTCTGAGAAAAAAAAAAACACACACCCACAATTTGAAATCATCTCCACAGTGTTAAATTCGCTTGGACATAGTCGAATATGTAAACACATTGTGAACACACAGTGGGAGACACTGTTCTTTCCAGGAGGGATGCATTCTCTGAATAAAAAGCTTTATTGTATACATGTTACAGGAGAGGAGGGGAGCATCCGACTAGTAGATGGTTTCTCCTCCCAAGAAGGCCGGTTGGAGTTCTACTACAACAACGAGTGGGGAACGGTATGCGACGACCAGTGGGGGTTGCAAGACGCCGAGGTCGTCTGTCGTCAACTCGGCTACGCCGGCGTCGATAACTCTAACATTTTATACTTCGAGAGCGGTACCGGTTCTATCTACCTTGACGAAGTGGCATGCCTGGGTTCCGAAAGCAGACTGGCTGACTGTCCTCACCAGGGCTGGGACTCCGTTACTTCCTGCAGTCACGCTGAAGACATTGGAGTGAGGTGTAGTCTCACATCAAGTAAGTGATTCATTTGCAGTTTTATGGCTTTTTATTTCTACTACTACTACTACTACTACTACTATTACTACTACTACTTCTACTCCTACTGTTATTAGTATCACTACTGCTATTACTACTATTGTTACTGCTACTATTGCTACTACTACTACTACCACTACTACTGCTATCATTACTTCTACTATAAAACACCTACTACCAGTAGAAGGTCTGAATCAAAATGTCTGCCGATCCCTGTCCACAAGCTTATTCTAGATCCAATGTGCTGCTAACAGTCTTTAAACTTTTAGCCACACATTAGATTTGTTTCTTCCTATTTTATTATCCAGGTAGCATTTTCTATGAACCATTATCCTTTTAGAATATAAAATGTCAATTTCAAAGTCTTGTCATTCACTTTACTTTCTAATCTTTAATTGTTTGTCACATTTGATTCTGTTTTGTGTCGTAGACTACGCTTATTCATGTATGGTAGTCAAGAAAAGAATGAATTTCTCTTTATAGCAGATAAAGACAATATATGTCACACAGTTGTGTTTTGTTTTTCATTGTCTCTTTTTTCTTATCTCTGTAATTATCGTCAGCAATTTGAATACTACAGTAAAATGATTTCAGTATTGAATGATACAATCACGTATTGAAAACTACAAAAGCTCAGGTTCTCTAAAAAATATTAAAACATTAGTACAGAAATGCATGGCTCTTCTAAAGGTAAAATCTACAAAATACTTGATTTTAGCTCTCTTATTTTTTCTTTTCAAACGGTTACTGCATCACTACGATCACTGTAGATAAATACATTGATCACTCATGACTATATTGTGATCGCATTATGTGTAAGCAAAGAGCATTTGGTGTGCTTTGATGTCATACAGTAAACAAAGAAGATTTATGATTAGGTGTTGTCATGATTCCTGAGAATAGAGTCGTGCGGGGAAAGGAGTAAATAAGGCTTTACTAATAATGTGCTAACGAGACTTTGACGAAGGCCAAGGGGAAAATTACAGCTTTTTTTAATCATCTAAAGTAAATTGTCGGAGTGTCTTTTTGAGAAGTAAGGGTATTATGTCCATGTTATGGTTGGAAAGTGACAGGAATGACGTAGTTAATTATGGCAGCAGGGGAGCTCAGAAATGTTCTGAGCGCTAATGGGTGATTTCAAAGGGAGATAACGAGTGTCGGCATACCGTAACTGACACCAGCAGAGGTGGGGCTAGTACACGATCGACCTCTGTCCTTCATTCTATTATTCCAAGCAGGAGACTACGGATATATCCGACTGGTCGACGGTTTAAACTCTCGGGAGGGGCGAGTGGAGATCTACTACAACAAAGAATGGGGGACGGTGTGTGGTGACCAGTGGGACTTAAGCGACGCTGAAGTGGTTTGTCGTCAACTCAGCTTCCCCGGCGTCGTCGACTTTAACGTTTTCTTTGGGAACGGCAGCGGTTCCATCATCCTTGATGACGTCGAATGCCTTGGTTCTGAAAGCAGGCTTGTCGAGTGCAGTCACCAACCTTGGGGCTCCAATAACTGCGATCACAGTAAAGACGTTGGGGTGAGATGCGGTGTCTCTGGTAAGTTACAATTATTGTCATGATGAGAATCAAATGATTGCCATCATAATTCAAGCTTAGTATTGTTTTCCTTAAATTATATAATAAGTTTCATCATTATTACCGTCGCTTACTGTATTTTCAGTCAGTTATCTATTGGAGCTCGGTGAAACCCATACACTATTCAGTTAACATCAAATGATTATCGTTGTATTTTAAGTTCCGTTATCAATCAATAGCATATGAAATAATGTAATAACTACTTTTTTGTAATTGTTTCTGAACTCGTGCTGTAAACGAAAAAAAAATCATAACGTTGTTGGTGGTGCTTTCGGTAACACACACAACTGTGTCACTTATTGTATTATAGCAAAGAAATCAATAATTTGTAATGTCTCAATTAATTTTGACAACTCACCTGGTCGAAGCGTAGCAGTTAAGATTAAATAATGTCACCAGTTACGTTACGATTATCAGTTGTTCAAAACTAAAGAACAGGAAATTATAAGAATCTTCTAAAGAAGTGTATTCGCCAGAAACATACATGTAGGTGCACAAGTCGTGACTGCTTTGGGGCAACACAAAAATAAATGTGTTTGTTTCTCTTCTCTTAGTTTTATTATTGATTGAAACCTCAAATGAACTACGTATTCCGGGGACATTTTCATGTCTGAAATTTGTAATGTAGCAACTCTGAATTCCACTATGTTATCTGCGTAAGTGTCGTTATCTGTTAAAGAACCCAACACCATTGCGAAATCACATGTGGCTTGTGGCAGCGGAAGTCATGCAACCAGCTGATTAGGAAAAACAGAAGAAATTCAATGAATCAACACTCAATACTATAATAATCAAATCAGTACTCGTGTCCTAACAAACAGACTGAAAGCTCAAAGACGGAGACCCTATGTCATTTCTGGATTGCACGTCTATAAAGTCGGACTTCTCCTATCCGGACATGTCGGGACCGACCCTCATCCGGATAAGCGATTTGGCCAGATATGGTAGACTCACTGCAGTGTTTAATACACGAAGCTGCCCACCCAACGGTAGCTCCATATACATAGTGCTTGAATATGTCACGTCCTTGTCAGCTGGTCTGCTTTATGAATTGTCTAATATTCTGCTCATTGAACAATCGCCTGCAACATGTACAGAAAAGCTTTCTGTCCATGTTCTTTCGGTGATTTAGGGGTATTGAGTGTCGTATGTATAGATATATTTAGATAGAAATTAGACGTGAATGTGTGTTAATTATATAGTGAATAAAATTTTAAATGTAATCCATGCGGGTTTGTGTATGATTTTTGAATCAGTTTTAAATCCCACCCCCTCCCCAATTAGTAGATTGAAAGAAAAAAACATGATAGAGAGATGTGGATAAACGTATATGCAGATAGCAGGGTCGGACTGTATTCTAACCAACGCCGATGACCTTCATTGCATTCGTGTTCATTTAACAGACGAAGAAGGAAACATCCGACTAGTCGATGGTTCTTCCCCCAGAGAGGGTCGGCTAGAGATCTTCCACAACAACAAGTGGGGGACCGTGTGCGATGACCAGTGGGGGCTGCCCGACGCCCTAGTCGTATGCCGCCAACTTGGGTTCGCGGACGTCGAGGAGCCGAACACTTTATTCTACCAGACAGCCACTGGTTCTCAGCCTATCCATCTCAACGACGTCGAATGCCTGGGCCACGAGAGCAGACTGGCCGATTGTTCTCACTCTGGGTGGGGAGTCAGCAACTGCGATCACAGTGAAGACGTTCGACTCAGGTGTAGCCTCACCGGTGGTAAGTTTCATCAAACCACTATGTTCCTGTTGGATGAGCTTAATTAATCTATACTGTCGTGAATATGCATTGTGCAAAGTGGGTGGGGTCTGTTCGGCCGAATTTGGAGCAGAGGATGGATCGAGACTGGGAGCACTGGCGCCTAAGGCGAATGGAGGAATAAAGTTTTGTTCATATACTTAAGTCTGTTGTTGTGATGTGGATCTGTCTGTTGTGTATGATACTTGTGACATGTTGTTGTGCCGCCACCACCTTCTCCTCTCCTCCGTAATGGTCTACAGAAGCTGTGCTTGTGTGTTTAGCCCACGAAGGACTGGACCTCACTTTTCTGTGTTGTTATAATGATAATATAGTTGTCCTGTTTGATGGTACTTACAATTCATATAAGTACTTCGTAAAATAAAACATCAACTTTTCTGTCATCACGGGTTCGGCAAACATAATTATTGTTGCTAATCTGTTTTGCAGAATGATTCAAAGCACCTTGATCTTAAAAAAAAAATCACACACACACACAAACACACATGTACTGGAAGTCTATACGGTGATAGACAGAAGGAGGATGATGTGAGAGCGAGCATTCCCTTCCTAGACGAGGAGCTTTTGCATCCATTGACTATTAAAAGAGATTTGCCAAAGAGGAAGGTTTGGGGAGAGGTTATTCCGCTTCCTGCCCATGAGGGAAAATTAATTTTGCTTTTTTAGAAGTGAAATCCAACAATTTAGAGGGCACTGATTGACGGAATATTTCAAAAAAAAGGAAGTCCAAAAGTTAAAAAAAAAACATGTAAAATTCAAGGACATTGTTAGAAGCTAATATATCTATCACCTACTTTTCCGTGTCTGTGTCTTCTTTGTGTTTTAGGTCCATACGAAGATGGACCGATGAAGTGGGAGGGTGTGGAAGGGGTAAATCCTCCTCGTAGACGAGGAAATTTTGCATTTCTAGAAGTGGAATGCAAAGAGCTGGTGAAGATATTTGGTCGAATATCAAGAGAATTGTTGATCGTTTAATAGAGAACAAATACAGATACATGGAAAGTGCATCATATAAAGGAAAACAAACCAAAGCAAACACAAACTGCAACAAAACAAAAGACAGTAAAAACAAAATAAGACAACACAATACGTGTGTGTATTCCTATTCCCAGTCCCCATTTGCATACAGAAATTACACGGAAATGCAGATTACATGTGGGTAATTCCATGGGGTTGGGACTGAAATTGTGACATACAAGTTGAAAATTCAAGTTGGGTAAATTGAAATTTCCTATTTTCCCCTGATTTGTTACTCCCATTCTTCAACATATTCCACTAGAAATCTGTTTATTACTTCGCACACTTTCAGTCAGCATGGGTAAACAGGTATGGCAAAATACCTATGTTACACAGACTTCATTTGTTGACATCCTTCATCATTTTGTGTTCTGAAATGATAAGAATGAACACATCCACGTTTTTTTCGTCCATAGCACATCAACATGTTATTTAACAGGCACATGAGATCATTATTAGTAAGATTGTATGTTCTGATGTCAACTGCAAGCCACTTTTATTAACATGTTTTTTTCTACAAACCATTAACAATTTCAATCAAAGGTTTAACTTTTTCATCAAGAGTGACACAATGACAATATTCTTAAAAGCACCACAATTGAAGCAAGTGATTTGTATGGGTATTCAAGTGAAAACATGATTTTATTGTTATAATCAGGGGTTTTCAGACAACAACCTTGCCCACGGTGTACTACCTATGTTACACGGACAGTATGTCTTTGTAACATAGGTACACTACGACATATCAACTGATTTCCTTTATTGTGGTGTGGATTGTTGTGGATGTTAAAACCTACACATATAGACTTTATGTATGTTCCCACAAATAACACTATTGTAACAGTTCTTTGGAATTATATCTACTGCACACCTGTGGAACAATACCTATGTTACACAGACTTCAATTCTTTGTAACTCTGATATGAAAGAAGGCAGACTTAATCAGAAGAAGAAGAAGAAAGTGAAGCTTTACACAATTTGACCTAATATACACTAACAACATCATCAACTAGTTGTCAACTAACTAAGAAAACTAATAAAGAGAAATCAGACAAGTCTTCTTGTCTTCTCCATGTTCTTTGTTTGAAATCAATTTCTGCTCTTTTGTCCAATGTCCATTTAGCCCTCGATTTTTGTTTTTCTTCTGTCCATTTTCCCTCTGTGCAGTTTTCTTCTTGTCTAGTTTGTTACATTCGCTCTTCTTGGGTGTTGCTTTGTCGGCTTCCTCTCTGTTTGTGGAGTGCTGTGGATGTGTCCTTTTCACTCTTTCATGTAGTTTAACACGTAGCGGTGGTAGAGGAGGAGCCATGGCAGATTCATCAACAAACTGAACAAAAGGTGTAAAGAGAAATAGAATAAAAAAATTAAAAGAAATTTTTTGTTGGGGTTGACTATATATTCCTGTTGATGTATCTGTGTGTTTATGAATGGAATTAAATAATTTTACCAATTTGATTACATTTCTACCTCTTGACATACCCATTAGCTAGAGTTCCATGTGTACCTCCCACCAAAATTGAAAAAAAAATGGGTTATGCTTAAAATGATGTAAATATTATAGCATGTAAAACATAAGAAAATATCATTTTCATACTCTATGCTAAAAACTTGTTTTCGGATGCAAGCTACACTGTAGGAAGGGCAGGTCACTGCCCCCAGTGTCCTAGCTAAGGTTAGGGCTAGGGTCAGGGTTACGGTTACGGTTATGGTCCTTAATAGACTCCCAAAATAATACTAGGCCCCATTTTATATTCATCCCCCATTGAAATTGTCGCCCTCTTTTTGAATGATAGTGTAGAGCAATAATAGTCTAATTTTGATTGGGGTTCAAAATTTTATTGAAGCCTTTCCTACCCACTACCCACCCAAACTGAATAGGACACTGGCATTTTAGCTTTGAGACTTCACAGTGGGTGAACATGGAATGGAAATGGTGAATCCTTGTGAAATGTTAACAACTTCATCAGAGCATCTAACAGGTCAGTGAAATCTTGGAAGGAAAACATTGACATTTTCGAAGTAAATCTGTTAAAGAGAAAGAATTTCACAGCTCCTAGTTCCCTCAATATCACCAGCAAAATAAGGCAAACTCTATTTCTCTAGTTCAGATGCAGTCTGGACATCTACGTTTTCCAACTAGTATATAGTGATTAATACTAACTCTAGCACGTCTACCTTGGTAGATACCTAATGACAAAAGGGTCCAAAAATTCACAATAATCGGGAGGTAAAACAATTTTATATTGCAGTGAAGATACACTGATATACTTTTGTATGGTTTTCTAAGAGAGGAATATATGTTTCTTTTGCAGAGACCGGCATGGACGGAAAATTTGGCAATCAAAATTATGAACATGAACCTGTAACAAATATCTCAGTATGTGGGACTACAGTATCATCGTCCACAGTATTTTTGGCCAGTTCAGAGGTTTAGATGTCGTTTTTTTTTTTTCCTCTAATAGAGTTACAGAATATGACAAATGTTATTATTTTCGTAAAATAGCGTAAAAGCTTACCAATTGACATCAGAAACATTAAAACTCCTGTACCTACGTTACATGGACAACGGCAGAAAAACAGATCTTGCGCTGTCCAGGTAGGTGTATATTGGCTGTAAGTAGTTTTTCTGCCATTGGGGGAGGACTGCCAGTGACATGAATACGATTGCTGAAGTTAGTAGCTCTTCTTTTTATCGCGAGACGCGTCTTTCCTTACCTACGTTACACGAAGAGGCCGGACATCGCACTGAAGTACAGTGATATGTTGCGTATTTTCTCGTTTATTTGGAGGATTTTGATGCTAATTTTTGGATAAGAATAATCCTGAAATATAAATCTCATTATAGAAATAAAGTTTCTTATCATATTATGATTGGAAGTGTATGTAAAACCATGCTATACCTATGTTACAGCAAAAATTGCCATGGATATCGTTTGTAACATAGGTATGAGGTTGCTTGAAGATGCTCTGGTGTTCTTATTTTGTTACAAATGTTTATGTGCCTTATAGTCTTTGTAGAAGTCACCTTGCCTCTCTTAATTATGATAGGCATAATGCTGAAAGGTTGTTTATTCCTGTTTTACATTGCCATGAAAATGGCATATATTTATGTCACAACATAAACCACAAAAAACCATGGGACATCATTAGTGAAACAGTCATAGACAAAATACATTTGTACACAGGCTTGTTTTTTTTTTCATCGAATAATTCTTCACACATTTCTCTCCAAGAATAACTGCAAACCACGGACAATTATTTGATAAATTTTTCAGAATATGACTTTTATTCCCCACACAACATGAAAATCTAGAGAAGACCCAACCCCATGGAATGACCCATGTATTTGAATCTATGAAGACACTGAGAGATTTCAAGTGTCCGTTTATCAGTCTTTTTTTCTTTGTTTTGGCTTGCTTGTTCCGTCAGACATTATATTTCTTCTTTGCTCTTTGTTTACGATTATTTCAAAGGTATTGAATGTTTGGAGATGCTATAAACAGTTTCCGCTATAAGGGGATAGTGAATGATATGAGTTCAAGATACTTTTTTGTTCGACGCTCATTGTCATTGGAAAGTTATTGTGAAAATATGACAACTACAGTTAACCTACTTCACTTGTCTGTTCATATTCAGCCTCTCAGGGACTCAAAACCCGGATGACAGCTATCATCCTTGCAATTTCGTTGGTGGCCATCTTTACCTTCACCGGTTAATCGGCGAAAGAGAAGAGAGCTAGGACACAGAATACTGTAACCGCATTTACTGTGAGCTGCGGAAAGTATCCCTCCTCCGTGGCGGAGAATGCAGTTCAAGGTTCAGCGATCCATCCGACTCAGCAAGCTTCAGCGAATGTATAGACGAGGGTCCGTGACGTCAAATGACGCGTTGGCTGAGGGACAAAGAATGAATCATTAGTCTATTACGCGCATGGCTCAAACGCGCGGTGTGGGTGCCGCATACCCGCCTGACTATCACGGGTATGTACACGTAAGGCTACCCGCTTGACCACGCGTATCGGAATCCCCATATACTAGTATGCAAGTTTTGCCCCTCAGCATGGCATGATGACGACGTTACTTGGGTCCTCCTAATTACGTTTATGGGGCCTGCGGCGTCCACCCATAGGGAGCTTTAGATTTTGACGCGCGCACGTTTGAGACGACGAGTGCGTTGGACGTTCTCCTCTCCCCTGCGTCGTGTTGAAAAATAGCTGTAGATTACGCTGGGACGCAACGTATAAAAATAAAATCACGCCCCCATAATATGATCGGTGCATGAAGTAGCTCTCTACGTTGCAAACTGTGCGGACGTAAAAATAGCCCAGTACGTGTAGTGAAAAAAAAAAAACTCAGGCGACGCAAGCTAAAAATAGATCGACTTGACGCGCGCGCGCACGCTCAGAACATGTTTTTTTTTTTTTCCCTCCGAACGTCCGCGCGTCTAAAATTTAAAGCTCCCTAATAATCATACCGATGGTGCAGTACACCGCTACCAATCCTTCGCATTTCTAGGCACCAGCTTCTAATGCGCCCACTGGAGAGGTATCTGTCATATCTCATGCAGCTGCCACCATGTAGGGCAACTGGCGCCTTGTCTTGACAAAGGAAGCCGCACGCCATCTGAAAGGAACCAAATTCAGAGCAAGACACCCTCTCTCTTTATAAGACTCTCTATTTCCCTTCCTATTCGAAGAGCTACTATGTGAATACAGAAGGACACAATACATGTTATAGGGATGGTTGGTATACCGGCGAAGATGAAAATTGGGCCTTTAACTTGTTGCGAGATACCAAGAATCCATTTTATAAAATAGTACCGACCATATCATTCTGAGAAGAATTCCATATTTTTTGATGAAAATCACATGACACATCCAAAAGCAAAGTAAAACAAAGTGATCGTAATGAAAAGGTTGATCCCACCTTTTATTAGGATCGCTCTGTTTTGGATACCTCAGCCATTTCAGAACCAATTTTCAACTCAAACGTTGAATTTCTCTTGGAATTACATGTCTCTCACATTTCATAAAGAAAAAAAAAGGGTTTCTCGCTATCTCTCTCTCAAAAAAGTGAGAAACCTGAGCTTGTGGGTCTCAACCAAAACTATGGGATCCCTTTATCAAGTGTGTTATGTATGCTTCCGCCACAAAGTGGTGCCGGAGACATTACGTCCTTACGTCCTTCCGTCCGTAATCAATTTCTTGGACAGCATTACAAAAAAAAAAAAAGCCGTTTGGGGTATCGTAATGAAACTTGTCATGTATATTCATGAGTGAACGAAGTTGTGCCAAACAATTTTTAGGTGCACATGCTCAAGGTCACAGGTCAAAATATCAAGGTCAAATGCTCAAAATGTCACTATTTCCCCATATCATATAAATATATTATTACTATATTCTATATACTATATTCCCCATCCAATGCCTGAAGGTATTTGCTTGAAACTCAGTATACATATATAATAATGAACCTCCAAATAAAGATTCTCTAGAAAGTTTGGGGTCATGAGGTCAAGGGTCAAGTGTCAAGGGTCAAGTCAAAATGCTGAAATTATATGTTTTTCCCCATATCTCCCAAATGGTTAATCTATCTTCATGGAACTTAGTATATATGCATGTACTGACTGGCAGTAATTATCTAGGGAATTTGGGGTCACGGGTCAAAGGTCAGGGGTCAAGGTCAACTCCTAAAAAGTCATTACTTCCCTCATATTTTTTCAATGTCTGCAGGATTTTTCTTGAAACTTGAAATATACATGTCTTACCCAATAGATATTCTGTGACAAGTTTCTTCCCAAATGTCAAAAGGTTCAAGGTCAAGTGCAAGTGCTGAATTTCACTTCTTCCTCCATACCTCGAAAAACTTCAAGGTATCATCATGAAACTTATTACATACTTATGCATGAACTGCGTAACAGTGATTCTCTTTGGAACTTGAATATCAAAGTTCAAGGGTCAAAGGCTAGGTTTAAATACTTATATTTCACCATTTGATACTGAAATTTCGGGGGGGGGGGGGGGGGTTTCCAAACCTTGTAAATTACTCGATGCATAAACTTAAAAGGGTCAGAAGTCAAGTACAAATCTCAAGTCCCCAAATACCTGCATGGACTCTGACTCCAATTAAACCTAGTTCAAGAAACATTCAGCACATTTGTGACAACCCTGTCATTTCCATATTTTGCCAATTATGTGAAACTGTTATCACACGTTGTCAAGACATTGTACTACATACGTATTAGGAGAACCATGCATTTTGGCGGAGGCATACCAGTCACCGTAGCGACATTTATATTTTTTTATCATTGTTTTTTTTTTCCACCTCGATAAACCCCCTATGTAATTTTGCAGTATACCTGTTGTGTTGGACATCAATCTGTAAATTCTAGTTCAGCATTGCCTATGCATGGTCCATGCATTTACAGGAGAGGAACACAAACACGGACAAGACGTTTTTACAAAACTGAAATGTTATAATCTAGGAGCTGTTAGTTAGCAATTTTTACATTTTGATTAATCTGAATGTGTGTGCATGCGTAGGCATTGATGTTTGTGTGTGCTTGTTTGTTTTTTACATGAATAAGTCTGTAACATGAAAAATAAAATACATAGGTAATTTATTTTTGTGTATTCAAAAAGAAGTGCTTCGGCTGTCGAATGAATACCATTTCCCTTGTCCATTATCGGATTTGCTCACCTACATGCCCTACATACTCTCATCAAATTGATAAGTATTCGACTCGTATTCAACATCTGCAAGAAATGAAATCGTTGTGTTTCAATACCTCTTGTATTTTTAATGTTTGCGTAAGGAAATAATTTGTTAAATCTGTTTTCACGTCTTGCATTCTGTGTAGAAACACAGCAGACATCTGTAAGATATTTTTCGATTAATGGATGTATGCTGCTACTGATTCTCGACCATGACGAGCCTTTTGACGCCTTAAAAAAAAAATCATTTAAACAGTTTAGGTGATATACGTGCTTGCGTGTAGTGAGTGAGTGTGTATGTGTGTGTGTGTGTGTGTGTGTGTGTGTGTGTGTAAAAGCGTGTATAGTTTGAATCGGAAATACAGCTATACTGTAGATCAATATAAGTTTAATCTGTAATGTAGTAATATGCAACTTTCATTTTGTAAAAATGGATCTACATGATCTGGAAGTGAATACTCTTATAATTCATGTCGTATTTATGTTTTTTATACCAAAAAGTAATGAATGAAATTAATGTAAGGAAAGTAGCTGAGATGGCAGCAGTTTGAAAATCAAAGATACGTGAAGTAATGACGAAATACAAACATGAAATACATTGTATGTCAACTGCAAATTTAGCTTTGTAAGCCTTAGCTAATGAAAACATACAGGGTATATAAAAATACGTATATGTATATACGACATGTAAATGCATATACTTGGATAGGTAATATTCTTTCTGGGATCAACTAACAATACAGTGTATTTCTCGTGTACTTCCTTGATGCTTTCAATGTGATTTCGTCTGTATAGTTTTCTTTGTTTATGGAGCATCTTCAAATAAACTCATTTTAAAAGTTTGTGTGACTTGTTGAAATATATTAGTATTCTGCCTAATCAATATCAATAAAGATTTCCTAGAACACTTCAATGGCTTTCTGTTGTCCAGTGTATGAGTTATGATTTATACATACATTATACACTATTGCAGGAAAAAAAAAATGCTTTGAACACGTGCGTTTACGCACACAAACTAGATGTCCAGGAATATGAGTACAGATGCATGATATATTATATATTATTTTCATCATTCATTTTTTTTTATATCAAAATAACATGCATGTTTATAAAATTACAATTGTCAAAAATAATGGTATGTATGTAACATAATGCCACAGTAGAAAAGAAAAGTCATCTTGTTTTATTAAAGGCTGGAAATGAGAATTTAAGGGCTGCATTTATAAATACTATAAAATGTACTCGTACAAAGTTGCGAAATAAATAATCATTTAATAAACTACCAAGGGTAAGAGTTCACTGGTCATTCGGCAAAAGTGGTAACATGACGCGGGCGCACACACTCACACAAACACACACACACAGTGGCGAGAAAAAGATTCAAATAAAAAAGAGAAAATCAGTAGTGTGCGGTCACTATGTAAAGAACAGTAAACAAAATAATGACGTGTCTGTGCTCTTGTGATTGTTGTTGTTTTAACCCCCCCCCCCCCAAAAAAAAAAGGTATTTCTTTAAATTTCGCATATTGCTCTTTTTATTTGAGGTATGTACATGTGCAGTTACGTGACGCACCAAACGGTAACCCGGCGTACGTCATACCGGCATCGTTGGGCGCCATCTATTATTCGTAATTATTATTATCACATATATGCATATTATATATATATATATATATATGTGTGTGTATCCATATAATACACAAATGAAAATTACATAATTATCTGTGTCTATAGCATGACAGTCTATAGTTGAGAGCGTTGATTTATAAAAAGGGTGCAATAATACGATTTCTCTTGGAATCTTTAATTACTTTTGGTGTTGAAACCTTGAAGATAAAGGAAGTGTAACAATGCATTATGTCACGACAGAATCTTTAATAGGAATTCATCAAGGTGTTGGAACATCTAAAGTAAATTCTCTTGTCTCATTTGTGGTCTCCTGATATATTACCTTTCTAGATTGTTCCAATATCACGTTCATATGGTGAGATTATCAAAAGTAATGCCTTGTCTTAATGTAAATGTAGTGTTTTCTTGGTGACATAAGCTGCCTTTAGATGTGTTCATCCTTTTATTGACGCTTATTAGAGTCATTGCATGCTTTGGTTGTATCTCCTTGTTCTGTATAGCCTATAAAGGTATGGAAGAATGCCGCATGCCAGGTGTTCGATGCAGTTTTTTAATTGCTGATTTGAATTATATTTTTATTGCAACAGCCAGAACAAACTTTTCTTTTCCGAATTACTAAAAAACTGACCGCGCATGAGACTCTTTTAGCACTGGCTAATGTATGACTACATGTCAATTCTCTTCAGGTTGCAGAACCTTGTCAAAAGCACTCCTCATCTATTTTTTTAACATTTGCTATCGAACATTTTTGTCTTGAACTTTCTCCATACCAGCTGAAAATCAGAGGTACAGTGGATGGTATTGTCTGTTTCTTGTAAATAATGCGATGTATAGCGGTTGGAGGGTGCGTGTGTCTGTGTATGTGAGCCCACTCATATCCGCATACATTAGTAATTATAGTCGTTATTTGTCCTTGTGTGTGTGTGTGTGTGTGTGTGTGTGTGTGCATGTATGTGTGTCCAGTGTTTGTTTTATGGTTTTATGGCTGTGAACATGTACTTCTTTTTCCCTTGATCATTTTTACCTTTTGTATTAAAGAAAACAGAAAAGTTGATTACAGTAAGTTTGCACTGGTCCTCTTTTAACATTAAGGGATCTTGTCTCCTTCTTGTACATTGTAATATGTTATTAAAGATTTGAAGGTTAAGCACTATAATTATTATGTTTTCTTTGTTGTTCAATCCATTTTCAAGTTTAAAACGTATAATAAATTTTATTCTATTCTTCAAAACCGACACCTATATTGATATCAACATTGTAAGTCAGTAGTGCATTCAGAATATTTTAGAATGAAACAATGTCAACATAATGATAAATCACGATGAAAAATATGGACTTGATAACAAACTGCATTTTCAAATACACATGTACACGCACACACACACACACACACACACTCACACACACACACACATGATTATATATATATGTATGTATATATATATATATATATATATATATACATGCGTGATAGATAATCATAATATAATGAAGCGTAACCTTTCCAATATACTATTTTTTTCCCAAAAATTTGCCTCGAGTAAACATTTGGAGAGGTCGGGCAAATTTTTGAGCATACATCTTGCATACAGAAAGGTATTGTCAAACAGCGTCACACAAATGATTGTACGACTGGTACGTGCACATATACCGAGGGCGTACACCCGACACATTGCCTTTTTACTTGTATAGTAAGAGGTTCAAAGTGTGTTTGTAAAACGACGCGAGAATGAAGAATGATGACTTTTAGTTAATATGATCGCTTTGGTCAAGGCACATTTGCATGTTTGATCTACACTGCGTTCACTGTGTCTCAGAAGAATATACAGATCCCGCCGAAAGACACCGTTTTGCAGGCCTCTTGGCAGAATGGAAAAGTGCGCCATTTTGTTAATGCACATAGCTCTCCTGGGATCAGCAGCAGCGCAGAATGGTAACGTTGATTAATACGAATTCGTAGAGGATATTTTGCGTATTTTCATCACTATATTGACGGAGTTATTATTCAATATCAATTTTACAGCAAACGTCATCATAGCCAATCGTGAAAACACAGTTCCGAACAATAGGTGATTGGTCTTTGCTGTGTAATTCAAAGCTTATATTTGACTGGTACTGCTTTGTGAGTATGGAACCAGACAACGAGTGTTCTTACGTTTGCCTGTGGCGACATCATCACATACCATGTGCTTGTTTTGTGTGTAGGTTAGTTAACCTTTCGTTTATATTCACTACCTAAAAACACTAAAGCTAAAGATATTAATTATGCATATGCTGCAATATGCTGAGTCATGTCAACTGCTTTGAACAATCAGTGTCCATGATCTAGCCTATACCACACCAATGGCGAGAAATATTCCACTGAAAATTGCAGAAAAAAAAATATGTACAATCATCATTAATACTTGTTTTACAGTCATGCTACTTTTGATGAGTTTCTTTACCTGTTAGGCCAATGTTGATCAATAAAGACCCTCGTTCCCTCATGATAGGCGTCGCCAATCTATTTTTTTTTTTTCATCCACTCGAAGATCATGTCTAATTAATTGTAATGGTTTGTCACATCTATTCCTTCCCAATTATACAGTCTTTCAAAGATTAATAGTCAGTACTTGGTTATCATTGCACATATAGAAATATTGTACTCTACATGGTATTCCCTTCATTGATTGATTACAATGTAAATTAAGCCAGTATGATGTTTTGCTTTTTTGTTGTATGTTCTCATCTAACGATGAATTGTCAACATTGTTTCTTCATTACAAAACAAGAGAGCGAAGTGTATAATGATATGTTGAAGAATAAAAGTAAAACTTAATCCAATTTAATATTGCAGGCAAAGTATCAAAGAAACAACACATAGTTGAACATTGTTGAACAGTAGTTCACATTATAGCCACCCAGCTCAAAACCCCCCAGAAGTAGGCTAAAAATAAAAATGAATTTCCATTATTGTTCTTAGTTTAAACGAGTTTAAGGTTTAGAATTAAATTCACTTTGTTAACATTGAATAATTCCAAACCATTCCGAAGTGCTTGAAATAAGAGAGAGTTTAAGGAGGTGCAGCTTCATAGGGAAGGGAGAGACGATTTGAAGTTTTGAAAGATTAAGGTAGCTTGCTGTGCACAAGTGCACTTCCCATTTAACTGTTGAAAAAGTAGAGCCTGTCCATCTAAACAAAACAAAACAAAACAAAAACTCATTATACCTCAATTTCAGTTCGGTTTTAAGCCACCATTTTTTTTCACAGTAGGTAGAATAAAAAGGGTGTTTTTCCAAACGAAAAAACAAACAAACAAACAAACACAAAACAGTGAGTTAGTCAACCAAAATGACACATGAACTATTCTTGTCATTTACAGAGAATCATAATCTCCGACTTTTTGTAGCCTTTTACCTTTGACATGCTTATACCTGCCATTATCACTTTAGCTATAGCATTCTTTACGTCTATGATATGTAACTGTGCATCACAAAACCAACAAAAAGTCACCCGTCCTTCTTTTACTCTAAACAGTTTAAACGGGTCAACCTAGTCAATAATAAGTTTTTGTATTTTCTGAAAAGCAATATTTTTTTTTGATCTTCATTTTGTTTGGGATATGATTCAGTGAGGGATCATAAAACGAACAGAATTGTGTTTTCAGCAGTGTTTTTATACCATCTTTTTGTGGAGTGATTAGGTATGCCTTGCAGGCCCCTTTTCATTTCTTTAAGAATACTCACTTTTCACCTCCAACTCTAATAACTTTTGAAAAGATGATACTACTTGCTTGCCAAGTTGATATCAGTCATGGACAGAATGTTTTAATAGATGAACATCAGTTTCAGCGTAAGCTTATAATGCAGTCATGTTGCTGCTATGGAGTTACATACACCGTTTGTTTTCCCATTCATTGCACGGTGTAAGACTTGAATTTTAAACGCTTGAGTAGACCCCATACGTGCCTCTTTACTCGATATATTACACTCTTTGCTACAGTGGGTGTTTTCTTTCCAATATTAAGATAGAATGGGATAGTGTGAGTGAATTCAGATAGATATAATTTGAAGGCTCAAAGTCTGCTCTTTCAGAATATTCCCTTACCTAAAGATCCATGTCTGGCTACCTCTTTCTTCTTTTTTTTCTTCTTTTTTTTTTTTTGGGGGGGGGGCGTTGTAGCGCAGGGACACACATAATACGCTTCTGGCACTTACATGTCAGACCTTTCGTACTTCTCTGAAATGTTTTAAAGTAGTACATTTACCTCTGTCAAACTTGTCGCTGTCATTTTTCACTTGACATTGTCTAACAAAGTGCTTACTTCTTAAAGACAATATAGCAGCAATCGATATATTCAGTAAAGGATAAAGTAATACTAACTGTACAAATAAACATTTAAATAGTCTAATATGCATGCACTCTACTGAAAAGATCTGATAAGAACTGAAAGTAATGCTTTTGACGATGAATAATGCAGCAGTCAGTGAGTTTTAATTGAGGACAGTTGACACAACACAAGAAAACGCAACCACTTTTTTTTTTAATGTCAACATGAGATAACGTGCGTTCTTGCAGCAGACAAGTGTTTTCAGATATGTCAATGACACTGATAGATGGTCGTACATCTTGGTTTCTTTTGCATTACATGGTTTTGTCTTTAAATGTGTTTATTATTATATTTCATTTCTTTTTTTAACGGGGAGGTATTTTCTAATGAAACAATATTGATTCAGTACAACGTACGTACTTTCTTATTATATTTGTGGTTTTAGTGTTGTTTTCGATGATTTATGGGATTGCTTGTTGGTCACCCATATGTAACAGTGTAATGAAAGCCTCCAAAAGGATTACATTTTGTTTCATAATCATTTTAGCGTTAATTCCCGAAAAGAAAACAAAAGACACAGATGTGAAGTAAACTGATATATAAGCATACTTGTTATTATTGTCGTCGTTGTCGTCGTTGTACGAAAACACATACAACATTGGAGCCTTCCCCTAATACTCATACTAAAACAAACACATAGAAAACGTCCTAGGAACTATAGTGATATTATAGCTCCTAATGGTTCCTAATATACTATTGTATCATAATCTATGATATAATTTTATATAATACTACTTATTGTATAATTTCAGTATTAGCTTGTGTCTCGGAGGGGAGCTGATAAGAACCACTGGAGCTTATGTAAATTTCTTCACGGGGGAGCTCATATACTATTGATTGATTTGTTTTCCATATCTGAGCTCATACATGACTATCAGGCAAGCATAAATTTGTCTGTTAATCATCTCTTATGTAGATGGAGAAATTCGCCTCCTAGGTGGCACGGTGGCCGGTGAAGGGCGCGTGGAGATTTACCACAACGGGGAGTGGGGTACAGTATGTGACGACCGGTGGGATATTAACGATGCAGCTGTGGTATGTCGACAGCTCGGATACCGCGAAGCTTCGGGCGCCCCGGGGTCGGCCTACTTCGGGCGGGGAAATACCACGCAAACCATTTGGCTGGATGAAGTTGCCTGCTCGGGCAGCGAACAACGGCTGAGTGACTGCCAGTTTGATGGCTGGTTCAACCACGACTGCACTCATTGGGAAGACGCCGGCGTCATTTGCGGTAATCTAGGTAAGGACATCTTTGTTAAATTTGGGAAAATTAAAAAGTTGTGTGCAGGGGATAAAACATTTAAATACATTTTTGTTAGAAACAAAAAAAAAATGATACAGAAAGTACAATGAATCATTCTTTTGAACATTCTAAACACTATGGGTGCAACTGTAATATTCGAACAGGATGTAGTTATTAAAACATATTTTCATTTTTATTACAAAACATTAAGATATTTATCTGACACTTAATAAGCCATGGAATATGCCTGCGGGCAACCAATTTATCTTTCATTCATGAAGTGTTTAAACGTAAACCATAAACGCACGAACATTTTTATTACTTTAACCCCCCCCCCCCAAAAAAAAGCGGATAATTATGTACTAGTACCATGCGTACAAGATTTCAAAAATGCGAACCATTGCCTGTAGGTGTTATTTGAAATTACATCCCTGGATAATCATATGGAAGGTTACACACACACACACACACAAATACCACAGGTAACTGAACGAATTCATTGCAAATCCATTTATGCAATATTTTAGCAGTAATCTATGAGTTTAGCATTTCTAGCAAACCAATTGTATCATTCCAAATCCCAGCCTATCTGCCCCTGTGCACTCTCAAGCACTCGCACGCACATTCACCACCATCACACATCAGAGTTTATTTTCCCCTGCTATCTTCGCAGCAGAATTTGTATTGTTTACCAATTTACCTACCTACCTTTTCCTCGGGCCGGCCATCTTTTCAAGCAATGCTTACAATGGCGGCCCTCTGCATTATCATTTCTTAAATATAATATTGTTATTGTAATCCCAGCTGCATAGACATGCATACTGTAATATCATTAATTTCCTTTTATATCGTTGTTTATGCAAGTCAAACGACTCTGTTTCAAATATACTTTGTATGTTTCCCATGTTCACGATTATTCAATTTATGTATATATTGATTTGCAGAAAATAAAGTATCTATCAAACAAACATTTAAAAGCCTTATTGAAAATTTGAGGATTTAAAACGAATACTAGTATCTTAACAAAACAAAAAGGTGCTCAAAGACAAAAAAAAATGCTTGTTCACCTTTTTGAAACCTTAAAATATATCAAAAAGACACGATAGAAATCGATAATGACAGATACACCATCATACCAGGAAGATGAAGTATCTGGCAGTCCATTAGATGTTTACATTCCCCGACCTTTCTCCAGTATCCGAGGGAGATGTACGGTTGTCCGGAGGCTCAAATCCTAGGGAGGGCCGGGTCGAGGTCTATTCCGGCGGTCAATGGGGGACCGTGTGCTCAGATTCGTACTGGAGCGACACGGACGCGCAGGTTGTTTGCCGTCAACTTGGGTTCGAGAGTGGAACCACCAGCTACGCGAACTACGGCTCGACGCAGGGGCTACCGGTACTGTTAACATCCGTCATCTGCTACGGGAGTGAGGATAAACTCAGCGATTGCTACCATAATGCGGAATTGATCTACTGTCCATTAAACACCCCTGCTGGAATCAAGTGCTACGGGGGGCTCTATGGTAATGAAACAGAAACCATTTCATTTACATAGCCTACTTTGTTAGTACATGTATTATTATACAATAATTATAGTATGGTAAAGTATTCATGATAATCTTAAATAGTACAGTGTTTTTGTTTGTCTGGGTTTTTTTTTTGTGTGTGGGTTTGTTTATTTCCATCTGAGAAGATGGATGGATTCTCCACATTCAGCTACGCTAAGCTGGCTTGCCATTGGGTCCATTTGGATGTGAGGTGGGAACATGTGGGACCACTTCACCGGGTTAAACACCTTGCTCTTTGCAATGAATGAATGAAGCGGGATCTTTTACGTGCATGAGCTGTGAGTCTCTCATACACGGGACCTCCATTTTAGGTCCTATCCGAGGGAGTAGAGTATTTTACCTCTTGCTAGAGGAGACGGTATGATTACACACAACATTGCTGAGTCCAGACCAGGGTTCGAACCCAGGTCCTTAGGATCGTGAGGCAGACGCGTTACCGACGGAGTCAAGTCGACGACCTTACTGTAGTAGTTTTCACTGTGAGATTCACATGTGGGCTGACTAGTGTGATCTGTCGCTGGTTTTCACTTGCAGAAATGTCAAAGCAAGATACATGTATTATTCAGAGCGGTAACGGTTCATGTGTGAGGGTCTTCAATTTGTCTCCCTCTAAGAATGTAACCTCTTGAGATCACAACTGCTGATCTGTAAGTTAACAAACATGTCGGAAAAGGGAAAACCAGTGGGACTCGAACCTGTCATCTACTGCTTTTTGGGAAGCGACACTACCACCAGGCTGTCAGTGGTATTATTCAGCAATAATACCACCCCTTTGAATAATATCTTGCTTTCATTCAATATGCATGACAATGTAGGAATTTCGGAGCTGGGGTATTTGTTTCATGGTTACTGTGTCACTACCGGCAACCAGGGAAAGCCTGGTGGTAGTGTAGCTGTCTGGATAGCAGTAGATGATATGTTCAAGTCCAAGTGGTTCTTTTCTTCCTACATGTTTATTAATTCACAGATCAGCAGTTATCTTAACATATAACATTTACAGAGGGAGACAAATAGAAGACATTTACACATGAACGGTATTATCGTAATGATGATAACGATGATGGATAGATAATGACTGAGAGAAAGGAGAGTATAACGTTGTGAATTTATTCACTCTTTTAGTCTGGTCGTTGCAAAATATTATCCTTCTATTACCAAGCATTAACAACTGAGAAAGGATGACGTTTAGATGCTAGACTTACTTCGTCAACTGAGATAAAAGAACTCAGATGTGAAATGATCGATTTCAATCCTCATCGCTGGATAAGGAGACTTCTACACTTAATGACGTCTGCTCTTGGCAACAATAATAAAGAAAAATAATAATTTCACCAAATTTTATATTTCTTAAGAAGTGTACACATTTCGTCAACTTGCTATTGAAATGGTAAAGGCAGTGCCATTCCCCACCTGCTTTCTGAAACGAGAAAGTCAAATGTTGCTTTATCATGTTAGAAAGTGAAACTACTTTAAACTTTCTCATATTTTATTTTGCTTTATTTTGGCCGATACTACTCTATTTCTTTTTCTTGGGGGGGGGGGGGGGTGGAACGACGTTGTTCTACCTTGATGTTTAAAACAAAAATCACGAATGGTGTCCGATTTACTCATCGGAGGTTCAATGTTCATGGACAATTAATGTTTCCTGTGTTTCTGCTACGTTTCTTTAATGCCAGTAAGAACTGAAAACAAAAACAAATTGTGTTCAATATTTTACAGGTTCCAGTGGTCTTGAAACTTAGTTGATAGCTATCATCGTTGTAGTTGCGTTGGTCATCATTGTTACATTCGTCGCCATTATCATCGTTGCGTGGGCGTCGGCAAAGAAAAAGACATCTGTCATGGATATAAAATACCTATTATTATTTATTATTTTTAATATTATTATCATTATTGCTATCATTATTATTATCATTATTAGTATTATTATTATTATTTTAACTAGTAGTAGTAGTAGTACTACTACTACTACTGTCGTTATTATCATTATCATCATCATCATCATCATCATTATTATTACATAAAATATTATAAATGGTTCAGAGGTGTCAAACTGCAGAGTATACTATATCCGTTCGCAATTTGTTTGCTTATGCTTAAACGTTTAACAGACTGCTTTAGATATTCTCCTTCCAATTCAAAAGAAGGCTCATGAAGGTAAATAACAACTCATCGGCTTAAACGTACCCGACCTTCGTTGATTTCTTATGAACAGGGGACGAGGGGAACATCCGACTGGTCGGTGGTGAATACGAACAGGAGGGCCGTGTGGAGTTCTGCTACAACAACGAGTGGGGCACGGTGTGCGGTGACCAGTGGGGATTAGCAGACGCGCAGGTCGTCTGTCGTCAGCTAGGCTACGCTGGCGTCATCGACTCCAACGCTTACTATGAAGGTGGTAGTGGTACTATCCACCTTGACGAAGTGTCATGCCTGGGCTCCGAAAGCAGGCTGGCTGATTGTACCCACAGGGGTTGGGGCTCCTCCAGTTACTGCGGTCATAGTCAAGACATTGGAGTAAGGTGCAGTCTCACAGGTAAATGCATGATTATTTTGATTGTTTTGGTATTGCTATTGTAGATTTTTTGTCGCCCTTCCACAAGTCCTTTCTGTTTCTCCAGATTTCAGTTTTATCAAATCTGTATTGATAAGATATGAATTTAGATCCTATAGCATAAATTATTTACAATTCGCGAAAGAATTGGTTATTCAAATTCAGCAAGTAGTCAACAGATAACAGAGAAGAAAGCATTGATTTCCAGACGTCTGGGCTTGTAGTCAAGGCGCTAATTCCTGTACGGGCCTTAATTAAGGAGTTCGTTCAACCCATCCCGCAGAAAAAGTTTGACCACACAGAGTGGTAGATGGGACCTCCAGGAACACCCCCAGGTAGTATGTGAGTCGAAATTGTGGTATCAATAAAATTTTACAGGCCATTTTAGTTGCGACAAGACCTTATTGTTCGAAAAAGAGTCTGCGCACGCCAAGACTACTACACGCACCACTAGCACTGCTACAGGCACCAGTGCCTGTGGTGCGTGTAGTAGTCTTAGCGCACGCAGGCTTTTTCCTCGGCAAACGAGGGTTTTTGCCAGCAAACTCACTAGCTGAGGTCAGTGTAGTTTAGTTTCTAGCCGTTTTTATTTCGTGTATATTTTTTCCGAGTTGCAGCAAGCCGAGTGAGGTTGCATACCCAGTGATTGTGACCCCAAACCGTTCGGGCGTCGCAATCACTTGGTATGCGCCTTCGCTCGGCTTAGCACAATAAAGTGGGCTTCTAAACATGCGCAAGCTGCAACTCGGAGAGATGAAAACGAAATAAAAACGACTAGAAACTAGACTGGGGTCGGTTACGGCTGGCACTGAAAATTACAACATAATCACAGTTTTTTGCAGTTATTTCATGAATAATTCCTCAAAACACCGTACAACCATATATATATATGTTGCTAGAGATGTCAGCAAAACAATGGGATACATTGTAAGTTATTATTGTGCATGGTTACCATAGTAACCAGATGTATACAGGTGATTGATAATCCAAAAAATGCCTCCAACTGCTGCAAACTTTGGTATTTTTTGTTCAGTTTTTTTTTTTTTGTAGCTAGGTGAATTAAAAACAAACATTTCTATTGATTATTGTTCAAAAAAGTTTTTTCCCTGTTGCCATGGCAACCAGTAATATCCAATCAGGATTCAGCTGTCAATACTTAAGAACTAATGCCCATATTTTCAAAAAGCTCAATAAGCATGTCATTCTGCATAATTGTACCATTTACCGTACTTTTAACACATATTTGACTTCAAATTACAGGCAAATGTTGTTTCCAGCAATGTATGGACACAAAATTCCCTTCAAAATCTATGTTAATACAGAGAGCAAAGCCGACGATATTCTCATATTAGCTTTTTAGAGTATATATGTGACCGTGCACCTCAAAACGAACATAAAGTCGCACACACTGATTTTGCGTGAAGACTGAAAATAAGTGAAATGGGTCAACCTAGCCGAACTTGACTTTTTCATATTTTTTGAAAGAGCTGGTCTTCTTTTACATTATGCTAAAATTTGGTACCATAAAACGGGCAGGAAAGTGTGTTTTTTAGCAGTTTATCTCGAACATTTTTTTGCTAGAATAGTGTGATTAGGTGTGTCTTTAGAATCCCTTTTTCATTTCTGAAAAACCTTGTCCACACTTTTCACTTTCATTTCTAATAACTTTTGAAAGGATAGTGCTACTGCTTTGAAAGTTGGCATTAATTATGGACGGAATGTGTTAATGAGGCATGCTTAATTTCAGTTTAATTTGATAATCCCTTCATTGTCGTTATTCTGGTGGTTTACTTCCTGTTTATTGTCCCATTCATCGCACAGCCAGCACGGTTTAGTAAAGATTAAGCGCTTGAATAGACACTGTAATTCAGAGCCTCTTTTCTCAGTTCACACTTTCCCTGACTTTGTGCTTTCTTTCCAATATTCAGATAGGTTAGGAGAGTCCATTGATTTGAGTTATACATCATTTTAAAGCTTAAAGTCTGCTCTTTCAGATTATGGTCTTAACTAAAAATTCATGTCTGGCGACTATTTGTTTGTTTTGAGGTGCAGGGTCACATATTTACAGAGAAATGGTTATTCCAAACAACCTTGGAAAAGAGCAGAAGAAAGCAATTGATTGTTCTTGTTCTTAAAGGAAATTTATTCAAGAATGCAGATAAATTCCTTTCTAAAGAAGGAATATACACGTACACTGCATTATCCATCAATGGAATTAAAAGCGTACTTTTTCGTTGGTAAGCTAGGGTTAAAAATAAAAAAATATAAAATGAAAAGTCATGACATGTAAATTTGTATTAAAACGTGCAGTAATGAATTAATGCTATAAAGGAGAGAATGAGGGAAAATCTTAGGGGCCCTATCCGTTTTATCCAGGTTAACTTTGTAGTGTTGAGGTGTGTAGTTTAACCCTATAAAGCCCAATGGGGGGGGGGGGGCACATTGTGCCCCCTACCATATCTTCATTTGCCGCTCCTAAACCCTTTACCCGATTTCAACCAAATTTGGTGGTTTTTCCTAAAATCTTATTACAAACATTTTGATATATAATTTAGGTATGTCCGATATTCCTGTTTGCTATGGCAACCGTAAACTGACAACCATGTTAGTTAGATTTTGTATGATTTTCTGTTTCAATTTCAGTTAACAATATAATTATGGATGAAATGGGGTTTTCTTGGCTATAGTTTGCTAAAGGAAAGAAATGTGAAGTAATTATGGTTGAGAATTACCCTGAAATGGTCTTCTTATTATTTCCTTTATTTTCTATATAACATAGGCAAACAATAGATATAATAGAAGTAATCGAAAATACAGCATTTTTCAAAGATTACCTTTTTATTTTGTGTTATCTTCACACAAGCTTTGCCTGGAATATCATTTGTTTATCATAATATCAATCTGTAAACTTAAAATTTCAGTATTTTGGGAATATGAAATGTGATACAAATATGAAAATTATGCATCCATTCCAAGCAATACGTAATAGGTTTCATATATTTCTTTATATTGCAATGAATTACGCCCCCACATGTTGACCTTGAGAAATTTCAACCATAACAAATAGTGAACGTTGACTTGCTCTTCCTTTGTAGTACATATGAAAATGATTAATATAAAATAACAACATATTTACTGGGGATAAAGAAATAGAAAGAAAAAACATGATTTTAGCAGAGAATCAAGAAGTAGGGATAAAACCGGTTTCACAAGTACACGTCAGCTTTCATATAATGATTTATGCGTCCAAGTTTTGGAATATATCTTTTGATGAGCGTCTGGTAGTTGTTTGAGTCGTGTTCATATCAGACTCTGGATGCGGAGCGTAGAAAATGTAATTACAGGTGATCCTAATACTTTCCAATAACCGTTGGGCCCCTCAACTCAGTTCGTTTAGTTTCTCCTTGATCTATATACCTGACATTCATTGCAATTTTCTCAAGCAGAAGATGAGGGGAATGTCCGGCTAGTCGACGGGTCCTCCTCACTGGAGGGGCGCGTGGAGATCTCCTATAATGATGAATGGGGGACGGTGTGCAACGACCAGTGGGACTTTACCGACGCCCAAGTGGTTTGTCGTCAACTGGGGTTCGCTGGCGTCGATGACCACGAAGTTTATTTTGGCAGCGGCGTCGGTTCCATCCACCTCGATGACGTCGAATGCCTTGGTTCTGAAAATAGGCTCGTCGAGTGCAGTCACCGATCTTGGGGCTCCAATAACTGCGATCACACTGAAGACGTTGGTGTGAGATGCAGTGTCACTGGTAAGTATGTTCTCATGATAAAAAGATCGTAACATTAACAATGCATTATGTTGTGCATTGCCAAAATAATCAGCAACTCGTTATGTGCCGCTTTCGCACACCCGACTCAGTCGACGGCGTGCCAACTTAGCATAATTCTGCTCAAACGGACAAACCTGCCCAAACTGATTGATAGATCGCCAAATGCCAAGGCAAAATGAGAGCGTTTCTCCTGAATCCGTTCCTCGCGAATCCGTTCCTGTCACATTTGCTTGCATTTTATGTGGTGATCGAATATGAAACGGTGTTCCCTACTGGATTTGCATGTAAATTCTAAGTTTCTGTCCTTGCTTTTTTTTTTTGTCCATGGGTCATGGATCTGCAACAGATGTACTTGTCATTTTGAAAGAAAACAATGACAGATTTGTCATACAATTTCCATCAAAGCAAATAAGTTTGATATTTTCTTTACAACTTTGCTCACTACATGTCCAGTCTAACTGACATCTATAAAAGTTACATAGATATGAAAAAGAGACTGTTTCTTCAAAGCATGACTGCGTTGGTGTGTCAAACTATTGTGGCACACACGGAATTTCCACTCTCAAAGTTTTCGCGACAATAATCTGTAGGAAAATTACGCCATTTCGCATACTGAATTTCAACCCTAAATTATCTATACATTAGGATGTAAAAAACAAAAACAACAATAAAAAAACCCGCAATACTTAATTGCTTACAAAAGCGTTTCATGGAACACATACCTTAATTTTTCCTGCTCGATATCGAAACATTTTTCGAATCTTTCCCCGTGTCTATCACGTCTATGGAAGCCGGAATGTTTAAGCCCTAAAATTATGTCGTATTCACATTATCATTCTCATGTCAAATTGCTATTAGAGCAACTATTGAGTGTGCAGTATGTGGTTACTTGTTCTCATTTTCTCACACACATAAATATATGTGAGAAGAATCTTCTGTCCCCCCGAATATTAGTAGTTATTCTCTTTTGATTATTCTTACTTTTGGTCTTTACTTGTTCCCGTGCTCCTCATCCTGTTCCTCACACTAGACATTTGTTGGGACCTACACTCGTATTTCTCTTTGTATCCTTTACTTTGATTGAAAATGGCACATCGACCGCTAAGTATTATGTTTGTATTCCTATTTCTTTATGTATATATCCAAGCTGGACATTCTGTATTATAATTGTTTCGTTATGTATCATGTAGTTTTCATCGAGAAATACGAAAATAAAATTGAAATTGAAAATTAAATAATGCGATTAAAGGCATTCTTTGCGCCCCAGAAAATTAAAGAGAAATGAATTATCATGAAGAATTTTAATGCTAAATGTGAATTTACTTTATCAGTTTAATACTCAAAATATTTTATCGAAAGAAAAGATTTTTTTAGATTTGCACATTAGTATGAATAGAGCACTCAGATATTACTAAAATTGATTCACTGGTAGAACGGCTTCTTGGGAGCTTGTTTACGGTATATGCTGTGAACACTTATGAAGTAATAGTGTTGAAAGTGAAAAAAAAAAACAAACAGAGATGGAGTGAACAAGCTTAACATAGATTAATTCAGGTTTATTTTGTTTTGTTTTCTTTTGTTTGTTTTGTTTTGGAGGGGTTTCAGTGCCCTATCTTCATGAACGTACGGAACATGATATTATCCAAATGTGTTTTGCATGTATTACTTTGAATAGTGCATTCAACATTTTTTCATAAATTTTATCAACTCTATCCAAAGCGTAAACAGGTGGCCAGACAGGATTTTTCACTACATCTAGCTCATGGCTGGTGGGTATCTTTTATATGGGTAATAAACTTTCAGAAATGAGTGGTGTAATAATGCAGTTTTAGATCCAGAATCCATCACAAAAGTAAAATCTGCATGACGAGTAAAGCGAAAAGTCATCCAATAAGGTATTGATCTGGACAAAGAAGAAACAACATTGGATTGAAAGTGACGATCAAGATTTACCAGTAACGACTGGAGACTCAAAATATTAAAGGACAAGTTCACCTTCATATACATGTGGATTGAGTGAAGCCAACAATATTAGTAGAACACTTCAGTGAAAGTTTGGGGGAAATCGGGCAATCTGTTCAGAAGCTATAGTAGTCTTCTCATCCAGCCATGACTGAGTAGAAACTTCAAAAAATCATAACTTTTGAACGAATTGTCTGATTTTCCTCAAATTCTGATGTCTTCTACTGATATTGAAGCATTTACTCAACCCTCATGTATATGAAGGTGAACTTGACCTCTAACCTCATTTCTAGATTACAAGCTTACAATTTTCATTGTATCCGTGGTTCACAGATAACGAAGGAAACCTCCGACTAGTCGATGGCCTCTCCGACGAAGAAGGCCGCGTTGAGATCTACCACGACGACGAGTGGGGGACCGTGTGCGATGACCAGTGGGGATACGATGAGGCCAAGGTAGTCTGCAGCCAACTCGGCTTTCCCGGTGTTGATGACTCCTATGTTTCCTTCGGCAGCGGCACCGGTACGATTCACCTCGACGATGTCTCATGCCTGGGATCCGAAAGCAGGCTGGCCGATTGCACTCACCGGGGGTGGGGCTCCAACAACTGCCAGCATACTGAAGACGTTGGAGTGAGATGCAGTTATAGAAGTAAGTTTGGTTTTAAAACCTCTGTGGGTTCAAAACATCGGAATAATCGCATACAATTATGTTATAAAGGGAATGTGTGTGTGTGGGTGGGGGTATGTAGGTAAAGGCTCCGTCGTTGTTTAACCCCATAAGGGCTCAAACGCCACACAATCTTTTTTTTCAACAGTTCGTATCTTTCTTTGCTAGTGAAAGAAAAAAAAAATGCCCGTTTATAATTGGTATAATTTTGTCGTTTACCTCTTTGTTAAAATAGTTGCAAAGTCATTCAAAGTCCCTCAATTGAAAACAAATTCGACTTAAACCTGATGCTCAAATAAGTAACACTTTTTAACTCCAAGTAATATACACGTTTCTCCTAGAGTGACGATCAAGATTTACCAGTAATGACTGGAGACTCAAAATATTAAAGGACAAGTTCACCTTCATATACATGTGGATTGAGTGAAACCAACAATATTAGTAGAACACTTCAGTGAAAGTTTGGGGGAAATCGGGCAATCTGTTCAGAAGCTATAGTAGTCTTCTCATCCAGCCATGACTGAGTAGAAACTTCAAAAAACATAACTTTTGAACGAATTGTCTGATTTTCCTCAAATTCTGATGTCTTCTACTGATATTGAAGCATTTACTCAACCCTCATGTATATGAAGGTGAACTTGACCTCTAACCTCATTTCTAGATTACAAGCTTACAATTTTCATTGTATCTGTGGTTCACAGATAACGAAGGAAACCTCCGACTAGTCGATGGCCTCTCCGACGAAGAAGGCCGCGTTGAGATCTACCACGACGACGAGTGGGGGACCGTGTGCGGTGACCAGTGGGGATACGATGAGGCCAAGGTAGTCTGCAGCCAACTCGGCTTTCCCGGTGTTGATGACTCCTATGTTTCCTTCGGCAGCGGCACCGGTACGATTTACCTCGACGATGTCTCATGCCTGGGATCCGAAAGCAGGCTGGCCGATTGCACTCACCGGGGATGGGGCTCCAACAACTGCCAGCATACTGAAGACGTTGGAGTGAGATGCAGTTATAGAAGTAAGTTTGGTTTTAAAACCTCTGTGGGTTCAAAACATCGGAATAATCGCATACAATTATGTTATAAAGGGAATGTGTGTGTGTGGGTGGGGGTATGTAGGTAAAGGCTCCGTCGTTGTTTAACCCCATAAGGGCTCAAACGCCACACAATCTTTTTTTTCAACAGTTCGTATCTTTCTTTGCTAGTGAAAGAAAAAAAATGCCCGTTTATAATTGGTATAATTTTGTCGTTCACCTCTTTGTTAAAATAGTTGCAAAGTCATTCAAAGTCCCTCAATTGAAAACAAATTCGACTTAAACCTGATGCTCAAATAAGTAACACTTTTTAACTCCAAGTAATATACATGCTTCTCCTAGATTTTTTTCAAAGAATTGTCTGTTACTGTCTAATTAGACACTAAAAACATTGCCAATATACTCTCCTTTCATCTTCATTGTAGCTATCTAGTAGCTATAGTGTGCACTTACAGATAGCTCATTTTGGTAAAATGTCGACCACATCAATAACAACGATGAAAAATAAATAGAGGGTGAAAATCACAAAGTCGAGAAGTCAAAGAAGAAGAAAAAAAACAATGAAGAGAGGGGGGTGAAGAAGGGACATGGCACACTAGCAACAAAGTGCATTTGTGACCTTAGAGTCTGCAACTGATCTCCCACTAGAAAAAAAATTAAAGATTTAACGTAAAATTAGGACAGAAATTATGACATTTGATAGAGGAAATGTGCATTAAATATGAAGTATGTACCTGCACAGGCATTGCAATTTGAAACCAAATCAAACACAAAATGCAGAAAAAAAGCGTACAAACACAACAACATTAACACATACGATGCAGTGATTTTCGGTGGACTGGCATTATGTCGAATTGAGATGAAAATATTTTGGCCCTAGCAGATTTCGCGTTTATAGATATTAGTGGCTGATTCATTTAAGATCGTGACACTTATAATGTAAGTAAATATCAATATAAGCACATATTAGTATACTCTGTATAAATAATAGTATAATCAGTAGGGCCTACATAAGGGGATAGTGCTCTGAGTTATGCAATTCTCTTGGTTTTTGTCTGGAGATGATTGTCTTTGGTAAGTTTTTGACGACATGGCTGTGTTACATGTTTGTGTGATTCTCTTTCAGCCTCCAGTGGCCTCGAAACATGGGTAATAGCTATCATAGTTGTTATTTCCTTGGGAGCCTTCATTACGTTCAGCTGCATTGTAATTGCTGCGTGTGCGTCGGCGAAAAAGAAAAGCACCGGTGCGCAGAATAGAACTACGGTGGCGGCCTTCACAGTAAGCGGTGGAAATTATCCGTCCGCCGCCGGACCTACAACAGTACATGCTTCATCGGTCTATCCGACGCAGCCAGCAACAGTGAATTTCTACCCACCGCCTCCTAGCTACACCACCGTCATGGGGCCTGCGGCGTCCATCCCTCCGATCGGCAGCGGAAATAATGTACCGTTGGCGCCTCATTCAGCCATCAACCCATCTCAGGCAGAATCCGATGGGACCACTGTATCTAAGCCTCCCGAGATTGCCAAATAGGGCGATTCACTACCGACATGTCTTTCTACAAGAAAAATAATGCGATCTGACGCGTCACATTCATGGTCAGAGCAAGTTTAATACCAAGTCATGCGTGAAGATTGTCCATTTTGCTTCTCAATTGAAAGGCAGCTATGATTATTGACTAGAAACTGAACATTACAACATAATGATTCCGAATGCTTTTTGTGTTTTGTTTTGTTTTTGTCTTTTTTTACGTCGACAGATTACCGTATTATGAAAAAAAAAATACATCATGTATGAGGATGGATCAATACGCTTTCCTTTGATCTTGCCTATGCAACTTACCAATACAAAGACATTCTTTAGAAGTTTGAAAACGCTTCATTTCTGCTAGTTTAGCCGTTGTTTTGTCTTTCATTAATGTATTTGTATATCTTTGATTGTTACTTAGAGCAGCGTAAAGAAAAGAAGTTTATCTTAGTGTCTACATTTTTATCTTAAGAATATGAAAACCCCAGTGCACGTTTTTCTTACAAAAAAATATTGTATTTCTTTGAAATCCTGACGAATAAACGAATGAAAAAATTGCGATGGTATTTGCATTCGAGGAATCGAAAAAAAAAATCGAAAAAAAATAATATTGTCATTATAAGCGCAAAGGGTACAAAACGATTATCAAATAAAAGTTTCGATATTGTGTAATATTACCTTTATTTTATGTCGTTACTTGATTTTACTTTCATATAGAGGTGCTTTTTTAACATAATGATAATAATTCAAGTCGCATACATGCGTGCAAGTACAACAACTCTAAATGAAAACAATTGTAAATGAAAATATTTCCTTATTTTCTGATTTATTCTGCTTGCTATAAATGTCATTAAAACATACAAAATGATGTTTCTATGTCTACCTGTTGCTTGCTGTTGACGTGCTGTCATCTCTGCTTATGAAACACAACATTCAGTATAAAGACGAACATGCACTGTAAATAATTTGTTATATGTATATGTATATAATTATATATATATATATATATATATATATATATATGCATGCATTTAAACGTACATATAAACAGAATTACTTAAAACGTCGCAGAATGCATCCGAGACGGTTAGATATGACATTAAATTAAATGAAACATGGATGAACATTATGTCACACGAAGTCCACATTACAGAAGGATATCTGACTGTGCAACATTAAAAAACCCTACCAGCAGCTGCAACAACAAGAACAAGGACAGTATCATCAACTATCCCAGCATTTTCTAAATACCTTTAATCAAAACAAAAGCATACGTTTCCGAGTTATTTATGAGAAAAAAAGAAGCACTGACACCAAAAAAGAAAAGAAAAAAAAAGAAATGGGAAGTAAAGCAAAGGCAAAAAACGGAAGACCAAAAGAGTATGAAAGAAAGAAGAAATATTACGAGATATAGAATAAACGACAATAGTACAGGATAGGAGTGGAATACAGTTCTTTGCTAGAGGTTCTTGCACAGAGACCTGTTGCATTCCATAATAACAGGTTTCAGCAATGAAAAACAATAACATTTCTAATTCTGTCATTTTTTTAATTGAACTATTTAGTTATCTTTGGTCTAAATGTTAAACAGATACATTTTGTCAGTATCTGCTGGATCAGATTTTTTTTTTTCATTAGAAAAGGCAGTGCTGCCACATCTTTCTTTGATGCAAGCAAACGTGCATAAAACATTATTCTGAACACAAACAAACATAATCGGTATATACATACTTTTATGCAACACACACGACGTATGTGGGGTATACATATATATATTTACACACACATATATAAGAGTTCACGATATTATGACTTTCACAATGAAGTCACGAAGCTAGTGACTACACGTCATTTGCCTGCATAATAATGATAACGATTAAAACGTTAAAGTTGCAATATTAGTCAAGATCAGAAGACACACAAACAGGGGAACAAATAAATCCCTGTATAACAGGTGCCTATTTCATCAAAGATACACATAAGTCTGTGTCTACGTCTATGCCTCCTAAATATGGCCGATATCTGGCGAAGTGTGAGTCGGCCCTTAATAGATCTGCGACACGAACGCTTGACGACGCAGCCTCACAGGTGATCAATGGAAACAGCTGAGTGGCCCATGTGTAGAACGCCATGTTTAAGCTAATAGCGTCGTCTTTGGCGTTTGCGTTGCAGATATATATGGCTCACTAAAACAATTTTATGAAGTAACTGCATTCGATAATGCTGTTTAATACACAAAGTTTAGCTGTATTAATATTAGGGTTCTTCTTTCAAAACTGGTGTTGTTTGTATGAATTGCGTAAATTCACATTTCCTGGGCCTGATGGTCTAGGTTGATTTTTCTTATATCCGTTACAATACCACGTTACTTCCCCAATATTAAGCATTCAGCAACCTCTCACATACATAGACAGTATCAGTCCCCTTTTATTTATTTATCTATTTGGTCTTTTTTTTTTAATTCGCAGAATAGTCTGATTCTGCAACGAAGGGGTTGTTTCACAACCGTACAACCGAGGCCTGCGACGTTTAGATACATTTCACAATGTAAATGTATGTTTTAGCGTAAAGAAGACAACAAGGAGAAAAAAAAAAGATTAAATGTCTAGTCATTATTTAAATTCAACTCTTTGGGTATTTTTCATTTTTTCAACAGTCAAACAAAACTTTGTCGATATTGAATCAGATCTTGTATTTTTTCCATTAGAAAAGGCACAGTGTTACCACATCTATCTTTGATACAAGCAAATGTGCATATAAAATCTATAATTATCTATCTATATATATATATATATATATATATATATATATGAAGAGCTTGCTTCCAAAAGGCGCTAAATCCATTGAAAAATGATGGATTTAGCGCATTTTGGAAGCAAGCTCTTCATATATATTTATATATATATACTATATATAAATGAATAACTTGCTTCCAAAAGGCCCTAAATCCATCATTTTGCAGTGGATTTAGCCCCATTTTGTTGCAAGCACTATATATGTATATATATATATATGATTATTGAAATGATTATGTTTGTAATATTAAACAAACTGTTTTGTGCGTGCGTTTCATTGAAATCCTGTAAACTTTTTTGCTCAAGTACCAACGAATTTCAGTGCTTGTGTTTGACGAGAAAAAACGTGTCATATATACATGATAAAATGGACATAGATATCAACACCATTATCATTAGCACGTGCCAGACATAGAAAAACAAAGCCTAGAAAAAACCAGTTTCCTCTACTTTTGCCTTGTCTTATTGAGAATCTATCTCTTGCATAGAATTTTAAGTATGCACGTCTGTCATCAGCTCTTGTAATTGCTTTGGATTGCCATGTTTATTACTTTCTGTAACCAGTCATGATTAAATCCTTGCAGGTGACCACAGCATTGTTATTTCTTTTTTTAACATTACAGATTCTAGCATGTATTTCGTTGAGCACATCGGTATCCTTACTTCGTTCAATAATATCTTCCGTTTTAATAGTAATAAGGCTACGATGCATAAAAAATGGCAATACATGTATTATGTTTAATACAAAATGTTTGCACTATTTTGGTTTTGCACTGATCTGCCAGAACTTCTCAAAAAATGACCTAAGGCAAACACTGGGAAAGGTCAGACAATATTTGAGCATACATCCATAGAATGGTATTGTTCTCCAACTACGTCACAGTATTGTACCACCAATACGTCCACTATACACTTACTGCGTAGGGGCGACACTGTTTTCATTGATTCAAGAGGTTCAAAGTGTGTTTGCAAATGGACGTAAAGGAAAGAGGAGTGACGACTTTCAATTGATAATGCTAGTACAATTCTCTTTTTGCTTACAGCACATAAGCATGTACGACTTAATACTCACTTCATTTGGAAAACGCACTGGTCTCGCCTAAAGACGCGGACATATCTGAGCCCTTTTGGCAGTATGGAGAAATTCGCCATTTTGTTCATGCATATAGCCATTTTGACTTCAACAAGCGCCGAGTATGGTAAGATCGTACTATTCTATTTCTTAGTCTATATTGCGCACAATTTTTCATAATTGCATACCTCTGGACAGTAGTGAATAATCATACATCATGACTGCGTCAATGATTCTGCAGCCGCATATGGCATCACAGCTTGTCAAGAAAACTGCACTACCAACGTACACGGTGACAGGTATAATGTTCTTATGGCAAGATCTCATAATGCTGAATCACGCCCAATTGCCGGAGGGGGGGGGGGCAGGTTATCGACAGTCATGAGTTTAATGATTCCGTTCTCCATGTTCTGATAGATGAAAAAAGAAATCCTGTTTTACACTGAAGTTAGACAACCCATCTATTTCATAAATCAATGGTTGCATTGATTCAAGAGGTTCAAAATGTGTTTTTAACGATTTTGCTATTTCATTATTATGTATTTAAAGTTTGAATAAAATCATTGTTTCACCCGTTTGTTTCCCAATAATATTCTTGCAGGATTTATTATTTGGTCTCTAGTTGACATACAAGAGGAAGCTGGCAGAGTGTTTGATTAAATAGCACATTGATATCAGATTATGTCTCCTATATTTACATCCCTGGCTTTTTAGCCTCTGATACGGGTTACACCATAATATCTACTACTGACAAGTGTAATAACTTACAAAGGAGTTGATGGTTGTCATCTGCTTTGAATTAGTGTCCATGGAGGTTTACTTTTTGTCTCATGTAAGTGGTGATAATACACATATATATATATATATATATATATATATATATAATAAACAAGCACACATTAAAATATTGAATATTTTATAACAGATCTGGCAATTGAACAATTAGTTAATATTTACAGTGATTTTGATGTGAATATTTGGTATGATAATTTCAATAAAGATACATTATCATTATGATAAAAAAATTGTCCATTGGTAAAGTTTAAGAAAAATAATCAATATGAAAAGAGTTCATGGATAACAAAAATCGATAATACGTTCTGTACATACAAGGAATAGGCTTCATAGGATTTATATGAATGATCCTGCTGATTTCAATTTGAGAAAAGTTAACACATCCCGAAATAAGTTAATAACTGTCATAAGACAAAATACTCTCATAAGTTAAACCAAGTTCAATTAGATAATAAATCAACATGGAGAATTATAAATGATTTGGTTGTAAAGAAAGAGCAACATTTACCAAGTAAGAATTTCAAATTCAATGATGATATCATTGATCAGAAAGATGTACCCAGCATATTTGACTCTTTTGTTGTAATGGTGGCTGTTGTCATCGCTTGGCTGGCAAATGAATTTGATGATGGATATGAAGACTTAATGAAATTTCTTCCAGAACATATCTGTTCATTTTAATATTTAAACTCTACAATTCCCACAGAAATTATCTCTATTCAAAAAAAAAAAAAAATCTGATAGGGCAAATGGCTGGGATAGAATAAGCACATCAGTTATCAAACAAATTATATACCAAATTGCTGATCCACTTACCCACATATTCAATCCCTCTATAATTATTTTCCAGGAATGGTATTTTTCTTTCTTCAAAATTGCAAAGATTAATCCATTTAGTATGAGAGATGATCTTTGTCACATTAGTTATTATAGACTTATTTAGTACATCCAACATTCTTAAATAAAAAGCAACAACATGATATTATGAAAGGTATTTTTTCTAACATTTTTGAATAATTATAACGTTTTGAATTCAAATCAATTTGATTTTCGAAAGAATTTTTCTACAGATTTACATTTGGCGCGGTTATGTGATGAAATTACAAACGCAATGACAAATAAAAAAAAGTCATAGGGATTTTAATTGATTTTAACTAATCTTCAGCGTTTGATATTTTACGATTTCAATGTATATGTTACTTTAAAAAATCACAATTTTATAAAAAAATTTCACGGTGTTGCACTCTTGTGGTTTAGGGATTGTTAATAATGTAGACAACAAACTGTTGTACATGATGACATGCAGGTCAGCAAGAGTTGAGTGCCCCAGGTCTCAATATTAGGTCCCCTGCTCTTTTTTCTTTTTTTTTTATATGTATGAATGACATCCTTACTTCGTCGGTTATGTTATGATTAACACACATATAAATAAAATATGTTTATATAATGTCTACACTCTATGCAGAGTTACAAATGTATCAAACCGGTTTAAAGCTAAAACAAATTATATTAATTTTAAGCATACAAAAACTCGCAGGAATGATTTTGCGAACGATAATGATTGATAATTTACCTCTTGAATGCAAAAATTTTACCCTATTTTTAGGTATTCTCGTTGATGAAAAAATAACTTGGAATGAACGCATACGTTATGTTACATCCTGTATTTCTTTTAAGGACTAGACGTTGCCTTCCTGAACATATCCGTTTGATGCTTTATAATTCCCTTATCCTAAAATACATGTGTATTATGTATTGTAATCTAGTGTGGGCTACAAGTGCGAACACTAAACTTAACTCTATTTATCTATTACAAAAGAAAGCCATTCACATCTGTATACTGGCTAACAATATTCAACCCGCTCTAATCCGCTTTGTGTGTATAATATACATATATATATATATATATATATATATCAGTTAAAAACATTGAATTTATATTATTGATGCTAAGACATATCAGAGTTTTTCTTGTTATGTTTTAATGTTTGAATAATTTACTCACAATCTCTTTTACGAGTTCTTAAAACTGAATGATACTGTTCTTTCTTATCCCACTCGTAATTCGCAGAATCTTCACAAATAGTAAATCCTAAGTTAGTAATTTCACAAAAATCTATAAGACATAAAGGATCAAACATTTGGAACACACTTCCAGGTTATGTTAAATCATGTAAAACGTTATTTTCTTTTAAGGCTGGATTGAAGCCTACGTTCCTGTCTAATTACAATAAGTGAAAATAGAATCTGAATACAGATTCTTTTTTTAACTCAGATTTTTTTGTTTGAATTAGATTCAAATCTACAGCAAATATACACAATGTTTTTATGCCTACCATTTCATTTTATCCCCATTTCCTTCATCATCAACACCATCTCTATCGTCCCCATTATCACATTTTTGTCCTCATCATCACCCTTTTATCATCATAATCATAATTCACCATATCTTTCTTATGCACTAGAAAATATAGTGCATTTATTATGTTCAATAGTATTTTACCATTCTACTTTGAATAAAATATGTATGTTTTGAAGGTGGGTTTCCTGGGCTGCGATATGTTCAGAAGTCTGCTTGTATTGGCAGTCCTTCATCCGCATTATTTCTCACATAGTTATTTTAAAGTTTGGCAATACGATACATATTACGGTTTTTGTTAAGAGAAGTGATTTACACCTTCATTTCCCTCCGAATCATGTATATTGCTGTCTGGATATTGATATTTTATGTGATATTATTGTAAAGAATCTTGATTTATATATGAAATTATGTTGGAAGAAAAATCAAATGCGCAAATGAATAATAATTGAGAAAAAAAAAGTTGGCCTCACACTTCCACGTATACAGATGGAGCGGTTCGTCTAGTGAATGGTCCAGTGGACAGCGAAGGGCGCGTGGAATATTACCGCAACGGGCAATGGGGTACAGTTTGTGACGACAGGTGGGATATCAACGATGCAGCCGTGGTGTGCCGACAACTCGGTTACCGAGAGGCATGGGACGCGCCAGGCTCGGCCTACTTCGGGCAAGGAAGCGAGTCAATGCCCATTTGGCGAGCCGATGTAGACTGCGTGGGAGACGAGCTGGAGCTGAGATTATGCGAGTACGACGGACGGTCTACACTGGACTGTATCCACTCGCAGGACGCCGGCGTCAAATGTAGCGATGGAGGTGAGGCTACATTTTAAAGGGACGGGATAATTTTGGTTGAGAAAGGCTTTATGTTTCTTACCTGTTTGGGGAGATAATGATAACTCTCTTATGGAATGTGAAATAATATGTTATTCCAAGAGGAATTCGACTTTTCTTTGACCGAAAATTGGTTTTGAAATAGCTGGGATATCCAATACAAGCGATACTAAAGAAAGTCGAGACCCACCTTTTATAAGTAGCTCTTTATCGTACCTTGTTTGTGGATATCTCAGCCATTTCAAAACCGATCTTCATCAAAGGTTCCTCTTGGAATTACATGCTCTTTTATATTTCATCAGAGGTTTCTCAGTATCTTACAAAAACTTAAAAGCTTAATCCTCACCCCCACCAATAATATACTATTTCTTTGATTTAAAAGCCCTGTGCACTTTCCAAAAATAAAATCGTTATTTTCCTATCGTTTATTTTACGGGTTGAAGAAATCCAATCTAATTGAATCCATTCCAAGTCAATGATACTTCTCTGCAAACTGGCTCTACGTTACTATCCAAATTTTATTCGATTCCATGAATGATAATAAGGGCTCTATCACAAAACTTTGAATTAGTCTTCCCAACTTTGTTTCTTCTGACTCCAAGTGTTGCAAGTGATGTTATTAGTCCATGTAGTATATGTGACCCTGCACCTCAAAACAAACACAAAGTCGCCAGGCATGAATTTTTAGTTAAGACCATATTCTGAAAGAGCAGACTTTAGGCTTGAAAATGATGTATAACTCAAATCAAATGGACTTTCCTAACCTATCTAAATATTGGAAAGAAAGCACAAACTCAGGAAAAGTGTGAACTGAGAAAAGAGGCTCTGAAGTACAGTGTCTATTCAAGCGCTTAATCTTTACCAAACCGTGCTGGCTGTGCGATGAATGGGACAAAAAACAGGAAGTAAACCACCAGAGCAACAACAATGAAGGGATTATAAAATTAGACTGAAATTAAGCATGCCTCATTAACACATTCTGTCCATAATTAATGTCAACTTTCAAAGCAGTAGCACTATCCTTTCAAAAGTTATTAGAGTTGAAAGTGAAGAGTGTGGACAAGGTTTTTCAAAAATGACAAAGGAATTCAAAAGACACACCTAATCACACTATTTTACCAAAAATGTTCGAGATAAACTGCTAAAAAAACACACTTTCATGCCCGTTTTATGATACCAAATTTTAGCATAATGTAAAAGAAGACCCGCTTCTTCAGAAAATATGAAAAAGTCAAGTTCGGCTAGTTTGACCCATTTCACCTATTTTCAGTCCTCATGCAAAATCAGTGTGTGCGACTTTATGTTCGTTTTGAGGTGCACGATCACATATTGTTTCAATTATTTTCATACAAAACTTGACAAATTGTTGCATAGTAATAATTAAATAACCAGTATAATATTGTGATAACTTAAATATGTTTGTTTCATACTTTTGTGAACTCAAAATGGAAATACATACAACTCAAATCAAATCAATACTAAGCTCAGAACATGCTATCCTTGTCTTTTATAGGGGATATAGATGCAGAAGATTTACCGAAGGTCGTATGCCGTGTTTCAACATCAAATAATATTTCATGTAACTTAATTTGATGTAACCGTAAATTTCCTTCTTGTTGATATTCTAAAGAACAAAATGATAAACGAGATTAAAGATTGTCAACGTTCTTCTCTCATACCTGCATACCGCAGCAATCAGGGGAGATGTACGATTGGCCGGAGGTGCGAATCCTAGAGAGGGTTACGTCGAAGTCTTCTTCGACGATCAGTGGGGGACAGTGTGCGCAGATTCGTTCTGGAGCAATGATGACGCCCGGGTTGTTTGCCGTCAACTTGGTTTCGAGGGTGGAACCGGCAGCATTGAGGACTACGGGTCTGTGGTGGATATACCAATACTTTTCAGCTCGGTCATCTGCGATGAGACAGAGTACAGGCTTATAGACTGCTACAAGAGTATTTTTCGATTTGACGATTGTTCTCGCACTGACGTTACTAAAGCCACGTGCTACGGGGGACTTTATGGTAAGTTTGAAACGTTCTCTTAAGATGTATCAAATATGATAGTATTGAATGTTGCTCTTGTGTAACAAAATACATTAGATGTGTCATGAGGCCTTAGCATCTTCTGTTTTGCTTTAGATTTTTTTTTTTTTTTGACGGGGCATAAATATCATCCCCAGTATCATCCTCAATTATGTGGGTGGCATTTTGCGAACTACTCACGTAATGTAGGATTACGTAATTTAGGGGGAAAAGTATTGGGAAAAAAAGACTTCCTGAACCCCTATGTTTTATGCTACGAAAAGGTTTTCTTGTTTGCACGCTGCACTAATTCACTATCAGATTACACCGTGTTTGCTATTAGGAACTACCCAATAATCGAATATCATAATTGCCACTGTCGTTGATTACGATCGCCATCACTATATTGCCAAAAGTGGCAATAAAGTCTTGGGAAATAGACTTGAATCATTGTGAAGACATTCCCGAGGAATGTGAGGACATGAACTCATTGCTTGACTCTTTCCAGCGGGAGAGAACACAGTATCCCATACACAGTGTGGATGCATTGTGAACACACTGTGAAATCTTTTCACACTGTTAAATTCGAAAGTCATAACATTGTGAACACATTACAAGTCATCAATTCACAGTAATAGAACACTTCTATGTACATTTTCTGTGAAAACCACAAGACAGTATGAATTCATCTTCTTGCTGTTACATTTGCTTTGACGTAGTCGAATATTTAAAACACATTGTGAAAACACTGTGGGAGACACTGTGTTCTTTCTAGGAGGGATGCATTCTCTGAATAATAGACTTTATTGTATTCATGTTTACAGGAGAGGAGGGGAACATCCGCTTAGTCGATGGTTTTTCCTCCCGAGAAGGCCGAGTGGAGCTCTACTACAACAACGAGTGGGGGACGGTATGCGATGACCAGTGGGGATTGCCAGACGCAGAGGTCGTCTGTAGTCAACTTGGCTACGCTGGCGTCGATAACTCTAACATTGTATATTTCGGGAGCGGCACCGGTTCTATCCACATGGATGAAGTGGCATGCCTGGGTTCCGAAAGCAGGCTGGCTGACTGTCCTCACCAAGGTTGGGATTCCGTTAGCTCCTGCAGTCACACTGAAGACATTGGAGTGCGGTGTAGTCTCACATCAGGTAACTGATTCACTTGTATTTTGACAACTGTTTGATGGCTATTATTTCTAGCACTAAGCATCACTACTACTACTACTACTACTATTACCACTAAAAATGTAACTGTAATACTACTATTACCACTAAAAATGTAACTGTAATACTACTATTCCTGAATGCATTAAAACCATGAATACATTGCAATTGTGACACAAATGCAAATAATACTTACCTGTTGACACAAATAGTTGTACATGCTTGGTACATTTACTTCGTAACTTCAAGACATCCGTCTCATATCCTTCAGTTTCTAAACTTCGTGAACTTGCAACGATTTTTGAATTACGCAATGTAAACTGTCGGATTGTCTTTAGCGTAAAGTCTATGTTAAGTTTGAAAAGTGACAAGAATGACGTAGGTATTGTAATGACAGCTTAGATGAGGTGGGGAATTCACTGGGTCTCCGAGGCAAGAAAAGCTCGCGAAAAGACGAAAGAGGAGCTCAGAAACAGTGCCAGTTGAGTCTTGGGAGAAGGGAAGATAGACAACGAGCGTAGGCATACAATTGTAAATGACACCGAAAGGGGTGGGGCTAGTAAACGATAGAACTCTGACCTTCATCGTGTTCCTTTAAGCAGGAGACTACGGAGATATCCGACTGGCCGATGGTTTAAACTTTGAGGAGGGACGAGTGGAGATCTACTACAACAGTGAATGGGGGACGGTATGTGATGACCAATGGGATGTAAGCGACGCTGAAGTGGTTTGTCGTCAACTCGGCTTCCCTGGCGTCGTCGACTATAACGTTAACTTCGTGAGCGGCAGCGGTTCCATCCTCCTTGACGACGTTCAATGTCTTGGTTCTGAAAGCAGGCTCGTCGAGTGCAGTCACCGAGCTTGGGGCTCCCATGACTGCGATCACACTAAAGAAGTTGGTGTGAGATGCAGAGTCACTGGTAAGTTTTAACCCGAGAAGCCCGAGCTTTTTTTACCCCTTCCAGGCCCAGGGGGGGGGGGGGGGGGGGTAGGGTATAGGTTAGTATATAAATTCTTTATTATAACCGTCATATTTGGCACTTGGGTAGAGCAACTCATGCCTTACATGACCCAACATTCAAAATTTCTCAAGGTCATCCACTGAGGGCGATATTACCAAAATATATAGAAACACATAGGAATTAGCTAAATTCATGTTTTACCGTTTTATTTCTTTATCCCCAGTATGTATGTTTTTAGTTCAAATAATCATTTTCATATTAAGTGCAAAGGAAAAGCATGTCAACCTTCATTTTTTTTGTTATGGTTGAAATTTCTCAAGGTCAACATGTAGGGGCGCTATTCATTACAATATAAAGAAATATATCTGAAACATGTGATGTATTGAAAGAAAGATATTATTCAGAGGGGTGAAGGGTCAGGTTTTGAGTTTCTTCAGTTTGTCTCCCTCTACAAATGAAAATTTGTTAAGATCGCAACTGCAGATCAGCATTTGATATTGCTTGGAATGGGTACATACAGTATATTGGTATCACATTTCACATTTCCTAAATATTGAAATTTTGAGTTTGCAGATCGATAATATGATAAACAAATAATATTACAGGCAAAGTTTGTATGCATATAACTCAAAACAAAAAGGTAGTCTTTGAAAAATGTTGTATTGTCGATTATTTCTATTATAACTATTGTTTGATGCCTATGTCATATAAAAATAAAGGAAATAATAAGAGGACCATTTCAGGGTAATTCACAATTATAATTACTTCACATTTTGGTCCTTCAGCAAATTACAGCAAAGAAAACTCCATTTCATCCATTATTATATTGTTAACTGAAATTGGAACAGAAAATCATGCAAAATCTGACGAACATGGATGGTTGCCAGTTTACGTTTGGCCAATTGTCCATGGCAGCCAATAATATCGGATATATCTAATTATATATCAAAATGTTTGCAATAAGATTTTAGGAAAAGTCGCCAAATTTAGTTGCAATCGGATAAAGGTGTAGGAGTGGCAAACGAGAATGATTATGTGGGGTGGGGGGGGGGGGGCACAATTTGCCCCCCCCCCCGGGCTTTATAGGGTTAAAGGAATCATATAGCTTTGGTTGAGACCTAACTTCAACTTTCCATAATTTTCTTTGGTGAGATAATGAGAAACCTCTAATGAAATATGAAAAAGCATGTAATTCATAGAGGGATTGAACGTCCATTTGATGAAAATTGGTTTTGAAATGGCTGAGATATCCAAAACAGAGCAATTCTAATAAAAAGGGCGTTGGACCAACCTTTTATTAGGATCGCGTTTTTTTACTATATTTTTGGATGTCTCACGCATACCAAAACCGATGTTCATCTAATAAACCTTGAATTCTTATTAGAATGGTATGTTCTGTATTGTTGCATACTTGTAGGTGGTTTCTTAAAGGTATCTCACAGAAAGGCAAAAGCCCAATCCTCATCTCTACCAGTAATATACAATCCCTCCCCTTTTGTAATAATGTGACAATTAATACTTTCGTATTTTGGCTTAAATTACCGTAAACGACGAAAAAAATATTTTGTTGTCGTTGTTGCATTTTTGGGTTTAAATACGCACAAAATTTGTCACTTCTTGTAATAATTAATAATAACAAGATCACAAAATCTAAAATGTCTTATATTATTCTCATCTCACCTTGTCGTAGAGCAGCAGTTTGACTGAAAAACAAAAATGCCTTCAATTAGGTGAAGATAACTTGTTCAAAACTAAAGAAAACGATATTATAAGAATCTTCTAGAGAAGTGTATTCACTACACACATACCGGAAGGACCACAAGTTGTTACTATTTTCGGGACAACACAGAAAAGAAAAATTGATGTTCTTTTTTCTTCTCTTAGCTTTATTATTGTTTTAAAGTCTAAAATGAAGAAATGTATCCCGTGGGCATTTTCATGTCTCGAATTTGTAATTAGAATCTGAATTCCACTGCGTTTTATCATGGACCTAACTGGTCCGTGGTTTTATGCATAGGTGTAGTTATTTGTACTAAAGTCGGACGATGTCACCCCTAATGGTACGTTATTGCGTAACTCTTCGGAACGAACGAAATTTGTGCATGCAATTGCGCAATGCCAGACTGCAGTGCTATCCATTTAACGTGTGGGACAGTGCTGCCACTAATGTGTGTGTGTACGCATCATACACAAACATTGTGGCCGCGAGCTGCGGTGATTGGAGGAGAGAGGCCAGAAGACGCGTGGCTCTTTTGGCCTCTCTTCATGTGCATGCACACTGGGAGTGTGCGTCCATTCGGCACTGATCGGAAACTCTCGTGGCTCGGACAGCCATTTTGGGTCAGGTGATTTTAGACTCCAGCATGTGTTCGCTGACCCATTGAGCCAGCGCTATTCTCATCCGGTGTCAAGACATTAGATACAGAATGGGGGGGGGGGGGGGGGGGGGGCTGCGTGGTGCGTTCCTCTCTGTGCCGAACAAACCAATCGCCACGACGGTAAGGCTTTAAAAGAGCCCAATACCAATGCGAATTTACAGTAGATGTGACGTTTTGCAACGGAAGTCATGCAAACAGATGATTAGGGAAAAAATAAAAGCAAATCAAGAAATCAGTACGAATCAATATCAATATTATGATGATCAAATCAATACTAATGTACACACAAATAGTCTGGAAACTCAGAGACGGAGATCCTATGTCATTTCTTGATTGCACCCCTATACGGAGTCCGACCTCTCCTATGCGGACATGTCGGGACCGGCACTCATCCGGATAAGGGATTTGACCCGATATGGTAGACTCCCAGTATACTGTAGCTGCCTACTCAATGGTAGCTTCATGTAGGCCTCCATAATTTGCTTGAATATGTCGCGTACCTTATCAGCTAGCCTGGGTTCAGAATTGATTATTTTAGCTCAATGAACGATCGCCTTTACCGTGGTGCCTAGATTTTAATCAAAAGTTGTCTGTCCATGTTCTTGTAGTGCTTTAGTGGCGAATGTCTAATTGCATGTTATTGAGATGAAAACTAGATGAGAATGTGTGTTACGTGTGTTGGGAATAGCATATAATTCATATGAGTTTTTCTATGATATTTATTTGAATAGGAAATTAATTGGCACATTGAATAAAAAATATCGCCGAGATCGCACATCCGGATAATAGAGAGATCCGGATAAAGGAAAATTGGATGTGAGAGGTCGGACTGTACCCTAACAATTTCCCTACCCAATACCCTAACCAATACCTTAACCAATACCCTAACAAATACTCAAACAAATACCCTAATCAATACCCTAACCTGTACCCTAACCACTTCCCTATCACACGCTAACCAATACCCTAACCAACATTCTATGAAACCCTAACCAATACCCTAACCTGTAGCCTAACCAATAATCTAACCAATGACCGAACCAATACCATATTATACCCTAACCAGTGTTCTAACCAATACCCTAACCTGTAGCCTAACCAATGCCCTAACTAATACCCCATCAATACCATATTGTACCCTAACCAATTCCATATTATACCCTAACCAATACTCTAACCAATATTCTAGCAAATCCCCTAACTAATTTCCTAACCTGTAGCCTAACCAATACCCTATAACACCCTTACCAATAACCTAACCAATACCCTTACCAATACCCTTATCAATGCCGTTGGCCTTCATTGCACTCGTGGTTCCTCCCCTAACCGTAATCTGTACCCTAACCAATACACTCCACGTGTACCTTAAACTAACCAATACACTAACCAATGCCCTAACCTGTACCATAACCAATATCTACCCAATACCCTATATACGTCCCTAACCAATACCCTATGATACCCTAACCATTACCCTAAGCAATACCCTAACCAATATCCTAGCTTGTACCAAAACGAATATGATAACCAATACCCTAACCTGTAACCTAACCAATACCTTAAAATACCCTTACCAATTCCCTATCCTGTACCTTAACCAATACCCTTACCAATTCCCTATCCTGTACCTTAACCAATACCCTTACCAATGCCGTTGGCCTTCATTGCATTCGTGCTATTGAACAGATGACGAAGGAACTATTCGACTAGTCGGTGATCCCTCCCCCGAAGGGGGTCGGCTAGAGATCTTCCACAACAACAAGTGGGGGACCGTGTGTGATGACCAGTGGGGGCTGGCCGACGCCCAAGTCGTATGCCGCCAACTCGGCTACGCAGGCGTTGAGGAGCCGAACACTTTATCCTCCCAGACCGCCATTGGTTCTCAGCCTATCCATCTCAACGACGTCGAATGCCTGGGCCACGAGAGCAGGCTGACCGATTGTCCCCACTCTGGGTGGGAAGTCAACAACTGCGATCACATTCAAGACGTTCGACTCCGGTGCAGCCTCGGTAGTGGTAAGTACCTTTGAATTTCTTTAATCTGCTTTATACGGGAACCTGGTGATCGGTGTATTACATAACTCTATTGGGATTTCAGAATGTAGTATGGAATAGGTCAAGCTCCCCCTGGATGACTGTTACGGAGAAATGATTTATACCTACTTTTGTATCTAGCCCAGTGAGGCCTGGAGGTCACATTTTGGTGTTCTTATTTTGTGTCGTGTGTTTACGATTAACATTTATTATTATACTATTTCTTAAGGCAAAACAGAAAATTTGTAATCACGGGCTCGGAAAACATTATCATTGCTAATTAGTTTTCCAGAATGAAATTTAAAAAGTGGATTAGATTGAATTGAATTGAATTGAATTGAATTGAATTGAATTGAATTGAATTGAATTGCATTGAATTGAAAAATCTTAACTTTAATCAGAAACCTCTTGATCTAAAAAAAAAATAAATAAATATCGCCGTACATATTTGGATTGGTTTCATGTCTTATCCAAGACGTTCATCTCGGTTGTGGTTAACAAAATGCACACACACACATACACACGCACAAACAAAAGGATTGATCCGGACGTTTTTCAAAGTGAGGGGCAGTAATAATAACATATAATGGAAACTGACACGATGCGTTTTGCAGAGTTGTTGTTGTTGTTGTTTTTTTTTTCTGTGGAGGGGGCACTGATCTTTACAGGAGATACCTCCTTTAGAAATCAGTGGGGGAGGAGGGAGGGGGGGCGGGTAATTGGAGTGCATGGCCGTATATACGCGGCCCGCCGTTGGGGGTTCCTCCGCCTAGACGAGGGAGATCTTGCATTTTAAGAAGCGAAATCGAACGCTCTGGTGCACACTGAACGACTATAATAGCAATTAGAGTGTGAGGTTGTGGGAGGGGTTATCCTCTCCCCACAGGAGGAGATATTACTTTTGCATTCTTGAGGTGAAATCCAACAATTTAGAGGACACTTTTTTGATGGAATATTTGTAAAATTGTCAATCAGAAAAAAAAAATGATATTCAAGGGCAATGTAAAAACCCAAAGTGGTGTATTTATCACCTCCGTTTCCGTGTCTGTGTCTTCTCTGTGTTTTAGGTATATACGAGGATGGATAGCTTTAAAGTGGGAGGATGTCGAAATGGCATATCCCTCTCCTATACGAGGGAGCTTTTGCTTTTCTAGAACTGGAATACAACGATCTGATGAACACTTTGTGTCGAATATTTGGAAAATAAACCACATTAATTGGTGAAGAGGGAAAAAAGCATCAAAATACTTGAAAAAGTGCATTGTGAAAAGCAACGCAAGCCAAAGCAAACACGTATTGTAACAAAATAAAAGACAACAGCAACGACAACGTAACACATAACACAATACAACATTGTTTCCATGTCATTCTTAGTCATATTTTTGGCTTACAGAAATTCCACAGAAAGTTAGACTATTTGAATACAATAACACTGGAGATTTCACGTAGGCGTTTGTTACCTGGTTACTTGTTTGTTATGACTTGCTCGTTCCGTCATATCTTATGCTTCTTCCTTGCTCTTTGTTTAGGGTCAAGGGACTGAGTGTTTGGAGATGCTAACGCTTTTCCCTCTGTGGGGGGGGGGGGGGGGTAGTGATGTGAATGATATGAATTCTAGAGACTTTTTGTTCGATGCTCATTGTCATTGGAAAGTTTATGTGATGACATATAACATATAACGATAGTCAACCTACATTACTTGCTGTTCATATTCAGCCTCTCAGGGACTCGAAACCTGGGTGATAGCTATCATCGTTGTAATTTCGTTGGTGGCCATCTTTACCTTCATCGGTATTGTCATCGCTGTGTGTGTGTCATCAGCGAAAAAGAAGCGAGCCAGGACACAGAATACTGTAACTGCTTTCACTGTGGGCGGTGGAAATTATCCCTCCGCTGCTGGAACTGTAGTTCAAGGTTCAGCGGTCTATCCGATGCAACAAGCTTCAGCGAATGTTTACCAACCTCCTAATTACACCACCGTCATGGGGCCTGCGACGCCCTCCCATCCGAGCGGTACCGAAGATATACCGATGGTGCCGTACACCGCTACCAATCCTTCGAAGGTCGAAGCACCAGCTTCTGATGTGCCCGCAGGAGAGCTATCCATCATATCTCACACAGCTGACACCAAGTAGGACTACCAGCGACTCCTCGAGCAAGGAAAGTCACTATATCTGAAATCACAATGGTCAGACCAAGACACCCGATCGATTTTTGTAAGATTCTCTATTTCCCCTGCTTTTTGAAAAAAAAAAACACACACAAAAACAATGTCTTAAGCAGTGCATAAAGGAATGTTTCATAGTATAATGTTTCTGCATCAGTTTAACCTCGATCGACCTGCGTGAAAAAATGTATGGTAAAATTGTTGTGTTCATAGACACTGTATCAACATAAACATCCTACCTCGTCTTGCTTCTGCAATTTCCATCCATAAGGAATAAAAACAAAACAACGATATAAGAGAAATCAAAGATTTTTAATGACCTGCATTAATTTAATAGTAACAGCGTTTTGATTGTTCGTTGGAGTGTGTGTGTGTGTGTGTGTGTGTACTTGTGTGTACTTGTGCGTTTCCGTGCGTATGTGTTTTTAATTAACCAAATCTGTGATTTAAAAAAAGTCTTGATATTATTTTGTGTATTGAAATTTAAGTGCATTGTTTTGTTTATAATGTACGCCCTTTCCTCCTGTTATTGGACATTTACAACCATTTACACTCCCAGCTGATACAGTTGTAAACCGCAAACTGAGGATACTTTCTTCTCACCTTCGACGTATAGATAGGAAGAATAGATTATATTAAACAATTTTTTTTGTGATAGCTCTTTGATAAAATGAAAAGAAATATACAAATTGTGATAATAAGGTTCATAAGCTACTACGACATGTAAAGAAAAATGTTTTTTTTTTTATTCGAGGTAAAAAAAAAAACCAAACAAACAGACTTGAGATTACTGGTTCTCAAGTGATTGCGAACAATTCTAATTCATATTCACAATTTTTTGTAACAAAACATTAACATCTTTATTAAAACCTAGTTCTGATGTACATTTCAAAGATTATCTTCAACATGATTTTCATCATTCCTTATTTTCAACGCAACCACAATGAGTGGACTTCTGGAAATTTGCAATGCTTTGAAAACAACGTACAGCTGTATTCCTGTGGTTTTGATAATTTCAGTTGCAATATTTTGAAAAAGATAATAATTTTTTCCACATCTATACCCCTCCTTTATAATTATATTCAATTTATCTTTATGTACTGATACTGTCAGATCTAAATTGAACTTGCCAAAAAATCATGCCAATTTAAAAAAAGAAAGAGTTAAGGCATTTATAACAACATTTTAGGCCTATATCTTTTCTCCCACTTATATTAAATCTACTGGAAAAGAGCTTGCTTCCGAAAGGGTCTAAATCCATTGAAAAAATGATGAATTAAGCACCTTTTGGACAAAGTTGGAAACAGGCTTAACCGCTCACATTCTTCTCTAACAAAGTCTGATATACTTTTGAATTGTAAATATGGTTTCAGACGCAATCATAAAACAACTCATGCTGCTATGAATTCACGAGATAAGGTCATTCTCTGCTATGCTATTGTAATAATTATGGATTTGTCCCAAGCTTTCGATGTCGTTGATCTTAGTAGATAAGTTTGAACATAATGGGGTATGTGGGACATCTTTACTCTGGTTGGAAAATTATTTGTCTGATATATTTAAATATTCATCATTTGAGATCTGTTCCTCATAATCATTCATTGAAAACCCGTGATGTTCCTCAAGGCTCTATGTTCTAGGTCTCATATTGTTTTTGATTTACAATGTATATTAACCCGTTTTGATTTGATTTGATTTTGCTGCAACACGTATTTCCCATAGACACTTGCCCGAGTACAGTCGGGACTCATCCTCAACGGGTTAATGATGTTGTTTAAAGCTCCACCATGTTGAATTATGTAATGTATACTGATGATACTACTCTGTTTTATACTCATTTAAGTTTAACAAATATTTGGATTAGAATTTATTAGGAATTAGATAAAGTTTGTAATAAAGTTTGTAATAAAAATTGGTTCAAAGAAAAAAAAGAATACGTTGTATTCGTAATTCTAATCGTAGTTTCTTGATGATGAATACGCTTTTGATAACGTGATATGTTTGTGGATTCTCTTCCTATATTAAAAATGAAAGATGATTCGGTTAATTTTCTTGGTTTTCATATCTGAGTAATATGCATTGTGATGCACCTAAGAAAATAATGTAGCTCATAAGGTATCTTAATTTACAATAATACTCTTCAGGATTCTACACTTTGTTTGCTTTAAAATGCACCTATGTTTCCGTATATATTCATTATGATAATATAGCTATGTAGGGCAATTATAATTAAACAAAATTAGATATATTCCATAAATTGCAGAGAAAAACAATACACATGTATAGCCCTATACCAGTACTCATTACCATGATAATTCGGCTCCTCTTTCCCATAAATTTAATACTTTGATTATTTCTATGAATTGTATGTTTATGATATAGATTTTCTCGGATTTTACTTTTTCAAAGATATTTTGCCTTACAACATTTCATCTATGTTTTGCACTGATAATGAAATTCATTAACACAGCACACGAAGTTGCGATAGATTACTGGGAAGTCAAAATAATTCTCGTTCAAAATTCCGTATGTCACCAATTTCCATTAATCTGGAATTAGATTCGAAGAGATATTTTTTTCTTACTCATTATCCTGTCTTCTTATAAGAGATTTTTAGCAAATCACACATAGTCAATATCGTCGGCGTTTTCACGAACCGACGCTATTTCGTTTTTGAGCGAAAATGCAATTCTGAGAAAATCGCGTTTAAAGATCTCACAAGTTTTAGACAACGTTTTCAATGACTTTTCCTGTCTTGTGTGTGAAAATTTTGACAGAGTGATGAGAGTGGAAGTTGTTCTTCCTATCCATAGTGTAATTTTAGTGTGAATTCAAAAAATTTACGATATTTCTGTCTTCAAACTCACTGCGTCGGTTCGTAAATCCATCGTTTCTTGCGCGCACCATAGGTTATGTACTTAAGCGCGGGTCTCACGAACCGACGTAAGTTGTGTTACGCCGGTTCGTGAGACCCGCGCTGTAGGGCCTGTACAATAGGTAACGTGCAATACGCGTGTATTTACGAACCGTCGCTATTTCATTTTCGTATGTGTTTACATACAAATACTATTAGGGCTATACCTGCTTATCAACAATAACCTTATTAATTGAAATTAATTGTCATGTAATGATTGTTGTGATGATTACAATACATTTAGTGATAATTAAGATGATAATACAAGCCAGTTTCTCTTAATTGTTCTAAAAAGAGTGTTGTCATTGTTTTCATCTTCATTTAGTACACGCATGTATTGTTATTATAGCTGTGGTTGATCGTTCCAAAGATTTCTTTGCCCCCCCTTTTTTTGTGGATATATTATTATTTAACACTTTTGCATTTGGACATCTATCATTTGGTAATACATGTACTCGGTATACTGTGTTTCATGTTTTTTACTTTTTACTGTTTTTTTTACTCAATTAACTTACTTTTTCATTTTTCACATTATTTTTAATTCAAATTCAGTTCACTTCTTTCATAATAATTATGAATGTTTGTTCTAAGATGAAGGATACCGCTAAATCTTGGGAAAAAGACGTGCCAGTCAGTAATAATTACTTGTATTTACTCATCTTTCATACTCATGCATGCACTCTGTTATTTCTATCTCTGAAATAATATATTAATTTCTTTATTTCTTATTATTCCACATATTTGTGACATTTACTTTGTCACAATTTTTATCAGTGTCATTATTGTCATTTGGCTCGCATGCGAATTCACTCATAATTCCTCATTTTCCATCTTTCTCTTTCCTGCTCAACAGATTCTATGATAGCTGCACCTGATCATATAAAAACATAAAACTCATCCTGCATGCACTCTTCGAAACTGATAAACTCCTAAAAATACATAAATATCAACACTATCAGAATTTCAAGCTTCATTTTAAATATATAATAATGGTCATGTTTTATTATGCCTTTTGCAGCAATATATTGAAGAGGTACATTATGTAATCGAAGAAACATAGGTCCTCAATAAAATATCAAATTTGAATTATTCAGAGATGAGTAATGACAATGGGGAGGATAACAATTGTGGAAGAGCTCCATAAATCAATACATATCTAATGGCAAATGGAGATGGAATCAAGATTCAAGAATATGTGTAATTCAAGTTCATTATTATATCAGTTCTTGTGTGTTCACAAAAAGAGGAACACAGTTCGAACATGCACACCAAATCTTACATCGTACATTTACATCTATAGAGTGCGGACGGAACATATACAAGAGAAAGAATAACATTCTCAAATTAATATATCAAGCATAACTATGTATATGACCACACAAAGATGTTGCTGCATATGCATGAAGCTTGAGAGTGCTGCAACACCCATATGCTCAGATAAAAACTTGATGTATATCATACAAAAGAGAAGAGGTACTGCATGTACATGTAGTTACACTATTCACAGGACAGTAGAGAAAAAGCACGAGAGAGGGAAATGGGTGTCTAAAATAGGTCGATGTAAGGAGTGCCAAGCCAATTAAGTCTCTAATAGAAGTCATACATATATAAGGAAACAAATTAATCACAACATAAATGATCATGCTCATGTTAACCAATAATTAGCATCTAAAAATGTGTGTAGAAAGCCCATAATATCAGCCTTTCGCCCCGAAGGCTTGTTACATATGAGAAAAGAGAAATTTTGGCTGACCCCCCCCCCCCCCCCTCCCTGAGAATCCTTAATCCACCAGTACTATAAACACATTCTGAGAATGTGTTTTAGTACATGTACTAGCAAATTCACAAGAGGGGTGGGGAAATTCAGCCAAAATTGTGTGTGGCTAATATAATTAAAAAGAAAGGTCATCAGCAAAACTACGGGGTGGATGCAGACGAATTTTCATGTGATGACTATAAAAAATGCAGCTAAAGGAAAAGAAAAAGACGGCGGAGAGGGGCCAAGGCTAATTTGACTCCCCTCCCCCCCCCCTCACAAAAAACAAACAAACAAACAAACAAACAAACACCACTGTTTTACAGCACCTTTAAAGGACTCTTAATTTTTTGTTTGTTAAAAACAAACGTCTCGAAGTAAAGAATTCCATATTGTAGGCGAAATGTAGACCGATACAGTGTATAAAGTGTACATCCCAAGCTATTAAAGAAAAAAAAAACAGATTATGAATATCATTTAAAGTAAGAATTTCAGTGTGTTTAATCATCTTTAGTTGAGTTGCAAATGACATGTACATATTTAATAAGAGCAGTAAACTTCGAAGCGCCCCCAAGCCCTTCTATACTTAATTATTCATGTGTAAAGGTAGCGCCAGGGCACTCCGGTAGTCTAGTGGTTATGACGCTGGTCTAGTAATCCAGAGGTCGTGGGTTCGAATCCTGCTTGGGCTGCCTGTGATTTATTTTTTTCACAGCAGCCTACAAACTGCACACTGCAGCTGCGTGCGTTACTACGGATGGAGACAAATGAATAATCTATTATTTTAATATACAATGTTTGACATCCTTATTGCAATCACTTTCTTTAATTGTAAATTTAGAGACATAATGAATTATTATTAAAAGAAATCAAATTTCTGTATTTTGTTGTGAGTTTGCATGGGAACATACACGTATCATAATTTACAATTTTAGTTAGATAAAGAACATCTCATAACAGAACTGTCTAGTGATGGTTGAATAATTATGTCAATTTGTTATAAGTCCTATCAGTTACATGGAGTGCATGTTCCCATGTTTATAAGAATCATACGTGACACATTCAAAGTGGGTTGAAGACAACAAAATAATAAATAAAAGAATAAAGGAGAATAGAACTTAATCTGATTACAGCATCATCTAAATATTGCCAATGTGCACTTAGAAATCTATCAAGATTTATCACAAGGTTATGATTACCACACAAAACCTTGAAGATTTATTATCATGAAATACATACCAATGAACACTTAAAAAAATCTAACATTCCATATCCACATGAAGCTTTCCTTGATATAAATGTCTCTCTGTAGTGTTATTAAAGTGTAGCAAAATTGTAATTACGACATCACAGAATGGAATGCATTGTTTTCACCTTCAATCTTAGGATCTCCTTTCATGTTTCCACTTTACAATCACATTTCACTGTAGATATACCGTCCTTATGTTGTCGCCCTTCATCCCAATTTCTCCCTTCTATCCTATCTGTAGATTGTCTTCTTTCCTAAGCCATTGTATTCACATTCCTTGATGATCAGCACGATGCTGTACTTTTTTCTTCTTCTCTGAAACAGTCCAGCTCTTCGCTACTGCATGGCATCAGTCATCTGAAAGAAAAGACAGAAATTAAGAACTTTCGATTAAAATCAAACATCATGATACAAGATACAACTTTCATTTTGAGAAAAAGAAATCAGCCATCTAAACTGTAGTTGAAATTATTTTGCTCTATTTATATTAAACATAAAACAAAACGGTATACAGGATCAAAGAATGTCAAAAAAATACTGCTGTTTTTGATGCATATTCAAATTGTCTCGCCTTTTACATATTTTAATGATGCAAGATCTTATGTCTAGCACTTAGTAAGTCTCATGTAGAATTTAAACTATTATTCACATGAATAAATCTGCATGTCCTTGTAAACAAGGCATTGCTTTGAAAAAGCTGAATATTACTAATTGCATTTGGGAAAGAGTCTACGACAATCAAACTTGCTTATTATCAGAGACTTTAACATCTTAATTAGACCTAGACTCTACATTACCATTGTATTCACATCCGTTGGTGATGTACACGACCCTGTACTTTTCCTTTTCTTTTCTGAGACAGTCCAGTTCTTCGCTACTACATGGCACCAGTCATCTGAAAGAAAAGAAAGAAATTAAGAACTTTTGATTAAAATCAAACATCATGGCACAAGATACAACTTTAATTTTGAGAAGAAAAAAAAAATCAGCCAACAAAACTGAAGTTGAAATTATTTTGCTCTATTTATATCAAACATAAAACAAAATGGTAGGCCTATGCAGGATCAAAGAATGTCAAAAAATGCTGCTGTTCGTATTTGATGCATATTCAAATTGTCTCTTCATTTACACATTTTACTGATGCAAGATATTATGTTTAGCACTTAGTATGTCTCATGTAGAAATTGAATTATCATTCACATGAATATAAATCTACATGTATTTGTAAACAAGGCATTGCATTGAAATAGCTGAATATTACTACATGTACCTGCATTTGGGAAACAGTCTATGACAATCAAACCTGTTTCTTATCAGAGACTGTAACATCTTAATTAGACCTAGACTCTACATTATCATTCAACTTTTAAAGGTATTAACCATTCACCTATAAAACACTGGCATTGTCATGTGCATCATATTTCTTTGATACTGCACATATTTTCATGAAGTCTGCACAAGAATGCAAATGAAACACGTCTGCTGTTTGGTATTTATGAAAAAAAAAATCACTAACCCGGAAGTCCTTGGCCTTAGGAATAACACGTGGCGAGTTAGTAGGAATTGACGTTAAAATAGAATAAGAATAGATCTACTAAATAGGTCTTTGCCTCATGAATGTCTGGTCTAATTATAGACTAAGTGAAGTCTAGACCTTTCACTTTTAAGTTACCAGTGGTTCACAAAATTTATATTATAGATCTAGACTACATCTAGATCTAGACATCTAATACTATTAGATCTTGGCAACTTTTGTCTTTGTGACACGAAATTAACACGTCACAGATGATATTGCGGCGATATCCAACAGGATGACAGTACCACTATTACTGACTCAGTAAGTTGACATAGATAACTAACATCAACTTGTTAACGTACGTTAGATATGGCACCATATACAATAACCGGTGACACTGACACTGACAGATCTAACGACTACGTTTAGACTAACGTTAAAGAGTTAGACTCGCCATCTCAGTAAGTCGGCCAAAGACAAAGTCAATACAGGGCTAAGTCAGTGTTACTGTTATGTTAGGCCTAACAAATGTTAACGGTTACTCGGTTAGGTTAGGTTTACCAGGACTCAAGAGTCCTGGTTAAATCAGTCGAGGGACATTTCTTAGAAGTCCTTCGATTCCAAGAATAAAAAGGGTGAAAGAACAAAGGGAAAAAAGGAAAGAAGAAAGGACAAAAGATTATCTATGGCTGCTGTGGAAATCGACAGCGCTACTGTATCACTATCAATCACGCGTGAATATGTAAACGCCATTTGGTTGGGCCGCATTCACAAGTTTTAGGGAAAAAAAGCCCCACCGCTGTGCTTCAAAGGTACTCCACTCGAACTAACGTTAGACATAATGTCACATATCTACACACAGTACGGTACTAGGGCTGAATTCACAAGTATACTATAACACTGCACTGTACAGGAAAGCCACCTAACCTGTAGAGTACTACTCGTAGTGTTTAGGTAGTATCACTAGACCACATACTGTCATAGATGACATCTACACCAACGCTGCACACTGGCACTGGTCCGACGGTCCCTGACCAGGAAAAATCACTGTTGGACACTGACCAGTAACTTTTTCAGGAATGCACCAGTAAAAATTGGGGGAAAAAATGGGTGGACTCTACCTACTATTACCACTAGTCTAGATGTAGATCTAGAGCTAGACTATAGACTCTGTGTTAATTTGACTTGGTCTTAGACTTCAGCTGATCTTAGTTTTAGTACCAGGTAACTGGCATTACAAGTAAAGTCTTAACTTAGACTTAATAGTTAAACTTGAAAGTTAAAGTCTAACATGTCTAACTTTATTCTTTACTCTTCCTTTGAGTTTTACTTTTAGACTTTTTACTTTTTTTTTTTAGTTTAGTAAATTTAGGCCTACTTTGTCAATCTCATGATTTCATTTTCAACTCAAGTCAAGGCATAGCCATGAGTGTCTTCGAGACTTTGACATCTTGCATGTCTTGCACACAGACGTTATGACTATAGTACTCAGTAGTCTCAGAAGTAACGACATAAGTTGAAAAGAAACTATAAATAATATGATTTAGGATCTAATTTGAAATTGGATGGCGTTTACAGACTAGGCTTCATAAGCATCACGCGATTGAATACATGGGACTACACTCTACCGCAATTAATGGTTATGGTAGTCCAACTGAAACTGTTATTTTGAGCATGATTTTAATAGGATTATAGCTTACCATTCACTTCACTCGTGGACAGTGGGCTGGCTTAGGTCGTCATTCATCTTTCAGATGGTTTGGTTCTCACTCTGAGATCTGGATTAGGGCCAAAACCTAATTCTAGGCCAGTAAGTTGAACAAAGCTCAAAATAATGCAACTGCGACGGTTCGTAAAAGTCTAAAACCCGCATTGCTCTTCACCCTAGCCATTCGGGTTTCACGAACCGGCGTATCTTTACTGCGTCGGTTCGTGAAACCCCTTTTTCTCAATTTCTCGATATTTCGAGTACCGTCGTTTTTTTCTTTCTTTGATAAAATTAAGAATAATTAATTTTGTGATCTAAAATTTTGGGATTTGGTAGAGTTTTGAAAGCACTTTCATTTGGTACCAATATCTCGATTTTGAAAATTTTGACCAAAATCGAAATAGCGTCGGTTCGTGAAAACACCGACGATATATCGTACCGTTTGTCTTAGGATTTGTTTTGTTTTGTTGTGTTGTGCTGTGTTTGTTTTTTTTGCCTGTTATTACAATTAGCGAGCTTAGATCTGAGACACGAAGCTATAAAAGGACGCATGCCTCACGGATTGAACAATGAAACGGCTGACTGGCATGACAAGAGCATGTGCAGAACACTATTTTTAGCCTGGTAGTGCACTGTAAAAACATCGGTGTAAGATTTAACACCACGGGTGTTAAATCTAACACCGATCAAACTTCAATAAAGGACCACACCCACAGGTGTTAAAAATGCACTGTGATGGTGTTGAAAAGTGTTCACCTGACACTTCGTGGTGTTAATTTGACACTGTACCTGGTGTTATTTTGACACTGTACTGGTGTCAATTCAAAAATGACACCACATGGTGTTGATTTGATATTTGTTGGTGTAATATCAATGGTTTAACACCCGTCCAGCTTCAATAAGAGACCACACCAGCTGGTGCTACTTTGGTGTAAATTTATTTTCACATTTTTTCAAAAATCTAGTATTTTAATGTAAAATTCTTGATCGTCTTGTTTAAATTAAAAATCAACAAGAAGTGTAGTTACTAAGAAACTCTTCAAAAAACAGTTCAAAATTTGGAAATGACACCCGGAGGTGTTAATTTAACACCATAAATGAGCACCGAAAATTTAACACCAGCTCGGTGTTCACTATTTAACACCGGACATTTTGCAGTGTGTCGTCTTCTGTGTTTGCGTTGCGGATATACAGCTCGCTCTAACAACTTTTTTTTTATGAAATAGCTGCATTCGATGATTATGTTTATTATATTTCCTATAAGCCTGGTGACTTTTCCTATTCGTTGCAACATCGCGTTACATTAACAATATTAAGCTATCATCAACCCCACGAATATAGAACGTGTACTCATCTTTATAAACACTATTTATTTAGTCTTCTTTTTAGAAATTCACAGGGTAGCTTCATTCAGGACCGAAGTGCTCTTTACACCCGAGCCTTCTTACACAAAGATACATTGCACAATAATAAGGTTTGGTTTAAGCACAAACAAACAAACAAACAAACCGAAAAACTACAACAACAACATCAACAACAAAACAATAGCAGTCATATCTCACATTTTGTAATCGAATTCAACTATTTTATCATTTAGAATTTAACAGTAAGACAATTAAACTTTGTTAATATAATGTCGAATCAGATTTTTTTTTTCATCATAAGAAAGTACACAATGCTACCATGTAAATATCTGATGCAAGCAAACGTGCGCATTAGATATTTAAAAAAAATTTTTTCTACACACGACAAACATACAGAAAACTTTATACAGCATATAATGTGTCTAATATAGATTAATAATACATATACGAATAAATATACACAGTATATAATTTGATTTGATTTGATATTATTGGTTCCTGCATTTACATTGCTCATGCAGATACATACACACATATCATATACATTGATGATTATACCATACATATGAATGGATACATAAACATTAATTTTTGCTAACAAGGTAAGTCTCTTCATTACCTTTGGAATGTACAGCAATACATTTTTTTTTTCATTGCCTTTACAATGTACAACAGAACATATCAGTGATGCAATGAGAAACGCAGAAGGGCTACAGTTGCTTGATTTGCATGCAGCCCTCGTACATAATACATAACATATAGGAAAATAAGGGGAAGGATGACTTGCATAGAGATAGGATAGGAGAAAGGAGAGAGGAGAGGTCTGTCTGCTTTCGCTAATACACAAAGTTGGATCACCTGGATCACTGAATAGTAAAGCATGGCAAAGTATTTTCTCACCGAGGTACAGGTGAACAGTTACAGGTCATGGTTGGTTACATTACATTACGCAATACATTCTGAACGGCGATAATTCAACGAGGGAATTTCATATACAATACAATTGCAATAACATTATAACATCACTGATATCCAGAGAGTAGCATTGTCTTTACAGCTTTCTTGAAAGAATACATAGACTTTAAAAATTCGAATTTCTGAAGGAAGAGAGTTCCAAATATCAGGTCCAGTGTGTCTGATAGATTTCAGAGCCATCTCCGTTTTAGGATTTTGTAGATGAAATTTATCAGATTGCCTTGTGGGATAATAATGTATATCCTTGTTTAGCTGCAATAATTAGAAGAAAGAAGATGGCAACTGACCGTTATACAAAGGAAACATGAAAAGTGAATTTTGCAACAAAAAAAAATCATTTACCTTTAGTGTGTTTAATTCTATGAACAAAGGATCTGAATGGTCTCGATGACGTGAATTGGTACATGTACGTGTAGCATTTCTTTCAGTGTAGAAGCAATATGCTGTCAATGTGACTTTTCGCAGTTGCCCAAATAATGGTACAATATGAGATATTCGACAATATCAACGAATTATAAAGCATAAATAAAATACTCTTTGGGACAGAATACTTATAAGCTTACAGAGTATACCAACGTTACGAGACACTTTATCTGAGATGTATTGCACATGAGCATTCCATTTCATATTTTCACTGATATATATTCCAAGGAATTTAACACTTTCTTTTTGCTCCATAATATACCATCCACCATCATATTCAAATGGCGCATTTCATTTTTATGCTTCTTATTATTATAATAAATAAAATTTGTCTTGTTTAAGTTCAGTGACAATCTATTGCTCTTAAACCATGTAGATAATTTCGGCAATTCAGTATTAAGACTTCTTAAAAGCGACTGAAAATCAGAATTGGAACAAAATTCATTAGTGTCATCGGCACCAATTGCACATACATACAGGCTTACATAATTATATATATATATATATATACATACATGTATATTATATATATATATATATATATATATATATGTGACCCTGTACCTCAAATATATATATATATATATATATATACATATATATATGTGTGTGTGTGTGTGTGTGTGTGTGTGTGACCCTGCACCTCAAAACAAACAAAAAGTCGCCAGACATGAATTTTTAGTTAAGACCGTATTCTGAAAGAGCAGACTTTTAGCTTTAAAATGATGTATAACTCAAATCAAATGGACTCTCCTAACCTATCTAGATATTGGAAAGAAAGCACAAACTCAGGAAAAGTGTGAACTGAGAGAAGAGGCTCTGAAGTACAGTGTCTATTCAAGCGCTTAATCTTTACCAAACCGTGCTGGCTGTGCGGTGAATGGGACAAAAAACAGGAAGTAAACCACTAGAGTAACAACAATGAAGGAATTATCAAATTAAATTGAAATTAAGCATGCCTCATTAACACATTCCGTCCATAATCAATACCAACTTTCAAAGCAGTAGCACTATGCTTTCAAAAGTTATTAGAGTTGAAAGTGAAGAGTGTGGACAAGGTTTTTCAGAAATGAAAAAGGGATTCTAAAGAAACACCTTATCACACTATTCTACCAAATAATGTTCGAGATAAACTGCTAAAAAACACACTTTCCTGCCCGTTTTATGATACCAAAGTTTAGCATAATGTAAAAGAAGACCCGCTCTTTCAGAAAATATGAAAAAGTCAAGTTCGGCTAGGTTGACCCATTTCACTTATTTTCAGTCCTCACGCAAAATCAGTGTGCGCGACTTTATGTTCGTTTTGAGGTGCACGGTCACATATATACATATATATATATATATATATATATATATATATATATATATATAGGACTGCAACCCCCACCCCCTACTTATTTGGGGAAAAAAGAGAAAAAAAAAGAACATGCAAGATGCTTAAAACCGCAAGCTGGCTACCCTAAATCTGACAAATTTCCCTAATTTGGGAAGGGGACACCCCGCCCCCCCCCCCCCCCCCCCTTGGGAAAAAGCTAGATGCGCACCCGAGGATTGCATCCTAAAATTCAATATTACCAGGGAGGTGACTCCTCCCTAATATTTACCTAGTCGCTTGTCGATGACTATAGGTCTCATACCTGTAAATGAAATGGAATATCCCAAACCCCTTTACAAATTCGTACCAAAGATACCAAAATAAATGAAGAAAAATAGCAATTAAAAATCATTAATGCAGTTTGGCATTTAAACTGAATAGCTGCAGATGTTGAGTACGAAATCCTCTGCAAATTGCATTCTGGTTTGAAGATGATAGCTTTTCTCATGGAATTTGAAGGGACTATATTGCATTTCTGGTCGATGAGGAAGTACCACCACGACTCGGCAAGAGCTAAACAGCTGCCATTCTCCTGTTGCTCTTGTCCGTTTAAAGCCACCGTACCTTGACATTACCTTGACAATGTCACGGCGCGACTGTGGCTCGCTAACTTCAGCAGGGAATGTGCAAAAATCGCTGTACGTACTGTACACCAGGCGAATGCATGCACACCGATGATGCTTGAGTGAGTCTCAATAATACTGTATGGTCGAGTGCATCCGTCATTTATATCTATGGCTTTATATTCATTTTCGTGTGCTTAATTTGAACTGTAACGACGGCACTGAGAAAAGTATGTTTCCAAAAAGACGAAGGAACGAAGAGTGACGACTGGTATTACGACCTCTATTTGGTCACAGCACATTTTGCATTACGACCTAACACCAGTGCTGTCGCCAGTGTTCCCTGTCCTCCAGAAAACGCACTGGTCTCGCCAAAAGACACGGATATGTTTCTGAGCCATTTTGGCAGTATGGGAAAATTCGTCATATTATTATTAATGCATGTAGTAGCCATTTCGACATCAACAAACGCTGAGTATGGTAAGCGCCGAGTGCTATTCTATTTCATAATTGATATGGCACACTTAATACTCATGTTAAACACCTAGATTATACAGATCCTTGTAATTTGATTGGGTGCTTGTGTTGATCGTTTGTCCCACTTTACTATTACGTCATCATTCGTGCAATTTTGGCCCCATTTACTATGCTACTAGTATACGATATTCTCCGTTGCTTGCACGTCGAGAGCTCGGCACACTACGCGCTCAAAACGCTTGCGTTTGCAGAGCAGTAGTGTATACTAGTAATATGCGACAGCGCGGTAGCTATAGCGTATAGCCATAAAGCGTTCAGTGAGCACGTGCTCTCTCTATTTCAGAATTAGATGCCGCACATTCTCTCTTGTTTCTAAACTTATAAAACATCAAATAACAAATATCTATTTTAGGTGTTATATAAAGCAAATAATGTGTTTCATTCGTGCAATGGAAAAAATATTTCAGGGCTGAAATAATTGATCCATTAAACTCGACTACGCTTTGTTGAATGGATCATTTCATTTTTCACCTCATGTAAATATTCTGTCCATTGTACTCATAAACTTTCATTATTTGTATACGCCCACACTAGCTGTACACTGCTTGACATTAGTGATTTTAAGATATATTATGATACATTTTCCGTTGAGATATAGGGATTCAGGTTTCCAACTCTTTTTAATGATATTTTGAGCTAATTAGAAACCTCTTGTGAAATCTAGAAGGGTGTATATTCTAAGGAGAATTGAGTGTTTATTTGATTGCAATTGGTTTTGGAATATAGATATTTAAAACAATGAAATGTTGGACCCACCTTTTTATTAGGTTAGCTTTGCTTTACATTTCAGTTGATATATCGGCCATTCTAAAACCGATTTTCATCATAATCGTAAACTCTGAATTCCTCTTAGGATTACATGCTCTTGAACATTACACTTCATAAAGTGTTTTTATAGGTATCTTGCAACAAGTTTTTAAAAGCTGAATCCTCATCTCAACCAATAGGGCCTATTATAGTCCCTTTGAATAATCATGATAGTGTCAATATGATTCCGCAGCATATGGTGTTATGGTTTGTCAAGTAACTACTACCGACATGGTGACTTCAAATTAAGTGTATGATGTTTTCAATACAGTTTTTATCTTTTGTGCTTTTGAATGCTAACTCATGGCCGATTGTGGAGCGGTGGATTATCGGCAGTCACACGATTAAACGCTTAAATTATTGTCTTGTATTGCATGTGCTGATATTAAGTCCTCCTGTCACGTAGTTCTTTTTAGACATCTCCCATCTATTTCTGTAACCACTTAATCCATTGCAATCGAGTCATGCCAATTCAATGCCCGTCTGCAAACTGGCTTTACCTTACTGAGTAACGATACTATCTACATTTATTTATTGTAATTCGATTCGATTCACTAATTGATAGCAAGATGGTGGCGACAAAACTAAACGCAGAACATGCAATCACTTTCTTTCATTCGGAATACAGATTAAGAAGATTTACACCAGGTCGTGTGCCGTGTTTGAGTTTTTATTAGGTTTTCTTGCTTGTGTAATCTAGTATGAGTGACAATGAATTTCCTTATCGAGTATGTACGCCCATGATTTTTATCATGGCTACTACTAAAAACACTAATCAATTCAGTGCATATTTACGTCGATGTAGGGTAATTTGTCAATCAGTTGCGATGAAAAACACCTCGACGGAAGAATTTCATGAATTTGAATAAATTTCCTTCTTCTTTATATTCTAAACAGCAAAAAGATAAACTGGTCCCGATCAAGACTAACAATCGCCAACGTTCTTTTCCCATGCCTGTATACTGCAGCATTCGAGGGAGATGTTCGGTTGGCAGGGGGTTCAAACCCTAGAGAGGGACGGGTCGAAGTCTTCTCCGGCGGTCAGTGGGGGGCCGTGTGTGCAGATTCATTCTGGAACGATGACGACGCGCGGGTTGTTTGTCGTCAACTTGGGTTCGAGGGTGGAACTGGCAGCATTGAGGACTACGTCGGGTCTGTGGTGGATATGCCAATACATTTTGGCTCCGTCATCTGCAATGGGCTAGAGAACAGGCTCGTAGACTGCTTTTCTCGAGTTGACAATTGTTCTCGCTTTGACGTTGCTAACGTCACGTGTAACGTCCGGGGACTTTATGGTAATTTCCAATTCTTCTTTGAAGAAATTTTCAAATAGTACTGAATGTTGCTCTAGTGTGATCCTAACACACATAGGCTGAGTCAGGTTGCGGCTTTAGCGTTTTCTGTTTTGTGTTACAACATAATCATATGATAGTTATGTTGTGTCAATTGGCTTTCCATATTCTGATCGGTTTCATGTGTCGTTGAATAATTATGCACGTTATTTTGATGTGTTGTGCACCTCTGTAGTTACGTGGTTGACTCGGTTTTGGCCAACAAACTCTTGACCATCACATGCCAAGATCGCTCTATCACTATTAAAGCACTGGCGTGGTGACAGCACAGATTTGAATTCATGATGACTAAACAATACACGCTACCAAGATCCTTGTTTAAGGCGAATCAAACCCAATCAATAGGGGTCAGACGCTCACCAAATTGATTGCAGTTTATTGAATTGGTGCAGCTCTACGCACTACAATGCTCGCAGCATCGTCGACGCAGCGAGGCATTGTTGTATACGTCTTCCCCCCCTATATTTTCAAAGTCTTTATCAGCAGAATAAGAGACAACTATTAATCTAGATACACCCTTCTGCCAAAAGAATTTGGCCAGTGCTGCGACAGTATTCACATGGAAGAATGGTGTACTTAGTATCTAAAGAGACACTATGCAAGTTTATTCTCTCGGCAGCTTCCCATTAAACTATCAAAGTATCCCATCAAACGAAATAATAAAGTGTACAGTAACTTAATTAAAAAAAAGACAATATTACTTTGGAAAACCTCGGGATATTTGACAAAATTCCTTTCTTAGTGGAAATGAGCAATATTATACATAAATGTTAGGATATTTCCTTTCAAACTTCTTGAGAAATGTTTTACGTTCCATCTTAAAGAGGTAACCAAAGAGATGGCACGTGACGAGAGTGCGTTTACACCGAGCACGGTAACGGCAACCGTGATGATTTTTGCTCTGGTGCGCCAAAAGGAAATCATGTTTGGTTCTGTTAAGTAAAATACTATTTCAGTACAAAATCATCCAAAATGTTATTCTTATAAATGTCAAAATCAGCAGCAACAATCACCAGTAGAAGTTTAATTTTGTAACAAAATTATTAGCGTGGAAGTGACATTGTAACAGGACCAGACATGGTTCCCTGTTGGCGCACCATAGAAAAAACTCGGCCCGTTGCACGTACCGTGCTCGGTGTGAACGCGTCGTAAAAGTCAATGCGCGCTGCAGCTGTGAAGCGCGCAGATATCAACATGAACATAAAAGCAAATGATAATAAATTTTAAAAGAAAATGAATATTGAAAAAAAAATCTAATCACCTAGCTCAGTGTCATCGCGTTGCCCTTGCTTCGTCCACCTACCCGACCTCGTTGCTGTCGCTATCAGAGCCATTGTTGCCGCCAACATTCAATTCACCCTCGACATCAACTCAAAGTCTTTCCGTACACTTTTAAGGTAAATATTGGATGTTTAAATGGCTCAACCGAGAAAGCCGATGCGAATACAGGATAGGTATTACATCTACTCGCCTGGAAATACGTGCTTTATGAATGATGGCCTCCATGTCCCACTGCACTCGGAAAGGATTTTGAACCTGTCGTGACGTCATAATTCAGGGCTCAAAAAAGACGGCTATTCCGGGGCGAAAATCGGTGAAGTGATTTGGTCAGTTTTAACTCGCGATTTTTCAATGGCGCGAATATCTTTTAACAAGTCATAATCATAAGCTGTTTCAGGAGATATTTCCCTCTGCTTTGATACCCTTTTTCATATTAGTACGTTGTATTTTAAAGATATGGTTAACAGTTTCGGTTGCTTAAGTGATATTTTGAGCTATTACTCTACATGAAAATGATGATAATTGTTGAAAGTACACTACTGTTATGTCAATGAAATTGCAGAAAATTGATGTATTTGAAAAAAAAAAAATGGCATACAGCCCCAAATTAAAATCACTGGCTTCTCATGGTCTGACGCCGATTACGATATATTTACGAAATTTTGACATTTGTAATAACCTACATTGGATATCGTGTTTGTCACAGATCTTCTTTAAATGAGGGCCGCTGGCCGTCTAGCTTTTATGCCTCCGCCACGAAGTGGTGCCGAAGGCATTAACTTTTCGGGTTGTCCGTCCATCCATCCATCCTTCCATCCATCCGTCCTTCCGTCCGTCCTTCAGTCCGTCCGTCTTTCTGTCCATCTGTCCGTCCGTAATCAATTTTGTGGACAGCATAACTACAAAACCGTTTGAGGTATTCTAATGAAACTTTGCATGTATGACATTGTATGAGTGGGCGAAGTTGCATGGGTGCCTATCAACTTTTGGGCGCACTTTCTCAAGGTCAGAGGTCAAAATATATGCAATTCCTGAAAGTATTTTCTTGAATTGTAATGTGTACATGTACCACCAAATGAAGATTCTCCAGAGAGAGTTTCGTGTCATGAGGGCAAAGGTCAAAGGTCAAGAAAAAATGTTAAAATATCCATTTTTGCTCTATATCTCGCAAATGATTTGAAGTATCTTCATGGAATTTAGTGTATATGCTTGTACTGACTGGCAGTAATTATCTAGGGAATTTCAGGGTCATGGGTCAAAGGTCAGGGATCAGAGGTCAAGGTCGAGCATTTCCCCTAATTCGGTATAGATGCAGTGCCTGCAGCTTTCTTGTTGAAGGGTAATGTAATACATGTATTACCCGACAGAGATTCGCTGGGAAGTTTCATAAGGTGAAAGGTCAAGTGAAAGTGCTGAACTTCATTTCTTCCTCCATATCTCGAAAGTGATTGAAGGTCTCATCATAAAATCAGTACTGGGTACATGCATGTTCTACCTGACAGTGGTTCTCCTGGGAATTCTAGAGCCATAGGGTCAAAGGTGAAGGGTCAAAGGTAAGGTTAAAATGTTGTCATTTTACTACTTAGAATTGAAATTACACTTTTTTGTCCATACCTTGAAAATTACTCAACACATAAACTGATAAAAGGGTCAGAAGTCAGGTACAAATTATCAACTCCCCAAATACCTGCACTTGTAGACAATAGCCTTTCATTCAAATAAATGTGACCCTGCACCACAAAACCAACAAAACGTCGCACGACCAATATTTTTTTTTTAAGAGCAGATTCCTGAATGCGGCAGACTTTAAAGGTAGGGAATCCCATTTGCATGCCTTAAATGAAGAGTTATATAAATACAGTGGTATGTTGAAGAGAGTATCATTTTAGAAACTCCCATAAAGTATTGAAAGTGTAAGGTAACATTTAGTGCATTTTTTTGACCGTTAGATTTTGAATTGAATTTTTTTTTCGGGGCTCACCGTAAATTCCAGTACATTACTAGGCTACCTTTGCAGACCCATGCACTGCATGTGTGTCCATCATGTATATTTTGTGAAGAAAGTTCATCAACACTTACAAGCAGTTCTATATACATTCTTGCCACACACTCTATATGTTATTACATCAGCTCTTGTACTTTTAGATTTGTGTTTATAGATAACAAATACAGAAGACTGCAACAAAAAGGCTTAAGTGTGGCTGACACACAGAACTACTGAGTAGTTGAGTTTTGTGCATCATTCAAAATTTAGATAACTGTTGACTTCCAAATTTCTAAGCAGTGGCCTAAGCAAGTCCCCTGAGGTTCATATTTAATGTTTTGCTGCATTTTGGGAGGTCTGTAAAAGGTATCCCCTACCTTTAAGCTTTAAAATTATGGTATAACTCAATGCACATGGACTCTCCTAACCGATCCTAATATTGGAAAGAAAGCACACATTCTGGAAAGTGTGAACTGAGAAAAGAGGCTCTGAAGGAAAGGTTCGTGTGCTAGCTGTGTGATGGATGGAACAAAAACCAGGATGTTAACCACCGGAGCAACAACAATGAAGGGATTACCACTTTAAGCTGAATTTGAGCATGCTTTATAAAGACGTTGTACATTCCGTAGATGATTAACCCCAACGTTCAATGCAGGAGCATTATTCTTTCCAATGTTATTGGAGTTGAAGGTGAAGAGTTTGGACAGAATTTTTAAGAAATGAAAAGAGGACTCTGTGAGGAACATGTAATCACACTATACCACCAAGAGTGTTCTAGAAAAAACTGCTAAAAACACAAATTCCTGTTCGTTTCATGATCCCAAATTTTAATATAATGTAAAAGAAGGTTTGCTCGTTCAGAAAACATGAAAAACTCAAGATTGGCTTTGTTGACTAATTTCACCTACTTTCAGTCCAAACACAAAATCAGTGCATGCGACTTTTTGTTTGTTTTGTGATACGGAGGTCACAAATCTAGTGCAAGGAAAGTGAACATACAACACATTTGAGACAAACCTTCTATATTGATATTACCGATTATGGTTAACTGTCAGCACACGTTGTTAAGAGGTACTATAGACGCTATAAGGAGAACCATGCATTATGGAGGAGGCATTCCAGTCGCCATGGAGACATTTCTAATTATATCATGTTTTTGGCAACCCCCCCCCCCCCCCCGCAAAAAAAAAAGAGAGAAAAAAGACTAGCCTACGTTAATTCTCATTTTGTTTTACCTTGCCATGTATACAGTTGGATCAGTTCGTCTTGTGAATGGTCCAGAGGAAAGCGAAGGGCGCGTGGAATATTACTTTAACGGGCGATGGGGCACAGTATGTGACGGCAGGTGGGATATAAACGATGCAGCAGTGGTGTGCCGACAGCTCGGTTACCAAGAGGCATGGGACGCCCCAGGCTCGGCGTACTTCGGGCAAGGAAACGAGTCAATGCGCATTTGGCTAGCTGATGTAGACTGCGTGGGAGACGAGCTGGAGCTCAGATTATGCCAGCAAGATGGATGGTCTACACGCGACTGTATCCACTCGGAGGACGCCGGCGTCAAGTGTAGCAATGGAGGTGAGGCTACATTTTAAATCCAAAGCTCCTCGGACTTTCTTCGAAATGATATTCGGTTATTTTCTGTCATTCAATTTGACTTTAGGGTAGGAGAAATCCAACCTAATCAAATCCGCTCCTATTCATAGACCTGTCTGCAAACTGGCTTTATCTTTCTATCCAAATTTATGTTTATTTGTCTCCACGAACCATGATAAGATTGCTGCGACAAAACAAAAAAGCAGAACATGCAAGCACTTTCTTTCATTCGGAATACAGATGCAGAAGATTTACACCAGGTCATGTGCCGTGTTTGAGTATTTATAAGGTTTTCTTGCTTATGTAATTTATCATAAGTGACAATATATTTCCTTCTTTTTGACATTTTAAACAGCAAAATGATGAACGGGCGCGATCGAGACTAATAATCGCCAACGTTCTTTTCCTATGCCTGTAAACTGCAGCATTCGAGGGAGATGTACGGTTGGCAGAAGGTTCAAACCCTAGAGAGGGTCGGGTCGAAGTCTTCTCCGGCGGTCAGTGGGGGACCGTGTGTGCAGATTCATTCTGGAACGATGACGACGCGCGGGTTGTCTGCCGTCAACTTGGGTTCGAGGGAGGAACTGGCAGCATTGAAGACTACGCCGGGTCTGTGGTGGATATACCAATACATTTCAGCTCCGTCATCTGCAATGGGCTAGAGAACAGGCTCGTAGACTGCGACAAGGGTGTTTCCCGAGTTGCCAATTGTTCTCGCTCCACCGTTACTAAAGTCACGTGTTACGGGGGAATTTATGGTAAGTTCCAATCGTTTTCTGAAGATGTCTCATATAGTATTGAATGTTGCTCAAGTGTAACAACACATTTAGCTATTAAAGTCGAGTTTGAGTTGCGGCTTCAGCATTTTCTGTTTTGCTTTACGCTATATGGTAAGTATGTTGTGTCAATTGGCTTTCCATACTCTGATCGGTTTCATGTGTTATGCGCGGCACGCACCCTGTGTTTGCGGTTGACTCGAATCAAGGCCAATTACTTACAGTGTAGTATACTCTTGAAAATTACGTACTAAGATCGTCTGATATATTATGATATGAACCTGCCTTGAGGGGGATACGACAATTCTAGTGAGAGCAATTCAATGTCGAATCCCCCGAAAGTAGACAGTCCATATCATCATTACCTATTTCAGGCATCTTGAGCAGTAAAATAAATCGTTACAATGTAGACAAACTAAACTTTGTAAGACTTCCCAATTCCCGGCATTCCACGCCGCGCCAGCTATCATTTAAGCGGTTTAAGCATCCCTATTATATACACAGCCAACTCACACAGGCGCAGGGAACGTCCCCTGATTGTACGTGGTAACCCATGGGGGAATTTTCCCTCAGTCTGTAGCGAAACTCGGGTATGTGGCGCTCTTCGTCGGTAGATCACTCCGCGAGAAACTTTATTTTCCTCACTGGGAGCTTAAGTGCCAGGATGCTATATTTCCCTTGTTTTGAGGCGTTTGCCAAAGATGGGAATATGAGAAATTCACCTCTCTTCAATCTTGCGCGTAATACGAGGGGAATTTGATCTCATAGAACCACAGCTCAAATGCCTGATACGCGTGACAATTACTCTGTGATTTCTGGCGTAAGCTCTTTTTGACGGGGCATAGTATCATCCTCAATTTTGTGGGTGACAGTTTGCGAACTGCTTTAAGTTCATTGTATTTGTATGAAAACACATTGGAAAAAAATACTTTTCTGAATCCCTATGCTCCATACTAACACGAAGTTTTCTTGTTTGTCAGTTGTTTTTATGCTGTACAAATTTTATCTATAGGTTTTGACATTCTCAGATTATATCGTGATTGCTATTAATAAAATACAGTTAAGTACAGTCAGACCTCTCCTATCTGGCCTTTCTTCATCCGGATATCTCTATTATCCGGATGCGATCTCGAGGTGATTTTTTTCTTCTTCAATCTAATGACTACGGGGGAAAGGGGAAATCCAAACTCAGACAAAATTTTTGCACAGATTCACATGAATTACATAAATTATTCCCAACATCATATTTTCATCTAAAATCAACCTCCACTCAGACGACCATTCCCAAGTCACTGCAAGAACATTTCGGAAAATCAGGACACGGTATAGGCGTTCGTTTATTAAACAAGTTATCAGAAAATTCTGACAGTAGACCAGCTGACGAGGACGCGACATGCATGCTCACTCAAAAATTGATACATGTGCATACTCAACTATTGTGTAGGTAGCTGTGTGTATAAAACAATGAGCCTCCTATATCCGGCCAAATCCTTCATGTTATCCGAATGAGCGCTGGTCCTAACATGTCCGGATAGGAGAGGTCTGACCGTACTACAGAATTACTATTGCGTCGTATCACCGTCACTATTGCCTAAAGTGATAATAAATTCATGACCAATAGACTCGAATTATTGTAAAGACGTTCTCGAGAAATGTGAAAACATCGGCTCATTTCCTGACTCTTTCCAGCTGGAAAGAACACAGAGTCCCACAGTGTGAATACATTGTGGACACAGTGTGGAATCTTTTCACACTGTTTTAGTTGAGCGCTTTAATATCGTGAACGCATTGTGATCAGCAATAACAGTGTGAAACAAACATTACTATGTGAACTCTCTCTGAGAAAAAAAAAAACACACACCCACAATTTGAAATCATCTCCACAGTGTTAAATTCGCTTGGACATAGTCGAATATGTAAACACATTGTGAACACACAGTGGGAGACACTGTTCTTTCCAGGAGGGATGCATTCTCTGAATAAAAAGCTTTATTGTATACATGTTACAGGAGAGGAGGGGAGCATCCGACTAGTAGATGGTTTCTCCTCCCAAGAAGGCCGGTTGGAGTTCTACTACAACAACGAGTGGGGAACGGTATGCGACGACCAGTGGGGGTTGCAAGACGCCGAGGTCGTCTGTCGTCAACTCGGCTACGCCGGCGTCGATAACTCTAACATTTTATACTTCGAGAGCGGTACCGGTTCTATCTACCTTGACGAAGTGGCATGCCTGGGATCCGAAAGCAGACTGGCTGACTGTCCTCACCAGGGCTGGGACTCCGTTACTTCCTGCAGTCACGCTGAAGACATTGGAGTGAGGTGTAGTCTCACATCAAGTAAGTGATTCATTTGCAGTTTTATGGCTTTTTATTTCTACTACTACTACTACTACTACTACTATTACTACTACTACTTCTACTCCTACTGTTATTAGTATCACTACTGCTATTACTACTATTGTTACTGCTACTATTGCTACTACTACTACTACCACTACTACTGCTATCACTACTTCTACTATAAAACACCTACTACCAGTAGAAGGTCTGAATCAAAATGTCTGCCGATCCCTGTCCACAAGCTTATTCTAGATCCAATGTGCTGCTAACAGTCTTTAAACTTTTAGCCACACATTAGATTTGTTTCTTCCTATTTTATTATCCAGGTAGCATTTTCTATGAACCATTATCCTTTTAGAATATAAAATGTCAATTTCAAAGTCTTGTCATTCACTTTACTTTCTAATCTTTAATTGTTTGTCACATTTGATTCTGTTTTGTGTCGTAGACTACGCTTATTCATGTATGGTAGTCAAGAAAAGAATGAATTTCTCTTTATAGCAGATAAAGGCAATATATGTCACACAGTTGTGTTTTGTTTTTCATTGTCTCTTTTTTCTTATCTCTGTAATTATCGTCAGCAATTTGAATACTACAGTAAAATGATTTCAGTATTGAATGATACAATCACGTATTGAAAACTACAAAAGCTCAGGTTCTCTAAAAAATATTAAAACATTAGTACAGAAATGCATGGCTCTTCTAAAGGTAAAATCTACAAAATACTTGATTTTAGCTCTCTTATTTTTTCTTTTCAAACGGTTACTGCATCACTACGATCACTGTAGATAAATACATTGATCACTCATGACTATATTGTGATCGCATTATGTGTAAGCAAAGAGCATTTGGTGTGCTTTGATGTCATACAGTAAACAAAGAAGATTTATGATTAGGTGTTGTCATGATTCCTGAGAATAGAGTCGTGCGGGGAAAGGAGTAAATAAGGCTTTACTAATAATGTGCTAACGAGACTTTGACGAAGGCCAAGGGGAAAATTACAGCTTTTTTTAATCATCTAAAGTAAATTGTCGGAGTGTCTTTTTGAGAAGTAAGGGTATTATGTCCATGTTATGGTTGGAAAGTGACAGGAATGACGTAGTTAATTATGGCAGCAGGGGAGCTCAGAAATGTTCTGAGCGCTAATGGGTGATTTCAAAGGGAGATAACGAGTGTCGGCATACCGTAACTGACACCAGCAGAGGTGGGGCTAGTACACGATCGACCTCTGTCCTTCATTCTATTATTCCAAGCAGGAGACTACGGATATATCCGACTGGTCGACGGTTTAAACTCTCGGGAGGGGCGAGTGGAGATCTACTACAACAAAGAATGGGGGACGGTGTGTGGTGACCAGTGGGACTTAAGCGACGCTGAAGTGGTTTGTCGTCAACTCAGCTTCCCCGGCGTCGTCGACTTTAACGTTTTCTTTGGGAACGGCAGCGGTTCCATCATCCTTGATGACGTCGAATGCCTTGGTTCTGAAAGCAGGCTTGTCGAGTGCAGTCACCAACCTTGGGGCTCCAATAACTGCGATCACAGTAAAGACGTTGGGGTGAGATGCGGTGTCTCTGGTAAGTTACAATTATTGTCATGATGAGAATCAAATGATTGCCATCATAATTCAAGCTTAGTATTGTTTTCCTTAAATTATATAATAAGTTTCATCATTATTACCGTCGCTTACTGTATTTTCAGTCAGTTATCTATTGGAGCTCGGTGAAACCCATACACTATTCAGTTAACATCAAATGATTATCGTTGTATTTTAAGTTCCGTTATCAATCAATAGCATATGAAATAATGTAATAACTACTTTTTTGTAATTGTTTCTGAACTCGTGCTGTAAACGAAAAAAAAATCAAAACGTTGTTGGTGGTGCTTTCGGTAACACACACAACTGTGTCACTTATTGTATTATAGCAAAGAAATCAATAATTTGTAATGTCTCAATTAATTTTGACAACTCACCTGGTCGAAGCGTAGCAGTTAAGATTAAATAATGTCACCAGTTACGTTACGATTATCAGTTGTTCAAAACTAAAGAACAGGAAATTATAAGAATCTTCTAAAGAAGTGTATTCGCCAGAAACATACATGTAGGTGCACAAGTCGTGACTGCTTTGGGGCAACACAAAAATAAATGTGTTTGTTTCTCTTCTCTTAGTTTCATTATTGATTGAAACCTCAAATGAACTACGAATTCCGGGGACATGTTCATGTCTGAAATTTGTAATGTAGCAACTCTGAATTCCACTGTGTTATCTGCGTAAGTGTCGTTATCTGTTAAAGAACCCAACACCATTGCGAAATCACATGTGGCTTGTGGCAGCGGAAGTCATGCAACCAGCTGATTAGGAAAAACAGAAGAAATTCAATGAATCAACACTCAATACTATAATAATCAAATCAGTACTCGTGTCCTAACAAACAGACTGAAAGCTCAAAGACGGAGACCCTATGTCATTTCTGGATTGCACGTCTATAAAGTCGGACTTCTCCTATCCGGACATGTCGGGACCGACCCTCATCCGGATAAGCGATTTGGCCAGATATGGTAGACTCACTGCAGTGTTTAATACACGAAGCTGCCCACCCAACGGTAGCTCCATATACATAGTGCTTGAATATGTCACGTCCTTGTCAGCTGGTCTGCTTTATGAATTGTCTAATATTCTGCTCATTGAACAATCGCCTGCAACATGTACAGAAAAGCTTTCTGTCCATGTTCTTTCGGTGATTTAGGGGTATTGAGTGTCGTATGTATAGATATATTTAGATAGAAATTAGACGTGAATGTGTGTTAATTATATAGTGAATAAAAATGTAATCCATGCGGGTTTGTGTATGATTTTTGAAGCAGTTTTAAATCCCACCCCCTCCCCAATTAGTAGATTGAAAGAAAAAAAAAAACATGATAGAGAGATGTGGATAAACGTATATGCAGATAGCAGGGTCGGACTGTATTCTAACCAACGCCGATGACCTTCATTGCATTCGTGTTCATTTAACAGACGAAGAAGGAAACATCCGACTAGTCGATGGTTCTTCCCCCAGAGAGGGTCGGCTAGAGATCTTCCACAACAACAAGTGGGGGACCGTGTGCGATGACCAGTGGGGGCTGCCCGACGCCCTAGTCGTATGCCGCCAACTTGGGTTCGCGGACGTCGAGGAGCCGAACACTTTATTCTACCAGACAGCCACTGGTTCTCAGCCTATCCATCTCAACGACGTCGAATGCCTGGGCCACGAGAGCAGACTGGCCGATTGTTCTCACTCTGGGTGGGGAGTCAGCAACTGCGATCACAGTGAAGACGTTCGACTCAGGTGTAGCCTCACCGGTGGTAAGTTTCATCAAACCACTATGTTCCTGTTGGATGAGCTTAACCCGTTCCATACGGGAACCTGGTGACCTGTGTACTAAGTCTATAGGGATTACAGACTTCAGTATTGACCATGTTAATTAATCTTTACTGTCGTGAATATGCATTGTGCAAAGTGGGTGGGGTCTGTTCGGCCGAATTTGGAGCAGAGGATGGATCGAGACTGGGAGCACTGGCGCCTAAGGCGAATGGAGGAATAAAGTTGTGTTCATATACTTAAGTCTGTTGTTGTGATGTGGATCTGTCTGTTGTGTATGATACTTGTGACATGTTGTTGTGCCGCCACCACCTTCTCCTCTCCTCCGTAATGGTCTACAGAAGCTGTGCTTGTGTGTTTAGCCCACTAAGGACTGGACCTCACTTTTCTGTGTTGTTATAATGATAATTATAGTTGTCCTGTTTGATGGTACTTACAATTCATATAAGTACTTCGTAAAATAAAACATCAACTTTTCTGTCATCACGGGTTCGGCAAACATGATTATTGTTGCTAATCTGTTTTGCAGAATGATTCAAAGCACCTTGATCTTTAAAAAAAAATCACACACACACACAAACACACACAAACACACATGTACTGGAAGTCTATACGGTGATAGACAGAAGGAGGATGATGTGAGGGCGAGCATTCCCCTTCTAGACGAGGAGCTTTTGCATCCATTGACTATTAAAAGAGATTTGCCAAAGAGGAAGGTTTGGGGAGAGGTTATTCCGCTTCCTGCCCATGAGGGAAAATTAATTTTGCTTTTTTAGAAGTGAAATCCAACAATTTAGAGGGCACTGATTGACGGAATATTTGAAAAAAAAAGGAAGTCCAAAAGTTAAAAAACATGTAAAATTCAAGGACATTGTTAGAAGCTAATATATCTATCACCTACTTTTCCGTGTCTGTGTCTTCTTTGTGTTTTAGGTCCATACGAAGATGGACCGATGAAGTGGGAGGGTGTGGAAGGGGTAAATCCTCCTCCTAGACGAGGAAATTTTGCATTTCTAGAAGTGGAATGCAAAGAGCTGGTGAAGATATTTGGACGAATATCAAGAGAATTGTTGATCGTTTAATAGAGAACAAATACAGATACATGGAAAGTGCATCATGTAAAGGAAAACAAACCAAAGCAAACACAAACTGCAACAAAACAAAAGACAGTAAAAACAAAATAAGACAACACAATACGTGTGTGTATTCCTATTCCCAGTCCTCATTTGCATACAGAAATTACACGGAAATGCAGATTACATGTATTTGAATCTATGAAGACACTGAGAGATTTCAAGTGTCCGTTTATCAGTCTTTTTTTCTTTGTTTTGGCTTGCTTGTTCCGTCAGACATTATATTTCTTCTTTGCTCTTTGTTTACGATTATTTCAAAGGTATTGAATGTTTGGAGATGCTATAAACAGTTTCCGCTATAAGGGGATAGTGAATGATATGAGTTCAAGATACTTTTTTGTTCGACGCTCATTGTCATTGGAAAGTTATTGTGAAAATATGACAACTACAGTTAACCTACTTCACTTGTCTGTTCATATTCAGCCTCTCAGGGACTCAAAACCCGGATGACAGCTATCATCCTTGCAATTTCGTTGGTGGCCATCTTTACCTTCACCGGTTAATCGGCGAAAGAGAAGAGAGCTAGGACACAGAATACTGTAACCGCATTTACTGTGAGCTGCGGAAAGTATCCCTCCTCCGTGGCGGAGAATGCAGTTCAAGGTTCAGCGATCCATCCGACTCAGTAAGCTTCAGCGAATGTATAGACGAGGGTCCGTGACGTCAAATGACGCGTTGGCTGAGGGACAAAGAATGAATCATTAGTCTATTACGCGCATGGCTCAAGCGCGCGGTGTGGGTGCCGCATATACCCGCCTGACTATCACGGGTATGTACACGTAAGGCTACCCGCTTGACCACGCGTATCGGAATCCCCATATACTAGTATGCAAGTTTTGCCCTCAGCATGGCATGATGACGACGTTACTTGGGTCCTCCTAATTACGTTTATGGGGCCTGCGGCGTCCACCCATAGGGAGCTTTAGATTTTGACGCGCGCACGTTTGAGACGACGAATGCGTTGGACGTTCTCGTCTCCCCTGCGTCGTGTTGAAAAATAGCTGTAAATTACGCTGGGACGCAACGTATAAAAATAAAATCACGCCCCCATAATATGATCGGTGCATGAAGTAGCTCTCTACGTTGCAAACTGTGCGGACGTAAAAATAGCCCAGTACGTGTAGTGAAAAAAACTCAGGCGACGCAAGCTAAAAATAGATCGATTTGACGCGCGCGCGCACGCTCAGAACATGTTTTTTTTTTTCCCCCTCCGAACGTCCGCGCGTCTAAAATTTAAAGCTCCCTAATAATCATACCGATGGTGCAGTACACCGCTACCAATCCTTCGCATTTCTAGGCACCAGCTTCTAATGCGCCCACTGGAGAGGTATCTGTCATATCTCATGCAGCTGCCACCATGTAGGGCAACTGGCGCCTTGTCTTGACAAAGGAAGCCGCACGCCATCTGAAAGGAACCAAAGTCAGAGCAAGACACCCTCTCTCTTTATAAGACTCTCTATTTCCCTTCCTATTCGAAGAGCTACTATGTGAATACAGAAGGACACAATACATGTCATAGGGATGGTTGGTATACCGGCGAAGATGAAAATTGGGCCTTTAACTTGTTGCGAGATACCAAGAATCCATTTTATAAAATAGTACCGACCATATCATTCTGAGAAGAATTCCATATTTTTTGATGAAAATCACATGACACATCCAAAAGCAAAGTAAAACAAAGTGATCGTAATGAAAAGGTTGATCCCACCTTTTATTAGGATCGCTCTGTTTTGGATACCTCAGCCATTTCAGAACCAATTTTCAACTCAAACGTTGAATTTCTCTTGGAATTACATGTCTCTCACATTTCATAAAGAAAAAAAAGGGTTTCTCGCTATCTCTCTCTCAAAAAAGTGAGAAACCTGAGCTTGTGGGTCTCAACCAAAACTATGGGATCCCTTTATCAAGTGTGTTATGTATGCTTCCGCCACAAAGTGGTGCCGGAGACATTACGTCCTTACGTCCTTCCGTCCGTAATCAATTTCTTGGACAGCATTACAAAAAAAAAAAAAGCCGTTTGGGGTATCGTAATGAAACTTGTCATGTATATTCATGAGTGAACGAAGTTGTGCCAAACAATTTTTAGGTGCACATGCTCAAGGTCACAGGTCAAAATATCAAGGTCAAATGCTCAAAATGTCACTATTTCCCCATATCATATAAATATATTATTACTATATTCTATATACTATATTCCCCATCCAATGCCTGAAGGTATTTGCTTGAAACTCAGTATACATATATAATAATGAACCTCCAAATAAAGATTCTCTAGAAAGTTTGGGGTCATGAGGTCAAGGGTCAAGTGTCAAGGGTCAAGTCAAAATGCTGAAATTATATGTTTTTCCCCATATCTCCCAAATGGTTAATCTATCTTCATGGAACTTAGTATATATGCATGTACTGACTGGCAGTAATTATCTAGGGAATTTGGGGTCACGGGTCAAAGGTCAGGGGTCAAGGTCAACTCCTAAAAAGTCATTACTTCCCTCATATTTTTTCAATGTCTGCAGGATTTTTCTTGAAACTTGAAATATACATGTCTTACCCAATAGATATTCTGTGACAAGTTTCTTCCCAAATGTCAAAAGGTTCAAGGTCAAGTGCAAGTGCTGAATTTCACTTCTTCCTCCATACCTCGAAAAACTTCAAGGTATCATCATGAAACTTATTACATACTTATGCATGAACTGCGTAACAGTGATTCTCTTTGGAACTTGAATATCAAAGTTCAAGGGTCAAAGGCTAGGTTTAAATACTTATATTTCACCATTTGATACTGAAATTTCGGGGTTTTTTTTTCCAAACCTTGTAAATTACTCGATGCATAAACTTAAAAGGGTCAGAAGTCAAGTACAAATCTCAAGTCCCCAAATACCTGCATGGACTCTGACTCCAATTAAACCTAGTTCAAGAAACATTCAGCACATTTGTGACAACCCTGTCATTTCCATATTTTGCCAATTATGTGAAACTGTTATCACACGTTGTCAAGACATTGTACTACATACGTATTAGGAGAACCATGCATTTTGGCGGAGGCATACCAGTCACCGTAGCGACATTTATATTTTTTTATCATTGTTTTTTTTTTCCACCTTGATAAACCCCCTATGTAATTTTGCAGTATACCTGTTGTGTTGGACATCAATCTGTAAATTCTAGTTCAGCATTGCCTATGCATGGTCCATGCATTTACAGGAGAGGAACACAAACACGGACAAGACGTTTTTACAAAACTGAAATGTTATAATCTAGGAGCTGTTAGTTAGCAATTTTTACATTTTGATTAATCTGAATGTGTGTGCATGCGTAGGCATTGATGTTTGTGTGTGCTTGTTTGTTTTTTACATGAATAAGTCTGTAACATGAAAAATAAAATACATAGGTAATTTATTTTTGTGTATTCAAAAAGAAGTGCTTCGGCTGTCGAATGAATACCATTTCCCTTGTCCATTATCGGATTTGCTCACCTACATGCCCTACATACTCTCATCAAATTGATAAGTATTCGACTCGTATTCAACATCTGCAAGAAATGAAATCGTTGTGTTTCAATACCTCTTGTATTTTGAATGTTTGCGTAAGGAAATAATTTGTTAAATCTGTTTTCACGTCTTGCATTCTGTGTAGAAACACAGCAGACATCTGTAAGATATTTTTCGATTAATGGATGTATGCTGCTACTGATTCTCAACCATGACGAGCCTTTTGACGCCTTAAAAAAAAACCAAAATCATTTAAACAGTTTAGGTGATATACGTGCTTGCGTGTAGTGAGTGAGTGTGTATGTGTGTGTGTGTGTGTGTGTGTGTGTGTGTGTGTGTGTGTAAAAGCGTGTATAGTTTGAATCGGAAATACAGCTATACTGTAGATCAATATAAGTTTAATCTGTAATGTAGTAATATGCAACTTTCATTTTGTAAAAATGGATCTACATGATCTGGAAGTGAATACTCTTATAATTCATGTCGTATTTATGTTTTTTATACCAAAAAGTAATGAATGAAATTAATGTAAGGAAAGTAGCTGAGATGGCAGCAGTTTGAAAATCAAAGATACGTGAAGTAATGACGAAATACAAACATGAAATACATTGTATGTCAACTGCAAATTTAGCTTTGTAAGCCTTAGCTAATGAAAACATACAGGGTATATAAAAAATACGTATATGTATACGACATGTAAATGCATATACTTGTATAGGTAATATTCTTTCTGGGATCAACTAACAATACAGTGTATTTCTCGTGTACTTCCTTGATGCTTTCAATGTGATTTCGTCTGTATAGTTTTCTTTGTTTATGGAGCATCTTCAAATAAACTCATTTTAAAAGTTTGTGTGACTTGTTGAAATATATTAGTATTCTGCCTAATCAATATCAATAAAGATTTCCTAGAACACTTCAATGGCTTTCTGTTGTCCAGTGTATGAGTTATGATTTATACATACATTATACACTATTGCAGGAAAAAAAAAATGCTTTGAACACGTGCGTTTACGCACACAAATTAGATGTCCAGGAATATGAGTACAGATGCATGATATATTATATATTATTTTCATCATTCATTTTTTTGGATATCAAAATAACATGCATGTTTATAAGATTACAATTGTCAAAAATAATGGTATGCATGTAACATAATGCCACAGTAGAAAAGAAAAGTCATCTTGTTTTATTAAAGGCTGGAAATGAGAATTTAGGGGCTGCATTTATAAATACTATAAAATGTACTCGTACAAAGTTGCGAAATGAATAATCATTTAATAAACTACCAAGTGTAAGAGTTCACTGGTCATTCGGCAAAAGTGGTAACATGACGCGGGCGCACACACTCACACAAACACACACACACAGTGGCGAGAAAAAGATTCAAATAAAAAAGAGAAAATCAGTAGTGTGCGGTCACTATGTAAAGAACAGTAAACAAAATAATTACGTGTCTGTGCTCTTGTGATTGTTGTTGTTTTAACCCCCCCAAAAAGGTATTTCTTTAAATTTCGCATATTGCTCTTTTTATTTGAGGTATGTACATGTGCAGTTACGTGACGCACCAAACGGTAACCCGGCGTACGTCATACCGGCATCGTTGGGCGCCATCTATTATTCGTAATTATTATTATCACATATATGCATATTATATATATATATATATATATATATATATGTGACCGTGCACCTCAAAACGAACATAAAGTCGCACACAATGATTTTGCGTGAGGACTGAAAATAAGTGAAATGGGTCAACCTCGCCGAACTTGACTTCTTCATATTTTCTGAAAGAGCGGGTCTTGTTTTACATTATGCTAAAATTTGGTATCATAAAACGGGCAGAAAAGTGGGTTTTTTTTAGCAGTTTATCTCGAACATTTTTGGCAGAATAGTGTGATTAGGTGTGTCTTTTTGGATCCCTTTTTCATTTCTGAAAAACCTTGTCCACACTCTTCACTTTCAACTCTAATAACTTTTGAAAGGATAGTGCTACTGCTTTGAAAGTTAGCATTAATTATGGATAGAATGTGTTAATGAGGCATGCTTAATTTCAGTTTAATCTGATAATCCCTTCATTGTTGTTATTCCGGTGGTTTACTTCCTTTTTCTTTTGTCCCATTCATCGCACAGCCAGCACGGTTTGGTAAAGATTAAGCGCTTGAATAGACACTGTACTTCAGAGCCTCTTATCTCAGTTCACACTTTTCCTGAGCTTGTGCTTTCTTTCCAATATTTAGATAGGTTAGGAGAGTCCATTTGATTTGAGTTATACATCATTTTAAAGCTTAAGGTTTGCTCTTTCAGAATATGGTCTTAACTAAAAATTCATGTCTGGCGACTTTTTGTTTGTTTTGAGGTGCAGGGTCACATATATATATATATATATGGGTGAGAATTTTGAGCGATGTACAATTGCCAATTTTCACACCTTATGACATTCTTTCCCTTAGGACACGCCAGGATGATCTAAGAAACCAGATTTTTTCATGTCATCTCAAAGATTGGTAAATTTCCTTTCAGGAAATGTATGGTTTGGTTGACTTTTACCTGATATTTTTCATTTGACAAGGACTTAAAGCGTAAAAATACGGTAAAAACGCTATTTTCACAATAATTTTTGTTTTTCAAACTAATGATGTGCCTTTTTTATGGTACGTAGCATCTAATATCTGACCATGTTCTGGATCTGACATATCATGGGTATGTATCACAAATTTATAAGAACTTTATGAGCACGTATGAAATTACAGAAAACAATTGAAATATCAAAGCCCTAAACAGACGAACGTCCGTGATGCTCTCAATTCTATCGCTGCTGCAAATTCTACTTCGTTGTCCCAATTGTAATGTATATGAAAATTTGGTGTTCCACCTAGTGAACATTTCCTGCAAAAATTGTAGGTCTGCTGGCTGTACATGGGACGTTACATTCTTTTATACAAAATTATACTCAGTTTTCGTCACGGACGTGCTTCCACTATTTTCTAATAAAGATCGTAGCCCATTAAACGTTATTGGCGATATTGTTCTGAGTCGTAATCAACTAAGATCTAGCCACAAGATGATATGTTTGTTTTGAGTTTCTGTCCATCCTTTGCCGAATAGGAACCGAAATTATAAATTAAGACGAACCTCCGAGAAAAAAAGAACGTCCGTGATTATTAAAACGTTTTCGAGTAAGACACCATCTTGCTTTGATGGGGAAGATACATTTTACCTTTGGCTCTCTAACCGAGGAACTGCATGTCATTTTTGGAGCGGATTGAGGTTTGTCCGCAGTTTTTTCACCATGCAATTCACCGAAAACCAAGCAAATAATATTTTTTTTCTCTGAAAATTCACCTTCTGTTCCCCCTATGAGCAATACAAATGTGGTAAGGATGTCAAAATTCTTATAATTTGCATTGACAATACCTTTTTAAAATTTTGAAAGAGTAAGGAAGGCTAGGTAATCTTTGCCGATTAGTTATCCGTCCTGGAAAATGACCCTAGTTGTAGAACGAACGTCCGTGACAATTCCAGCGAACGTCCGTGACGTAAGCAACCCCACCTATAGGTACAACTTGTCCCGAAAGTGTCCTTTATTCTTTAAAACTTTTGGCTCCAATAGCGACACGGAAAGTTTTTCAAAGTAAATAATGAGTTTACAGCAGTAGTCTCAGAATTTTTAAGGCGTTATGTGATCATGATGAACAAACAGTTGAAAATGTACTGAAAATTTTACGATTATTTTCCCTCTATTTATACAAAAAACAGCTTAACACTGAAAACAAAGTTTTAGGAAAATGGAATTTTGTGTAATCTGTAATTTCGGTGCATTCAAATTTCTTTCTAATGAGGTTCTGGAGACAATTCGTACTGTTACAGGTTCTGAAAGTTTCGTTCACGGACGTTGTGTCCGAGAAAGGAAATTTCTGATAATTACAAATACATCACTGCATATTAAGTTAATGTTACTTGAAAATATTACCAAATCATCGAGTCTCTCATACCCAAAAGTGAATAACATTCAGCTCTCAATTTACCTGTAATAACAAACGGAAAACGTTTTGGTCACGGATGTTCGTTGGTAGAATAAGTCAATGGATTACATAGTAGGAGACAGAAGAACAGTGCCACTTTTTAGTGACAGATGCGCCAAGTGTTTATCTTTTGAGTATGGTAGCTGCCGTCTCAAACGGAACACATCCAGTTTTGGTCTCCATAACGGACGTTCGCTGTAATTGTCATGATATTAATTGCCTTCATTCATTCTTATTTTTCCGTTCACGACGATTTTTCTCTCATTCCCTGAGTAGCCTAAACATGCTGCGACCAAGTAGAAAACAAAAACAAGACAAAACAAACCAAAACAAATCCGAAAAGTGCTACGCAATCACATTCAGGATAATGACGGATGAAGTCTGTAATGGGCATGTGTTGAAGAAGAAACGGAAAAGTTTCAAAAGGACGTGGAAGCAGTTGAATGAAAATGAGAAGAAACAAAGAAGAAATCGGGCTCCAACAAATAGAGAAAAGAATTGCCAGTGCACTCCCTATTCCTCTGGATATTTTTTTTTTCTTTGCTTATTTTTTTTATTCATCGAAATGCGGTCACAAGCGAACAAAAATAATGCAATATACAATTATTATCTGATGAAACCACGCAAATCCTCCGCTTCTCATGATAAAGTGTTTTTTTATACTAGTTAATGAAAAGTAATGTTAATCTGTAATTGTTTCCAAGATTTTTTTTTTTTTCATTTTACATTTAAGAGACAGACAGATCGTCAATTTGTTTGTGCTTTTGTGCTTACTTTGAAAACACATACTAAAAAAGCAGTGATTAAGAATAGGGTAAAGGTTGCACTTTGATACGTGCGCTGTTCCGAAGATTCGTTAATCCGAATGTCCAAAGGTTTGCTATTCCGAAAATAAAATAAAAAATCGTAGTTAATTCGGAAGGTTTCTTATTAAAAATGTTCTTATTCAGAAAGTTTGTTAGTCCGAAAATTAAATATTAAGGTTCGTCACTTTTAGGTCCGTTCTTATAAAAGTGAAATTGGCCTGACATTCACCAAGGTGAAAACGGTTATTATGAGGTTTTGAAATTTGGAGGATTTGGTTGTTAACTTGTTTCTCCACATTGGGATAAGCGAACCTGATTGTTCATGTTCCAATCAATAAACCTTTCGATTAACCTTCGGAGATTCCTGTCATTTACCGAATAAAAAAAGCTTCATGATTATACGAACTCTATCAATTTTCGGATTGACAAACTGTATGAATAACGAGCCTCCGAAATGACGCGCTACAAAATGTTTGTTATAACAAACCATATTGTATAATATCGAAGTCACAAACATCCATCCACGTTACATGGACTTATTGTGTCTTGTTATAACGAAACTTCGCAGTATCGTACCTAATATCATTTCTAACTAATATAATAACACAAATTCTCCTCGGTAACAGTGTGTAAAACAAGAAGCAAACGCAGAGGGATTTCTTCCTAACGTATTCGTTTGCCCTCCCAAGCTAAACTTCGAATTTCTATAACGGAGCACATTTCTTGTGTTTTTCTTTGTTAATTCTATGTCATAGTTAGCTGTGACCATGTTCGCTAAAAGCGAATTTTGCATTGTAGACTTTAGCTAACAAATTTAGGACCTGAATCTTTACTTTGTGATAACGAAAGTTTGATAAATATATTCGTTCTCAAGGATGGACTACGTCACTGAGATTACACGAACGATTCTACTTTCATTTACGAGAGATGGAAAAAAATCTTTGATTCCTCTGTATGAGAAGATAAACAAGCTTTTATAATTCAGAATTGGTAATATCTATTCAGGATTTTGCGGAGGAGTTTGTTCATGACATGAAATTGCGTTTGGTTATGAGTAGAATGCGTTTCCAACTCAAGAGAGCTGCATTGTTCAATATCTTGTTTGTTCCGAACGTCCGTGAGCTATCTGCGAACCTCCGTGATGAAGACTATGCTATGTTTGTTGGGTTATAGAGACTGCCTAGATCAGATACATGATAGAAGGGTATGTTATTATTTGGGAGTGAGGATTAAAGTATGGGATAGTGAAATAAGAGGTCGAAATATTGAGTTTCTGTAAAATGCGCGTAAAGTGGAGAAAGTGTTTAGCGGAAGAGCAATATTTCAACAGAAATGACGAATTCGGTTAAATCATCAGTTGTCTACCATTACGTACAGGTTAAGAGTACAAACTTGATATTCTGCCAACAGTCCACCTGTCCCTTAAGGTATTTCGTTACGATTTTGAACTGAATCAGATCGTTGCAGACTATGTTAAATGGTATTCAAATATAAGTGCATTACTATTCCCCACGGACGTTCGCTGCTCTGGACATGGTTAACCTCCTCGGTGAATAAAAACTTGTTCCTCTGGGAAAATCCTAGTATAATTGGGTTCATATCAAAGCTTGAGTTATACTCTTTCAGGTAAGATAAGTGATTTGGAGAATTTCCTACTTTTTTAAAATTTGCCTTGTTTTGGCTCAATTGTACATCGTTCAAAATTCTGACCCATATATATATATATATATATATATATATATATAGGTGTGTGTGTGTGTGTGTGTGTGTGTGTGTGTGTATGTGTTTACACATCGCCATTATTTGCATGATGGATGTATGTCCCATATAATACACAAATGAAAATTACATAATTATCTGTGTCTATAGCATGACAGTCTATAGTTGAGAGCGTTGATTTATAAAAAGAGTGCAATAATACGATTTCTCGTGGAATCTTTAATTACTTTTGGTGTTGGAACCTTGAAGATAAAGGAAGCGTAATAATGCATTATGTCACGACAGAATCTTTAATAGGAATTCATCAAGGTGTTGGAACATCTAAAGTAAATTCTCTTGTCTCATTTGTGGTCTCCTGATATATTACCTTTCTAGATTGTTCCAATATCACGTTCATATGGTCAGATTACCAAAAGTAATGCCTTGTCTTAATGTAAATGTAGTGTTTTCTTGGTGACATAAGCTGCCTTTAGATGTGTTCATCCTTTTATTGACGCTTATTAGAGTCATTGCATGCTTTGGTTGTATCTCCTTGTTCTGTATGGCCTATAAAGGTATGGAAGAATGCCGCATGCCAGGTGTTCGATGCAGTTTTTTAATTGCTGATTTGAATTATATTTTTATTGCAACAGCCAGAACAAACTTTTCTTTTCCGAATTACTAAAAAACTGACCGCACATGAGACTCTTTTAGCACTGGCTAATGTATGACTACATGTCAATTCTCTTCAGGTTGCAGAACCTTGTCAAAAGCACTCCTCATCTATTTTTTTAACATTTGCTATTGAACATTTTTGTCTTGAACTTTCTCCATACCAGCTGAAAATCAGAGGTACAGTGGATGGTATTGTCTGTTTCTTGTAAATAATGCGATGTATAGCGGTTGGAGGGTGCGTGTGTCTGTGTATGTGTAAGCCCACTCATATCCGCATACATTAATAATTATAGTCGTTATTTGTCCTTGTGTGTGTGTGTGTGTGTGTGTGTGTGTGCATGTATGTGTGTCCAGTGTTTGTTTTATGGTTTTATGGCTGTGAACATGTACTTCTTTTTCCCTTGATCATTTTTACCTTTTGTATTAAAGAAAACAGAAAAGTTGATTACAGTAAGTTTGCACTGGTCCTCTTTTAACATTAAGGGATCTTGTCTCCTTCTTGTACATTGTAATATGTTATTAAAGATTTGAAGGTTAAGCACTATAATTATTATGTTTTCTTTGTTGTTCAATCCATTTTCAAGTTTAAAACGTATAATAAATTTTATTCTATTCTTCAAAACCGACACCTATATTGATATCAACATTGTAAGTCAGTAGTGCATTCAGAATATTTTAGAATGAAACAATGTCAACATAATGATAAATCACGATGAAAAATATGGACTTGATAACAAAGTGCATTTTCAAATACACATGTACACGCACACACACACACACACACACTCACACACACACACACACACATGATTATATATATGTATGTATATATATATATATATATATATATATATACATGCGTGATAGATAATCATAATATAATGAAGCGTAACCTTTCCAATATACTATTTTTCCCAAAAATTTGCCTCGAGTAAACATTTGGAGAGGTCGGGCAAATTTTTGAGCATACATCTTGCATACAGAAAGGTATTGTCAAACAGCGTCACACAAATGATTGTACGACTGGTACGTGCACATATACCGAGGGCGTACACCCGACACATTGCCTTTTTACTTGTATAGTAAGAGGTTCAAAGTGTGTTTGTAAAACGACGCGAGAATGAAGAATGATGACTTTTAGTTAATATGATCGCTTTGGTCAAGGCACATTTGCATGTTTGATCTACACTGCGTTCACTGTGTCTCAGAAGAATATACAGATCCCGCCGAAAGATACCGTTTTGCAGGCCTCTTGGCAGAATGGAAAAGTGCGCCATTTTGTTAATGCACATAGCTCTCCTGGGATCAGCAGCAGCGCAGAATGGTAACGTTGATTAATACGAATTCGTAGAGGATATTTTGCGTATTTTCATCACTATATTGACGGAGTTATTATTCAATATCAATTTTACAGCAAACGTCATCATAGCCAATCGTGAAAACACAGTTCCGAACAATAGGTGATTGGTCTTTGCTGTGTAATTCAAAGCTTATATTTGACTGGTACTGCTTTGTGAGTATGGAACCAGACAACGAGTGTTCTTACGTTTGCCTGTGGCGACATCATCACATACCATGTGCTTGTTTTGTGTGTAGGTTAGTTAACCTTTCGTTTATATTCACTACCTAAAAACACTAAAGCTAAAGATATTAATTATGCATATGCTGCAATATGCTGAGTCATGTCAACTGCTTTGAACCAATCAGTGTCCATGATCTAGCCTATACCACACCAATGGCGAGAAATATTCCACTGAAAATTGCAGAAAAAAAAATATGTACAATCATCATTAATACTTGTTTTACAGTCATGCTACTTTTGATGAGTTTCTTTACCTGTTAGGCCAATGTTGATCAATAAAGACCCTCGTTCCCTCATGATAGGCGTCGCCAATCTATTTTTTCATCCACTCGAAGATCATGTCTAATTAATTGTAATTGTTTGTCACATCTATTCCTTCCCAATCATACAATCTTTCAAAGATTAATAGTCAGTACTTGGTTATCATTGCACATATAGAAATATTGTACTCTACATGGTATTCCCTTCATTGATTGATTACAATGTAAATTAAGCCAGTATGATGTTTCGCTTTTTTGTTGTATGTTCTCATCTAACGATGAATTGTCAACATTGTTTCTTCATTACAAAACAAGAGAGCGAAGTGTATAATGATATGTTGAAGAATAAAAGTAAAACTTAATCCAATTTAATATTACAGGCAAAGTATCAAAGAAACAACACATGGTTGAACATTGTTGAACAGTAGTTCACATTATAGCCACCCAGCTCAAAACCCCCCAGAAGTAGGCTAAAAATAAAAATGAACTTCCATTATTGTTCTTAGTTTAAACGAGTTTAAGGTTTAGAATTAAATTCACTTTGTTAACATTGAATAATTCCAAACCATTCCGAAGTGCTTGAAATAAGAGAGAGTTTAAGGAGGTGCAGCTTCATAGGGAAGGGAGAGACGATTTGAAGTTTTGAAAGATTAAGGTAGCTTGCTGTGCACAAGTGCACTTCCCATTTAACTGTTGAAAAAGTAGAGCCTGTCCATCTAAACAAAACAAAACAAAACAAAACAAAAACTCATTATACCTCAATTTCAGTTCGGTTTTAAAGGCAATCGGTCGTCGCAGGCGATTCGCAGCTCAGTAGAAAAGCACGACAAGCTGCTCCTCCCGTTATTGTACCCCCGTACGTACCGAATGCCGAACACGACGCTACGCAGCGCACCAGCGAAAACCAGATGGGGCACGAGAGCCGTGCGAGCCGTCCACTGTAATTTCAACATGGACGCCCGAATACCTACCGAATGGGGCCGAATGGGTGCACGCACAAAACCGCACAACAGCCATGTGCATGAAAATCTCTCCTACGGGTCCCCGTCGCGTCGCGACACAACAGTAGAGCTGTGTGGTGTAGTGTACGTACGTACGTATCTGGCTGCAGTCTCTGTTTATTTGCACTATGGTGCCAATTTCAGCAATCTAAGCAATAATATTTTAAAATGTCTGAAAATATTATATAACAATATTTTAAATCATTCATATATTACGTTGTTTAATATTTGGTATTTATGAATATGCTTTGATGAAGAAATATTAAAACTCTAAACTTCATGTATAGCAAGTTGCAATGCTCATGGCCATATGGCGGGTTGTTTTGATCTCATTGGCAATTGTCTGCTGCGTCAGCTGTGTTACAGTATGTTGGGCCGGATCGGAACATAACAAAGTTGGTATAAAGTCGTCGGTACCGGTATGTCAATATCAATAATGTGTGTGGTATGCGTGTACTGTTTCGGATTAGCCTTGGCTTTGGTTTAGTAATGAAACCTCACAATGGAGATCAAAACAGCCGTCCAACTCGAGTAAAACGTATCTACTTGTTTGACGCTATCGACGAGTGGAGAACGCAGAGAGACGTGTTCTTAGCATGCTTAGGACAGGGAGGTTTCCTCTCACCTCCCTGGTTAGGACAAGTAAGAGACCAGTGGCAGAGGGGGAAGCTTCAGCGTCAGCGTGCCGATGAAAAATTTGCTTTCCACTTGCTGGAGTTGCATGAACAGTTTTGCAGGAATTTAGAATGTGCAAATTCGTGTTACGGCATGCACGGTGGAATTGTAATGCCACGGCTTACGCCAATCAAGCAACCCCAGCTGACCAAGTCAACAACTTCAAGGAATCCAGATCCAGATGATGTGTAAGTAACGTTAGAAGTCTATTACATGAATCAATGATTGAAGTGGAATGACTTTTTCTAATCTATCTTTAACTGCTAGGGCCTTTGCGTTTCATCGACAAGTAGGCCTATTTTTCTATGTATAATTCCGCGAAAAACTTCTCTAAGTTCTCATTTATGTCAAATTATGATAACGCCGTAATCGAAATGACATTTGCTGGGTCAGTTTATCGCTTCTTAAAAACTGACCCAGCAGTAGGCAGCAAATGTCATTAGTCAGGGAATCGCAAGTAGTGGTAAGTTTTTTGTCATCACAGTATTGAGAATTTAAAGTATTTCATGTGCAAATGTAGAATCTAGATAGATACAGAGAGGTCACTTTCCTGAGCAGCTAGCGTCAACAATCCAGGTTAAATTTGCATAGCCAGATTTCATGGCTGCGATTCAAATACTGTTTGTCCCCATTGATTTAACTGTATAGCAAAGTCTCCTCTTTCATCATATTTAGGGGCCCTACATTTTAAGTTTGGTTAAGGAATTTTGATAAAGATTGTAATTTTCATAAGCTTGGCAAAAGTTTCAGGCATCTATGTTGCATTTATAGTCAAACTTCCAAAGCATTTGGTCCAATAATTTGAAACCAAATTCAAGTGATCCAGTGAAGTGTACATCTTTTCATGTGAATTTCTACAAGTATGTTGAAATGTAAATTCTGAAGAAAAAAAAATTGATCCTTTACAGTTGAAATTCGTAAAAGTTTGGGTACACCGACAGTGTCAGGTCAGTGGTAGTAACTACAGAGTTACAGTAGTGTACGTACAATACCCTTGTACGTGAAAGTTACAGTTTTATTTACCTTCACATCTTCATATAGGAGTGTCTAATAGGGATGTTGATTGGTGTGGAAGTTGTTGATGAACAACAGTTCATAAGAATCCATTGTTTTAATTCTAATACAGATATTGGTCATAGGTCAAGGGGCAATATGAACCTATCAGTTTGTAACATGCTAATATGTTTAGGTATGAGCTTCATCAAGTACGATTAATTGGTATCCGTGGCACATCCCTTATTTGTTGATCAAAGGTACGCCTCTGATTGGTATTTTAATCAGTGTTTGGTAGAAAGCTAACCCATTACAATGGCTTTGCGATGTTACACTGAGTTGACTATGGACAAAGGTCTACTGTCCGCGATTTTCATTAATTTCCCTAACAAAAAAGTCCTGTGGTACTCCCTGTGGTACTCGTCGGTACCACACAATGTACCACACACTTGTAATGTTACCACAGGAACTGTGTGGTACTGTACCACAGGCTTGTAGGGTACTCCCTGTAGTACTTGTCAGTACCACACAATGTACCACATAAATAAATGTTACCACAGGAACTGTGCGGTACTGTTTTACAGGCTCATGTGGTACTCCGTGTGGTACTGGTTGGTACCACACAATGTACCACACAAATATATGTTAACACAGGAACTGTGTGGTACTGTGTCACAGGCTCGTGTGGTACTCTGGGATGTACCACAGGGCAGTACCACAGGACATTACCACAGGAAAGTTCCACAGGACAGTACCACAAGACAGTATACACACACATTGACCTGTTGTATTTTGGGACGTATACCACACGACAGTACCACATAGCAGGACAGTACCGCATGAATTGTCCTGTGGTATTTTGGGACGTACCACAGGAGAGTACAGCAGGAAAGTACCACAGGATAGTACCACAGGACAGTACCACACGACTTGTTCTGTGGTATTCTATAGGACGAACCACAGGACAGTACCACAGGGCAGTTCCACAGGACAGTACCACAGGAAAGTACCACAGGATAGTACCACAGGACAGTACCACAGGAATTGTCCTGTGGTATTTTGGGACATACCACAGGACAGTACCACAGGACAGTACCTCACAACTTGTCCTGTGGTATTTTGGGACGTACCACAGGACAGTACCACAGGGCAGTACCACAGGACAGTACCACAGAGCAGTATACCACAAGACAGTACCACAGGAAAGTACCACAGGATTGTACCACAGGACAGTACCACACGACTTGTCCTGTGGTATTTTGGGACGTACCACAGGACAGTACCACAGGATAGTACCACAGGACAGTACCACACGACTTGTCCTGTGGTATTTTGGGACGTACTACAGGACAGTACCACAGGGCAGTACCACAGGAAAGTACCACAGGATAGTACCACAGGACAGTACCACACGACTTGTCCTGTGGTATTTTGGGACGTACCACAGGACAGTACCACAGGACAGTACCTCACGACTTGTCCTGTGGTATTTTGGGACGTACCACAGGACAGTACCACAGGGCAGTACCACAGGACAGTACCACAGGAAAGTACCACAGGATAGTACCACAGGACAGTACCACACGACTTCTCCTGTGGTATTTTGGGACGTACCACAGGGCAGTACCACAGGACAGTACCACAGGATAGTACCACACGACAGTACCACACGACAGTACCACACGACTTGTCCTGTGGTATTTTAGGACATACCACAAGACAGTACCACAGGATAGTACCACAGGACAGTACCACACGACTTGTCCTGTGGTATTTTGGGACGTACCACAGGACAGTACCACAGGGCAGTACCACAGGACAGTACCACAGGATAGTACCACAGGACAGTACCACACGACTTGTCCTGTGGTATTTTGGGACGTACCACAGGGCAGTACCACAGGACAGTACCACAGGATAGTACCACAGGACAGTACCACACGACTTGTCCTGTGGTATTTTGGGACATACCACAGGATAGTACCACAGGACAGTACCACACGACTTGTCCTGTGGTATTTTGGGACGTACCACAGGACAGTACCACAGGGCAGTACCACAGGACAGTACCACAGGAAAGTACCACAGGATAGTACCACAGGACAGTACCACATGACTTGTCCTGTGGTTTTTTTGGACGTACCACAGGACAGTACCACACGAATTGTCCTGTGGAATTTTGGGACGTACCACAGAACAGTACGACAGGAATTCCTGTGGTAATTTTCGATATACCACAGGAGAGTACCACAGGAACTGTCCAAAATCCCACAGGAAAATCATAATATGGTGCTATTCCACACAGAAGTACCACACAGCAAATTAAATTCGTAAGTACCACAGAAAAATGCTACAGGATATTCTTTTTTTTTCCTTAACATTTTATACCAGAGGACTATCACATCAGGAGAATATCAAACAGCAATACCACACAGGAGTACCACACAGGAAAATTGTAGGGCAGAATCTACTGAAGCTTATTATAAAAATACAAACAGAAAAGCACATATTAATATTCCTCAATTAATTGCTAGATGAGTTATGCTGTGAATTATAGCAATTGATTTGCCATTACTTATCCTGTCCTATACTCCTACAGTATTACCTATTTAGTGAAAGTGCTGATGTAAAGCATGAGCAATTTTATAAGGACTTGTGGTACGGTACTCCTGTGGTACTCCTGTGGTACTCCTGTGGTACTCCTGTGGTACAAATTTTTACATAGTTCATGAATATTCATAAAAAGCACTCTAGATTTTTAGAAAATACATATATGACTTAAAAAGTCAAAGTATTAATGATGGAACTTACTTTGAACTTTATGAAAGATTGTCTAATTATGTTATGTTATTCCCAATATCATAGATATTGTTATGAAAGTGTAATTTCATATCTTGATAATAAAGTATAACCGAGTTAGTAACCATGCCTTAATGCTTTACGGATAGACGGCCATATATATATGTACTGATACGGTCGATGGCTACCTAGGAATAGAATATGACTATATAGATCTATTATATGACTAGATTGGCACTTGGCCATTAGACTCTCGTTTGAGGTTATATGTTAGGAGTAGGACAGGTTATTAAGTAGGGCCATGTTTGTCCTGAAATCCATCACTCACCTATCAGGAATATTCCTTGATATGTGACTAAAATTCTCCCAGATTTTTTTTTTTTCGATCTGTCCTGTGTGGTACTCTCCTGTGGTACCATGGAAATGCTGTGTGGTACTGCCCTGTGGTAATGCTGTGTGGTAATGATCGACCTGTGGTACTGTCCTGTGGTACTGTCCCAAAATACCACAGGACAGTTCCTGTGGTACTGTTCTGTGGTATTAGTCCTGTGGTACTGCCCTGTGGTACGTCCCAAAATACCACAGGATTTCCTGTGGTACTGCCCTGTGGTACGTCCCAAAATACCACAGGAATTCCTGTGGTACTGTCCTGTGGTACTGTTCTGTGGTACCGGTCCTGTGGTACTTTCCTGTGGTACGTCCCAAAATACCACAGGAATTCCTGTGGTACTGTCCTGTGGTATGTCCCAAAATACCACAGGACAATTCCTGTGGTACTGTCCTGTGGTACTGTCCTGTGGTACTTTCCTGTGGTACTGTCCTGTGGTACCGTCCTGTGGTAATTACCACAGGAGTACCACAGGACTTTTTCGTAAGGGTTGTAGGGCATTTTTCACACATAACCTCAAATACTGATACCTGTGATAGGTTTATTTATAATGGTTATCCTTCACACTGTATTGTTGAGACAATAGTGTTCTGTTTGTTTGTGTAAGAGGGAGATAGACAATAATTTCTTTATGCTCCTGTCTGAAGAAGGCATTACATCTTATTTGTCATGTACTTATCTATGAGTTTTAATGTTCACTTTGTGTGTGTGTGTGTGTCTTTTTTTTAAAGATTATTCACACCAGGCTAAGCTGACAGAACTATAACTGTGAGTTTACCTACTCAAATGAAAGGGTGTCGGCATTGCTTCTTACATATAGTATATTCCAGGCAGGTGATACAACGCTCACCTTCTTCATATTAGTTAGTAAAACAATGAAGAGTGCAAAAATACTGCATAAATGTGCAGTGCAACTGTGGCCGTTGGCCGTTGGCCCTGCACGGGCACAGTCTCTTCCCCGTCCTGAATTTATGTACACACGCCAGGGCAAGTACATGATACAGGCAGGGTCTCCGACCCAATCGTCCGCGTTCAGAATAGACAACTCGGCGGTAATATCCGCTACCCATGACGATGTGTCATCGTCCATGATGGCCACCCTATCTATTATAATGTGGTCTGCACTCACTATTCTGATCTGATCTGATGATTACAGTATAGTTGACGAGTGACGACGATCGACGATGCGATGAAGAGAATGCGTAGTCGTACGAAATATACGCAGCTAGCTACTAGCTCATGCGAACATCACTCACATTACCGTACACAAAACGTACTGTCCCGCGCTCAGCAAGCGATCGCGAGCAATCGAGATACTATAGCGCGATACATTGCTTTAGGGATGTCTTGCGCACACACACATTTCGCTTCGTAGCAACTTCGGAAGCGAGTTTACGTGCTGCCGCCCGCGGCTGAAATATGTCCATGTATCCTCGCGACTGGGTGTCTTTAAGCCACCATTTTTTTTTTTTCACAGTAGGTAGAATAAAAAGGGTGTTTTTCCAAACGAAAAAACAAACAAACAAACAAACACAAAACAGTGAGTTAGTCAACCAAAATGACACATGAACTATTCTTGTCATTTACAGAGAATCATAATCTCCGACTTTTTGTAGCCTTTTACCTTTGACATGCTTATACCTGCCATTATCACTTTAGCTATAGCATTCTTTACGTCTATGATATGTAACTGTGCATCACAAAACCAACAAAAAGTCACCCGTCCTTCTTTTACTCTAAACAGTTTAAACGGGTCAACCTAGTCAATAATAAGTTTTTGTATTTTCTGAAAAGCAATATTTTTTTTGATCTTCATTTTGTTTGGGATATGATTCAGTGAGGGATCATAAAACGAACAGAATTGTGTTTTCAGCAGTGTTTTTATACCATCTTTTTGTGGAGTGATTAGGTATGCCTTGCAGGCCCATTTTCATTTCTTTAAGAATACTCACTTTTCACCTCCAACTCTAATAACTTTTGAAAAGATGATACTACTTGCTTGCCAAGTTGATATCAGTCATGGACAGAATGTTTTAATAGATGAACATCAGTTTCAGCGTAAGCTTATAATGCAGTCATGTTGCTGCTATGGAGTTACATACACCGTTTGTTTTCCCATTCATTGCACGGTGTAAGACTTGAATTTTAAACGCTTGAGTAGACCCCATACGTGCCTCTTTACTCGATATATTACACTCTTTGCTACAGTGGGTGTTTTCTTTCCAATATTAAGATAGAATGGGATAGTGTGAGTGAATTGAGATAGATATAATTTGAAGGCTCAAAGTCTGCTCTTTCAGAATATTCCCTTACCTAAAGATCCGTGTCTGGCTACCTCTTTCTTCTTTTTTTTCTTTTTTTTTTGGGGGGGGGGGGGCGTTGTAGCGCAGGGACACACATAATACGCTTCTGGCACTTACATGTCAGACCTTTCGTACTTCTCTGAAATGTTTTCAAGTAGTACATTTACCTCTGTGAAACTTGTCGCTGTCATTTTTCACTTGACATTGTCTAACAAAGTGCTTACTTCTTAAAGACAATATTGTCTTTAAGAAGTAAGCACTTTGTTAGACAATGTCAAGTGAAAAATGACAGCGACAAGTTTGACAGAGGTAAATGTACTACTTGAAAACATTTCAGAGAAGTACGAAAGGTCTGACATGTAAGTGCCAGAAGCGTATTATGTGTGTCCCTGCGCTACAACGCCCCCCCCCCCCCCACAAAAAAGAAAAAAAAGAAGAAGAAAGAGGTAGCCAGACATGGATCTTTAGGTAAGGGAATATTCTGAAAGAGCAGCAATCGATATATTCAGTAAAGGATAAAGTAATACTAACTGTACAAATAAACATTTAAATAGTCTAATATGCATGCACTCTACTGAAAAGATCTGATAAGAACTGAAAGTAATGCTTTTGACGATGAATAATGCAGCAGTCAGTGAGTTTTAATTAAGGACAGTTGACACAACACAAGAAAACGCAACCACTTTTTTTTATGTCAACATGAGATAACGTGCGTTCTTGCAGCAGACAAGTGTTTTGAACAGATATGTCAATAACACTGATAGATGGTCGTATATCTTGGTTTCTTTTGCATTACATGGTTTTGTCTTTAAATGTGTTTATTATTATATTTCATTTCTTTTTTTTTAACGGGGAGGTATTTTCTAATGAAACAATATTGATTCAGTACAACGTACGTACTTTCTTATTATATTTGTGGTTTTAGTGTTGTTTTCGATGATTTATGGGATTGCTTGTTGGTCACCCATATGTAACAGTGTAATGAAAGCCTCCAAAAGGATTACATTTTGTTTCATAATCATTTTAGCGTTAATTCCCGAAAAGAAAACAAAAGACACAGATGTGAAGTAAACTGATATATAAGCATGCTTGTTATTATTGTCGTCGTTGTCGTCGTTGTACGAAAACACATACAACATTGGAGCCTTCCCCTAATACTCATACTAAAACAAACACATAGAAAACGTCCTAGGAACTATAGTGATATTATAGCTCCTAATGGTTCCTAATATACTATTGTATCATAATCTATGATATAATTTTATATAATACTACTTATTGTATAATTTCAGTATTAGCTTGTGTCTCGGAGGGGAGCTGATAAGAACCACTGGAGCTTATGTAAATTTCTTCACGGGGGAGCTCATATACTATTGATTGATTTGTTTTCCATATCTGAGCTCATACATGACTATCAGGCAAGCATAAATTTGTCTGTTAATCATCTCTTATGTAGATGGAGAAATTCGCCTCCTAGGTGGCGCGGTGGCCGGTGAAGGGCGCGTGGAGATTTACCACAACGGGGAGTGGGGTACAGTATGTGACGACCGGTGGGATATTAACGATGCAGCCGTGGTATGTCGACAGCTCGGATACCGCGAAGCTTCGGGCGCCCCGGGGTCGGCCTACTTCGGGCGGGGAAATACCACGCAAACCATTTGGCTGGATGAAGTTGCCTGCTCGGGCAGCGAACAACGGCTGAGTGACTGCCAGTTTGATGGCTGGTTCAACCACGACTGCACCCATTCGGAAGACGCCGGCGTCATTTGCGGTAATCTAGGTAAAGACATCTATGTTAAATTTGGGAAAAATAAAAAGTTGTGTGCAGGGGATAAAACATTTAAATACATTTTTGTTAGAAACAAAAAAAAATTATACAGAAAGTAAAATGAATCATTCTTTTGAGCATTCTAAATACTATGGGTGCAACTGTAATATTCGAACAGGATGTAGTTATTAAAACATATTTTCATTGTTATTACAAAACATTAAGATATTAATCTGACACTTAATAATCCATGGAATATGCCTGCGGGCAACCAATTCATCTTTCATTCATGAAGTGTTTTAACGTAAACCATAAACGCACGAACATTTTTATTACTTTAACCAAAAAAAAAAAAAAAGCGGATAATTATGTACTAGTACCATGCGTACAAGATTTCAAAAATGCAAACCATTGCCTGTAGGTGTTATTTGAAATTACATCCCTGGATAATCATATGGAAGGTTACACACACACACACACACACACACACAAAATACCACAGGTAACTGAACGAATTCATTGCAAATCCAATTATGCAATATTTTAGCAGTAATCATCTATAAGTTTAGCATTTAAAAGCCTTATTGAAAATTTGAGGAATTAAAACGAATACTAGTATCTTAACAAAACAAAAATGTGCTCAAAGACAAAAAAAGGCTTGTTCACCTTTTTGAAACCTTATAATATATCAAAAAGACACGATAGAAATCGATAATTACAGATACACCATCATACCAGAAAGATGAAGTATCTGGCAGTCCATTAGATGTTTACATTCCCCTACCTTTCTCCAGTATCCGAGGGAGATGTACGGTTGTCCGGAGGCTCAAATCCTAGGGAGGGCCGGGTCGAGGTCTATTCCGGCGGTCAATGGGGGACCGTGTGCTCAGATTCGTACTGGAGCGACACGGACGCGCAGGTTGTTTGCCGTCAACTTGGGTTCGAGAGTGGAACCACCAGCTACGCGAACTACGGCTCGACGCAGGGGCTACCGGTACTGTTAACATCCGTCATCTGCTACGGGAGTGAGGATAAACTCAGCGATTGCTACCACAATGCGGAATTGATCTACTGTCCATTAAACACCCCTGCTGGAATCAAGTGCTACGGGGGGCTCTATGGTAATGAAACAGAATACATGTTATTTACATAGCCTACTTTGTTAGTACATGTATTATTATACAATAATTATAGGATGGTAAAGTATTCACGATAATCTTAAAAAAAGTACAGTGTTTTTGTTTGTCTGTTTGTGTGTGTGTGTGTGGGCTTGTTCATTTCCATCTGAGAAGATGGATGGATTCTCCACATTCAGCTACGCTAAGCTGGCTTGCCATGGGATCCATTTGGATGTGAGGTGGGAACATGTGGGACCACTTCACCGGGTTAAACACCCTGCTCTTTGTAATGAATGAATGAAGCGGGATCTTTTACGTGCATGAGCTGTGAGTCTCTCATACACGGGAGCTCCATTTAAGGTCCTATCCGAGGGAGTAGAGTAATTTACCTCTAGCTAAAGGGGACGGTATGATTACAAACAACATTGCTGAGTCCAGACCAGGGTTCGAACCCAGGTCCTTAGGATCATGAGGCAGACGCGTTACCGACTGAGTCAAGTCGCCGACCTTACTGTAGTAGTTTTCACTGTGAGATTCACATGTGGGCTAACTAGTGTGATCTGTCGCTGGTTTTCACTTGCAGAAATTTCAAAGCAAGATACATGTATTATTCAGAGCGGTAAAGGTTCATGTGTGAGCGTCTTCAATTTGTCTCCCTCTAAAAATGAAACCTCTTAAGATCACAACTGCTGATCTGTAAGTTAACAAACATGTCGGAAAAGGGAAAACCAGTGGGACTCGAACCTGTCATCTACTGCTTTTTGGGAAGCGACACTACCACCAGGCTGTCAGTGGTATTATTCAGCAATAATACCACCCCTTTGAATAATATCTTGCTTTCATTCAATATGCAAGACAATGTAGGAATTTCGGAGCTGGGGTATTTGTTTCATGTTTACTGTGTCACTGCCGGCAACCAGGGAAAGCCTGGTGGTAGTGTCGCTGTCTGGAAAGCAGTAGAGGATATGTTCAAGTCCAAGTGGTTCTTTTTCTCCTACATGTTCATTAATTCACAGATCAGCAGTTGCGATCTTAACAAATAACATTTACAGAGGGAGACAAATAGAAGACATTCACACATGAACGGTATTATCGTAATGATGATAACGATGATGGATAGATAATGACTGAGATAAAGGACGTTGTGAATTTATTTACTCTTTTAGTCTGGTCGTTGCAAAATATTATCCTTCTATTACCAAGCATTAACAACTGAGAAAGGATAACGTTTAGATGCTAGACTTACTTCGTCAACTGAGATAAACGAACTCAGATGTGAAATGATCGATTTCAATCCTCAACAAAATTGTGCCGCTTTAAACAGGTGATGAAGGAAACATCCGCTTGGCCGGTGGATCGTATTCCTATGAAGGCAGAGTGGAGATCTACTACAACAACGAGTGGGGAACCGTGTGCAATGACTACTGGGATGCTTCCGACGCCGAAGTGGTCTGCCGCCAGCTCGGATTCTCCTACGTCGTCGATGACGACTATTACGTCGCAAGCGGTGTCGGCCCCATCCACCTCGATGACGTCGATTGCTACGGTCACGAGAGCAGCCTGGCCGATTGTTCCCACCGGACTTGGGGCGAAAACGACTGTACACACAGTGAAGACATTGGAGTGAAGTGCAGCGCCACAACCCCAAGTTAGTCAATGCGGCTGTTACTATATAATACATTTGTATATTATCATACTATGAATAAAGTATGTGTTTAAGACTACACTTCAAGAAAATCAGGGTCCAAATATCAATGAGATTGAGGGAAAGCAGCAATATTAGTAGATTATATCAGCGACAGTGTAAGGAAAATTAGACAACTAGTTCAAAAGTTTAGAATTTGTGACGTTTGATGCTATCATCGCTGGATAATGAGAGTTCTACACTTAATGACGTCTGATCTTGGCAACAATAATAAAGAAAAATAAGAATTTCACCAAATTTTATATTTCTTAAGAAGTGTACACATTTCGTCAAATTGCTATTGAAATGGTAAAGGCAGTGCCATTCCCCACCTGCTTTCTGAAACGAGAAAGTCAAATGTTGCTTTATCATGTTAGAAAGTGAAACTACTTTAAACTTTCTCATATTTTATTTTTCTTTATTTTGGCCGATACTACTCTATTTCTTTTTCTGGGGGGGGGGGGTGGAACGACGTTGTTCTACCTTGATGTTTAAAACAAAAATCACGAATGGTGTCCGATTTACTCATCGGAGGTTCAATGTTCATGGACAATTAATGTTTCCTGTGTTTCTGCTACGTTTCTTTAATGCCAGTAAGAACTGAAAACAAAAACAAATTGTGTTCAATATTTTACAGGTTCCAGTGGTCTTGAAACTTGGTTGATAGCTATCATCGTTGTAGTTGCGTTGGTCATCATTGTTACATTCGTCGCCATTATCATCGTTGCGTGGGCGTCGGCAAAGAAAAAGACATCTGGGGCGCAGAATACAGTGACTGCCTTCACCGTGAGCGGTGGAAATTATCCATCCGCCACCGGAACTGCAGTACAAGGTTCAGCTGCGTATCCGACGCAGCCTGCACCAGCGACCTTCTACCCACCGCCTCCGAACTACACCGCCGTCATGGGGCCTGTGTCGTCTACCCGTCCAAACGGCAGCGAAGATGTACCGATGACACCTTACACCGTCACCAATCCAACCGAGGTAGCACCACCTCTTGGGCCCGTAGTGACAGGGCTGCCTGCCCAGCCGCAAAATACGGTCGTAGACGACTCTCAGAAAGAAAAATCTACTTTTTAAAGTGTAGTTCAAGCATCACCCATACCATCTACCGATCAAGTTAATGTCTCCTCAATTTATTCCTGTTTTCTCCCACACTAGGAATGATGTGATTTCCATTATTCAGACTAAAAATAGAGCAGTATGATAACTTGCTTGTCTTAATTCTATTCAAGAACGAATCGCGTAGAAAATGAAGCAAGCACTTTTTGATAATGCTTCTGTGTTCTAAGATACCTTTTGACTGTTTGTATGCCTTGATGTACAATGTCGCGACAGCTCTAATAGCGCAGAAGTAACGACCTTCACGGAGGGGATATTTGTACCCATTTACTTAATAAGTTGGGGCGTCATCACATTGTTTACTTGAGTATGCCATAAGTGGGTGATGGCTGTAGTTCCTTGTAGTCCTTCCATATTATTTGACTAGTGGACATATCGCACTCAAAGAATAATATTTCACCGTTTTAACGCTTTCACCAACGTTTGTTAACTTAGGAAAGTAATTCAGATAATTTTTATTCCATGACAGTCCTTATACACCTTTCTCTCTTACTGGCTTAGACGCAGGCTCGTTGTTTTGGAGGTTAAACGTCAATGAGATAAATGTTTATTAAACCTACCTTGCTTCTCAAATTCAATAAACGGATGCAATGAGTACCGTATTTTCAAACGAGAACTAAAAAACACCCTCATAATCCAGTATACTTCTGACACATAAATATTCATACCACCTGGTCAACAAACACCCTAAACAATGAGTTCACGGCCATAACTGAAGTAACATTCACCTCATCACACTGATACACAAAATAACACTCAACGTACAAACCAAGATTCATCCCAACACAATGCACACCGCACTGCACCGCACGCCCTTCGCACAATTACTTCCCACTCAGTGAGTGGCAAGATTTTCTTTATGTATCTCTTCGTTGAGCCCATTGCACAATTACCCCCCACTCAGTGAGTGGCAAGAATTTCTTTATGTATCTCTTTACCTGGGGCCATCATCCTCGTCAAGCTTAGCTTATGATGATGGTCCCCTGCATTTCATTTTTATCATTTCCTATTGCTTCCTTTCATATATGTGACCGTGCACCTCAAAACGAACATAAAGTCGCACGCACTGATTTTGCGTGAGGACTGAAAATAGGTGAAATGGGTCAACCTAGCCAAACTTGACTTTTTCATATTTTCTGAAAGAGCGGGTCTTCTTTTACATTATGCTCAAATTTGGTATCATAAAACGGGCAGGAAAGTGTGTTTTTTAGCAGTTTATCTCGAACATTTTTGGTAGAATAGTGTGATTAGGTGTGTTTTTAGAATCCCTTTTTCATTTCTGAAAAACCTTGCCCACACTCTTCACTTTCAGCTCTAATAACTTTTGAAAGGATAGTGCTACTGCTTTGAAAGTCGGCATTGATTATTTCAATTTCAATTTCAATTTATTTTCGTATTTCTCGATGGAAAATACATGGTATATAACAAAATAAAATACAGAATGTCCAGCTTGGATATATACATGAAGAAATAGGAATACAAAAGTAATACATAACGGTCGATGTGTCATTTTCAATCAAAGTAAAGGATGCGAAGAGAAATACGATGGAACCTACTAAAAAGCAAAGCTTGTTGAGTGTAGGTCCCAACAAAAGCCTAGTAAGGGGAACAGGATGAGGAGCACGGGTACAATTAAGACCAAAAGTAATGATAAACAAAAGAGAATGACTATTACTCGGGGCTCAGAAGATTCTTCTCACATGCATTTATGTGTGTGATAAAATGAGAACAAGTAACCACATGCTGCACACTATAGCAGTTGCTCTCATAGCAATTTAGACATGGGAGTGACAATGACGTGAATACTTAAGTACTATTAGGGTTTAAACATTCCGGCTTCCATAAACACGGGGAAAGATCAAAAAAATGGAGAACATGAATCAATTCCTATATGTGATATACCAGCCAGCTGCAATGATGCATAAAAGAAAGGAAAAAAAGAAAGGAGGGGAAACTATGCGACACGACCAAGGTCTTACTAGAAGTGGAAGGAAAAACACCGATGGGAAGGAATTTGAGAGAGCATGCAACTAAAATGTATATGCATGAGTCTGTTCACATGGCAACAACCGAGTAGTATAACAGAGCAGCTATCAGCATAATAAAAAGGAATTTTAGTGCACTTGTGTGTTGCAGCTATTCAATACATGCTGTCTGAGTTTACGCTTAAAGGATGATAATGACAAGCAGCCTTTAACCTCTGTTGGGAGATCATTCCAATATTTAGGACCTGTATACATAATTGTGTTTTTAGCGAAAACTGTTCGAGTTCGTGGAAGGTGATAAGCGTCACTCTGGCGAGTTGGATAGTGGTGGACAGAATTGTTTCTTATGAACATCTGTAAAAAGACACCAGGAAGATCTTTTGAGGAAAGTTTATACATAAAAATACCTAAATTATAACCAAACAAATCTATCAGTTTTAAAATCTTATTTTTCTGAAATAAGGCGTTAGTGTGAGATAAATACCCAGCATGGTTAATAATTCTGATCGCTCGCTTTTGAAGAAGAAAAAGTGAATCCAGTAAGTATTTAGATGCGTTACCCCACGCAAGAATTCCATAATTAAGATATGGGGAAATCATGGTTGAATATACAATCTGCAAGATATGGTTGGGCAAAAAATGTTTCAGTTTGTTTAGGATTCCTGTATTTCGTGACAAAATTTTGCATAAAAATTAAAGTGAGTTTTCCAGGAAAGGTCACTATCGATGTAAAGTCCTAAAAACTTTGTACTATCTACTCGGGTTAGGTTAATATCATTAATCTTAACATCAGGAATAACTTGCAAGGAATTGCTAAATAACATATATGATGTGTTTTATGTGTTTTATCAACATTTAATGATAACTTGTTAGCGTAAATCCAGGACTGAACAGATTTCAATTCATTATTCATTATACTTACGAGGGTATTGGGATTGCGGTGAGATAGAAATAAATTTGTATCATCAGCGAAACAAATAAAAGAAAGAATCTGTGACGAATTTTGGAGATCGTTGATGTACAGGATGAATAAAAGTGGGCCAAGAAGAGAACCCTGGGGGACACCGCAAGAAGTTGACGTCATACCTGACTCATAGCCATTTATATAAACAAATTGTTTTCTGTTTGTGAGATAGTCTTTAAACCACTCTAAAGCCCTCCCACGGATACCGTAATGGCTTAACTTATAATGCAAAATTTGATGGTCAATGGTATCAAAAGCCTTCGAAAAATCGAGAAAAACACCGATGGTGTGGGAAGCATCATCTAAAGCATGAGCTACTTTATCAATGAAGGCTAATAATGCGTGAGTTGTGCTATGCTGTTTTCTGAATCCAAATTGGAAATTAGAAAGAATATTGCAATTAACAAGAAATCTAAGAGTTCGTTTATAAACAAGCCTTTCAAGAATTTTTGAGACTGAGGTTAAGAAAGATATCGGGCGATAATTGCTCACAAATTCTTTTGGACCCTTTTTGTATATGGGAACAACTCGAGCGATTTTCATATCATCTGGGACTTTGCCACTAGATAAAGATTGATTGAAAATATAAGTGAGTGGAGAAATTATTTCATTTATTATATTCTTCAGAAGAAAAACCGAAATACCATCATTACCTATACTTTTCTTAATATTTAGGTTATCAACAATTTCTTTGATTTCTTCTTCAACAATAGGAATGAAAAACATGGTTTGTACATTCCTGTCTTTTAAAAAAGAATGAAAAGTTGTCTGGGTATTTGGTATTTTGCTAGCAAGATCAGGTCCTAAGTTAACAAAGTAATCATTGAATACATCGGCCATTTCCTGTGGATCATCAACTTGATGACCGTCATTCAAAATATGAGTAGGGGAATTTGTAACAGTGCTAGATTTCAAAGCTGTGTTTATCACCCTCCACGTACTTTTAATGTCGAACTTGCATTTTTCAAACTGATTTGCAAAATACAGTTGCTTGGCTAAGCGCAACGAAGAAGTAAGTACATTGCGGTAACGAATATAACGGGATTTGGTTACATCATTCGGAGATTTTCGGTATCTGTAAAACAATTTATTCTTCCTATTGATAGACCTAAGTAGGGACTTTGAAATCCATGGTTGTTTTGGTACTCTCTTATAATTCGTTGATCTGAATCGTCTAAATAAGGGTATATAAACATTACACATATTTATAAGGACGAATTTACATTTCTTTGGTTATAAACAGAGGACCAATCAACTGACCTCAATCCCTCTCTAAGTCTATCAAGATTACATTCGGACATATCACGAGAACCTGAATTAAGGGTTGGCATTTTCCTAATAGAAAACTGTGGTACAAGCGCATATATCGGGAAATGATCGGTGATATCAGAAACTACAATACCAGAAGTAACATCAGTAAAAACATTATTAACGAATATATTATCAATGAGAGTAGAAGTAGCATCAGATATCCGAGTAGGTTTCCTGATAAGAGGAATGAAGGATTTTGACAACATGAAATTAAGAAAATCTTGACTGCATAAAGCGTCATTACAATTTAAAAGATTTATATTAAAATCACCCATAATGAAGCATGTCTTAGTATCAAAATAATCATTAGAGAGAAGATTGTGAAACCGCTCAGTGAATTCATTAAGGTTGGAATGCGGAGGTCTATAAATTTCCCCAAAAATGATATTCCCCTTAGTAGGGGTCATGACCTCAATGAAAATACTCTCAAGGCATTCAGACATGATACAATATTCATTTAACAGTTTATGGTTTAAATTTTGCGTGACGTAAAAACCAACACCACCACCTCTTTTAGTAATCCTGTTGTTGGTAACTAATTTAAAACCGTCTATGGTAAATAGAGAAGAAGGTGACGTTTCCTTGAGCCAAGTTTCACTGAGACCAATTATGCTGTGTTTAGATTGTAATTCGTTGAGAAATACAAGTAATTTATCAAAATTTTTATTAAGGCTTCTTATATTGAAATGTGAAACAAAAAGCTCATTAGAGTGTGAATGGGAAAGTGTAATCATTTCTTTTTCCAAGTGATAGTGAGAAAGTTGGCCTTCATTTCGAGAAGACGCATCATTAGCGTCAAAATCAAGCTTCAGATCTTGGGTTTCTGTGTTTAAAGAAGTAACAAAATCCGAGTCTTCACCTTCTTCTCTATCATAAGAATGTAAGAGGGAATTCTGTGCAGCTGGCTGATAATCGTTTACATCACTATCTATAACAGAAGAAGAAATAGCGTTTATGAACTCATCCATATTCAGAAGTGCACAAACACGAGTTGAATAACGAGTTGTTTACCGGAAATACATGTTCATGACTTAGATTACCGTATGTCTCTTGGAAACGAGTTACAAAAACAACATTCAGTTGGTAAGCATATGCATACCACACTGCGTTCACATGAGGTAATGACCTTGCAGTTGGTAATAACTGGAATGCACAGTGAATAATGAAACCGTGTTCTCTAGGGATGGACAACTACAAAATGTCGAGGGACAGACGGATAATAAAGGAAAATTCCGTGTGACACACAGGTGAGAAGAAAGCGTCATGAGTGATCTGTGTCACAAACACAAGAAGACGCGGAGTAAGGAGAAATGTACAAGCTCTTATGTGGCATAAGATTGTAGTAGAAAAAGCAGGTGGATAGATTTGTCTGAACATATCAAGCACAAACGAGGACATAAAGCTTTTTTCAAGAATAAAGTTCAGAGTGAGTTTTTTTGAAGTCATGTCATGGGTGTGCGGAAAATTGCAATCAGAGAACATGTATAACAACGACAACGATATGAAGATTTGGCTACAATAGTTTGCAGACATGTGGTTTAGCATAAAGCCGAGCGAGAAGACCTGAGATGCATGCATGGACAATGATTTCTGGTTGGCATAATTATTAAGAGGTTGCAAAGTAAGAATTGACTGATACGCATTCTTAAAGAAAAGTAGATCCAAAATTATGTACAAAAACAACAATGGCTCTAGCTTTGAGCAGATTAGTATACAAAAATACGCAATCAAGAAAAGGCTCAGGACAAACAGTTTCGTAAACCGGGTTCCGCGGTTTTACGGCCACCCAACCTACCCTCCAGTCCCATTATAAATGCCAATTAAGCCATAATAATGGCTAGGAAGTTGGAGTTTTTGACTAATAGAAAAAGGGATTCGGCTGAAATAAGGCTACGAAAATACAGACATAAGGAGAGGAGTCCTATATCAGAAAAGAAGTTGTAACATAGTTAAAAGAGGTGAAAACCTTGCAGACATTCTGAGGCGACTGAGGTTTGATATGTGACTTTGGAAAGGCCGTAACTATCCATCAACCACTGACATCAACACACTCAATACCTAGCAGGCATTCTGGGGGACTATTAAGCTTGGCTCTGTGACATTAGAAAGGCCGTAACTATACATCAACACACTCAACACACAGAAGAACAGTGTGTTAAAAGATCCAACTGTATCAGCTTGACAATGTAACGGATATAGTAATTTTATGGCACTTCGTGATAGTCAAAATGATACACGACAGTAGAGAGTTGAAAAACTTCATCGTCGCACAGTATTGCTCATCAGAGGCGATACAGTTGGAAATAATCAGTTAACGGTGTTATTACTTACAGTAAATGGATAAGGGGTTACAAAGTAAGGATGCTAGCACAAATCAAGATCTTCGCTAAAACCGAAAGGTATCTATTAAAGGTATCTATTAAAGTATTTTAGGTAAATTAGATCAAAAGAGAAAAGATTCACATGAGCAAAAGGTTAATCCTCATACAGGTTCCATCTGGAGGTACCCTTTTCCTTCCAGTGTAGCAGCACATTACAGCCGACAACTGAGATTTTCGTAGAGACGTGCTTCTCTTTGCGCAGATTGTAGGCAGCTTTAGCCAGGACGCTCCTTCTGGCTTTCAAAGCTGGGGGGAGGTCTGTGCGGACTGTGATCCTACGCGGGTTCTGGTCCGCGGTGGCGGCGTGAGATCCTTGTGGTCGTCGCTGGCGTTGACGGTCTTCGAATGCGGTCAGGATTTTGTTGCGATCTCTCATGTACACAAACTTGGCAATGATAGCGCGAGGAGCTGAGTCATGGGACGGACCTCCGCTGGCCTGGTTCGCAGCATTGTCACGGCGTGGGAGGCGGTGGGCATTAACCAGGGCAATGTTGTCAGCGTCCCCAATCCCAAGATAGGAGAAGGTATCCCGAAGGACGTCGTCAACGTGCTCATCCTGGGTTTCAGCAACACCATAGAAGAGAAGATTTGTACGTCTACCGTGGATCTCCATGAGTGTCAGCTTTTCCTGTAGCCTGTTGATTTCCTCCGCCATCTTTTTTTCAATTTCTGGGATTTTTCTTTGCTCCAGCTCCGTAATCTTATCTGAGTTCATTGTGACAGAATCCTCAAGGTCGGAGATCTTTTTGTTGATAGAGGCCACTTCACTGGACAACGAATCGAGCTTTGCACAGACGTTATCAGAGGAAAGTTTAATGCTGCGTTGGATGTCAGCCAGTGTGAGGTCAGCGGACTCGGTATCACTCGAGGACTCGGGCCGAGCAGAGTGGGCCATATGGGCGGTGGCGCTCAGTTCTTTCGTGGTTTGCCGAGTTTTGCGGGAAGCCATACTCACACAGTTTTGTGTCGACCAAGCAGAGTTCAAGTTGCCCGAAATACAGCTCCACGAGGGTAGAGTAAGAGCTTCACAGAAGTAATGGTGTAATTTGCAATAAATTAGGAGCACGACGAGTTGTATAGTTACAAATCTTGTGAGAGGAAAAGGCTGGAAAATAGGGCGGCGGCCGACAAACCGGGAGAACTACAGCTGTACGTCCGTCTCCATCGAGAGTTTGTAAATGGACAGAATGTGTTAATGAGGCATGCCTAATTTCAGTTTAATCTGATAATCCCTTCATTGTTGTTACTCTGGTGGTTTACTTCCTGTTTTTTTGTCCCATTCATCGCACAGCGAGCACGGTTTGGTAAAGATTAAGCGCTTGAATAGACACTGTACTTCAGAGCCTCTTTTCTCAGTTCACACTTTTCCTGAGTTTGTGCTTTCTTTCCAATATTTAGATAGGTTAGGAGAGTCCATTTGAATTGAGTTATACATCATTTTAAAGCTTAAAGTCTGCTCTTTTAGAATATGGTCTTAACTAAAAATTTATGTCTGGCGACTTTTTGTTTGTTTTGAGGTGCAGGGTCACATATGATATTCGTTCTTGAAAAAAAAAAGAAAATGTATGTAAGATCCAAACGTTACGAATATTAGCTGTGTAAATGACTATGTAAGTATTTTGTTGATTTGTTGATTTGTATTGATTTTGAAATGCAGAAATAAAAACTGAACTGAACTGAACTGAACTGAACTGAACCGTATGTTTCCATATGCATATCAAGACTGTGCAACTACAAGCCCAGTGCAATCATGGCAGTTATGAATTCTGATGGATGATTGAATTATAGATGGTAACTGCAGTTGTTGTTACTATTAATGTTATTTGAATGATAATTATTAGCATTGCTTTAATCATCCGAGTGCCAGAGAATCTCTCTTTCCATAAGTACGTGTGCAAAATTTGTGCACATCTAACTAATTGGCATAGAAAAGGTTGTTTTAGGATTAGAATTAATATTTCACTCTGAAACATTGTCCTTCAATATGAAGCTGCTATTATTTGTGTATCATGAGTGTTGAGACAAAGATGTTGACATTAATATACGTCAAACTGATCACTGTCATAGAAACAGAATCATTGTTTTTGTAGTATTTTTTTCACAGATATTAGATGACAAATTAGTATTCTATAATTTGCCGATTTCGAATTACTGACGAAAGAAATGCTGTATTGTCTGTTAATTGAATTCAAATTTCTTATGGCGCATACCACTGTATGTGTGTCCGTTATCTACTGATAAGTGGCATCCTTCTATAAAAACATTCTGGATAATGTGTGTGGCATTTTTCTTTTTTCCACGCTCCCCGCCAAAAGAAAAGGAAATGACAATTGTTACGTGTTAACATGTTTAAATCTCACATTGCCTAATTTGATACTTGCAAAAAATGCCTTAATTGCTGAGATCATTGCCAAATGATATTCATCATTCATAAAGAAAAGGAGTTACGTTGTTAAAAAATGTCATTAGCCTTTGCGGAGTATGCCTCGATGAAATACAAAACAGATAATAATTACAACGTAAGAAATTGGTCTTTCACAGCAAAACATTTTTATTAGAAATAGAGATGATTATAGGTGAACTTGATAAATGAACATTGAAAAATATAGCATTGTTTCATGTATTTCATAGTTTGCATTTTCATCCATTTGCAGTTCAATTCTTACCAGCTCCAAGAACTTATGCCAGTATATCAATAACATTATGCATATAATCAGACGCAAACACACGTATAATAGTGAAACACAAGCAATACTACAATCTTCTGAAAAACGTGAATAATGAAAGTCATTACGTTTAATGTGTCATTTCATAGTGTCAGGAGCAAATTGCTAATAAATTATGCGTTTAATAGTTGCGGGATGTGATTATGCGAAGTGATATGTGTGTTTTTGTATGTCTCTTCTTGTGTGAAGAGAGAATTATATTTACAGTACTCTTACGATGGAGAACCAGGAAATCTACTAAAATATGAAATCACTGAGAATGTAAACAAGCACACCTTTGGGTTTATTCCTTCATATATTTGTAAGCCTTGGGTTCAAGGGTCAGTAATAAGATCCAGCCTCCTACTGATGATTAACACCAGTAGTCAGAGGAGGAAGACGGTCCGTGCGTGACCTGTAGGTCACATCCTGCCAGAGGTGATCCTGCTGCACTGCTTGCTTACTTGCTTAATTCGAATGGTGTTCTCGATCCACAATGACACTCCAAGTTTATCTGTCCAGCATTGCAGTTTTTACCAACGAGATAAAAACTGCTGCACTGCATGTCCCTATAAAAATGAGCATGTCGGTAACTGAACACGGCGCGTTCACATCTCGGAAAAAAAACCCGGGTGTGAAAGTATCCGAGATTTAGCCTTATTAAAGTGGCGCCATGTGGGGTCTGTTAGCCATTGAAAAGATCCATGGACAAGTCAGCTAACAGTACCAGGGTAAAACCCCTTAATTCAGTTGAGAGGGAGAGATATTGTTATGACTCTACCGCTTCAAAGCCCTCGGGAAGGCCGGCGGACGATGGATTGAAAGAATCCGAAAACCAAAAGTGAAAAGAGAAAAAGTCCTGTCATGCCGTAGAGCGAGCCACAAGATCGGCACACTGAACGACAGAATAATCAGGACAGGAGACAAGAAAGAGGAAGTGGACCATTTGAGGAGAGTGGCCTACAGATCCCTGTGATACAACAATATAAATGATTCTGCAGGAAGAACCCTTAAAGGAGAATAAGGATTTGAATAAAAAGTCATCTGATCACAACATCAGTTGTGAAGAATTCAGCACAAGCTGCAGTAGTGGGAGTAGGGTTTGTGATAAGCATGGAAGCTAAAAGTCTGGTAAGGAAGGTCACTCCAGCGTCCCAGAGAATTCTCATGGCAACATTTGTTGGGTTCAGTTGGATGTGAGGTGGGACCACTTCACCGGGTTAAACGCCCGGCCCGCTCTTTGCGATGAATGAATGAAGCGGGATCTTTTACGTGCATGAGTTGTGACTCTCTCATACACGGGACCTCCATTTTATGTCTTATCCGAGAGACAGAGTGTTTTGCCTCTTGCTAGAGGGGACGGTATAACTACACACAACATTGCTCAGTCCAGATTCGGGTTCAAACCCGGGTCCTAAGGATCGTGAGGCAGACGCGCTACCGACTGAGCCAATTCACCAGTGGGGCTCTACATGAAATGGTTGCCCCAGAACAGTGGGGCGTAAGTGACATTATCCATATTTCAAAGAAAGGTGACCTCACAGATATCAATAATCGGGTCTAGGGCAATTACCCCCTGGGCAATTACCCCGGACCCTTCCCCTGGCCCTAATCCTAATCCTAATCCTGAATCTAATCCTAACCCTAACCCAAACTCCTAACACTAAACCTAACCCTAACCCTAATCTTAACTCTAACCTTACCACTAACCAGTATTTAGCCGGGTGGTAATTGCCCTCTGGGGGTAATTGCCCGGATACGCAATAATCATCGAGGTATTTCACTGACTTCTATAGTGACAAAGACCTGAAACAGAATGATATTCAATTGTATCCAGCCAGAAGCGGATATGACGCTCCGGGCCAACCAAAATGGATTCAGAAAGGGCAGGTCCTCAAGTAGCCACATCCTAACACTAAAAGGAATTCTAGAGAGAGCCAGAGCAAAGAACCTCTCTGCTGTCATAGTCTTCATTGACTTCAGGAAAGCCTTTGACTCCATTGACATAGGTATGCTCCAGAGAATCCTTCTGGCCTATGGCATCCCAAAGAAGACTGTTGACCTGATCTTCCTTCTCTATACCAACACTAGAGCTACAGTCATCACACCAGATAGTAAAACAGAGTACTTCGAGATTCTTGCTGGAGTACTTCGAGGCGACACACTGGCTCCCTACCTCTTCATAATTGCAGTAGATTATTGTATGCGCCTATATAGCATTAGAGAAGAAGCCCGATTTTAGATTTTCTTTGATACCAGCATAGAGCAGGAGAGCGAAGGCCAAGAAAATATCCGACACAGAGTTCGCAAACAACATTGCCCTGTTGAAAAACACCGTGAAGGATGCGGAGGAGCTCATGAGGGAAGTAGAGGCGGCATCTGCCAGCGTAGGACTAACGATGAACGAACAAAAGACAAAATATCTGGTCGAGAATATCAATGAGCCAGGAGGGATCACAAGTGTGGGTGAACAGCCAATAGAGCTAGTGAATGACTTCCTGTATCTTGGAGCCAAGATCAGAAATTTTGAGGAGGACATAGTAACAAGGAAAAGAAAAGCTGCATATCACAACTTAAAAGCTGTCTGGTAATCAGAATTACGGAAAGACTTTGAATTGCGTCTCTTCACCGCAACAGTCGAGTCAGTACTTCTCTCTGGGTCTGGAACTTGGACTCAGTTTAATCTTTTATGGCTGTTACATAAGGATGCTGATGATAGCTCTGAACATCAACCAGTATGTGACCGTGCACCACAAAACGAAAAAAAAAAAAAGGTCACACTCTCTGATTTTATGTGGGGACTCAAAAAAGGTGAAAAGGGTCAACCAAGTCATATTTTCTAGAAGAGCTACCCTTCTTCTACATTATATTCCGAGTTTGGGATCTTGAAATGCATGGGGAAGTGCACTTTAGGTAGTTTTTCTACAACTCTTTTTTGTAGAGTAGTGAGATCAGGTATATCTTAGACTCAGAGGCCTCTTTTCATTTTAAACCCTTTGCACACTCTTCACTTTCAAGTCTAGTAACTTTTGGAGGGATGATGCTGCTGCTTTGAAGTTGGCATTGACCATAAACAGAATGTGTGTATAACACATATTTAATTTCAGCCTCATCTGATTATCTCTTCATTGTTGTTGGTCCGGCCGCGGCGGTTTACACCCTGCTTTTTCCCCCATTCATCGCGCAACCAGCACGGTGTGGTGAAGAGTAAACGCTTGAATAGACACTGTACTTCAGAGCCTCTTTTCTCGGTTCACACTTTTTCAGAGTATGTGCTTTCTTTCCAATATTTAAATAGGTTAGGAAAGTCCTTTTTCAATTGAGCTATACATCATTTTAAAGCTTACAGCCTGCTCTATCAGAATCTGCCCTTAACTAAAAATCTGCGTCTGACTACTTTTTGTTGGTTTTGTGATTCAGGGTCAAATATGATGAGGATCACTAACTAAGAAGTGTATGGGACCTTACCAAAAGTTAGCTCCAAAGTAGCTCAGAGGAGGCTAAGGCTCGCTGGTCATGCCCAACGACACCCTGAGCTAACACTCCACTCGCAGTCTTAAGGCTGTGTCACACATTTCCGGGCAAACTACGCGGGCTTGTTGCGAGTAGGGATTTTCCAGCGCGCAGGAGAATTTTCTGCGGACGGACAAGAGCGTCTCCGAGACGCGTGATACCTTCTACTTGAATGATCTGTGTGACCTGCCTGAGAGCTTTGAAACCGATCCGTTTTCTGTTACGAGCGACTTACGGGTACTGTGAAGTACCTGCGTTGCCTGCGAGGTGCTGCAGGTAAGGGTCTCCTACTGGTGTTCTGCGTTTACCTCTGCGGGCGAACCCCCGCGACTCACTCGAAGCAGATTTTGAGCATGCTCAACTCCTTGTCATACCGTACATGGGGAAATTTTGCGGCTTGACTTGCGGGGAAACAAATTTGCTATCCTGAGCTCTCCGCGGTTGGTCCGCACCTGACAGTACCTAGCGCGTATTTCACCCGTAGTTGCCCGGAGGTGCGCACGTAAGTCCGATTTACCCGCAGCTGAGTTTTGAGCATGAACAAAACTTTGTCATGGGATTGTCCCTAGAGGTCCACGCAGAACGCCAGTAGGAGGTCCTTAGCGGCAGCACCTCGTACGCAACTCCCACTCAGGTACTTCGCAGTCCCCGTATGCGGCCAGGATAATGACATTCTGTGGGACTTCTGCCATTCCTTCAGAGGAATTCCTTCACTGAGTTGTTAACCCCCTACACGTCTGGCGCGCAGGTCACACAGAATACCCGCAAGTAGAACTTAGTTAGAACGCGTCCAGGAAGTAAGATACATGCAAATTCTTGTCCGCCCTCAAGAGTTGTCCGGTATGTTGGAAAATCCCCACACGCAACAAGCCCGCGTAGCTTGCCCGGAAAGGTGTGACAGGGCCTAAGCATGGTTGCGGGTAAAAAGGATTTGCGTGCGCACCTCCGGGCGACTACGGGTGAGATACGTGCTAGGAACTGTCATGTGCGGGTCATCTGCGGTGACCTCCGCGTAGTAAAAATTGTTCTTAACAAGTCCCACGCAAGGAATGCCCGGAAAGGTGTGATACGACCTTTACTATGGGAACCACTACATGGAAGAGCGGGACGCGGACGGCCTCGACGCACATGCGTAGACACACTCAGAAATGGCTCTGATCTGCATGACACAATGGACTTAAGTAAGTAAATAAGTAACAAACACACACACGCACACTTATTTTTTTTGTTTTTGTTTTATGATATTCTTTATTTGAATTGCATTCGATATCAGGTCTTTATCAACAATGAAATTAATAGAAACAACAATAAGGAGCTGTATTCTTTTCTTTTGTGCTGCTAAATATCTTTTGATCTTCTGGTTTTGTTAGTAGTATTTATTGAAGAATAGTTATGTATTATAATGGCCCCAACACACACACACACACACACACACACACACACACACACACACACACAAATACTGCACACGCGGAGCACTAAATCACATCTTCTTTTTCCCTTTAAAGTGTAATATTGTATTAGAAAACAAATAAAACTACTTATCGCGAGAGGCAAAACAGTGTTATATTCCCAATGAGGCCATCAGCCCAGTCAAGCAATTCTTATGCTCACGGTCTCCTGCTTCCTTGTTGAATTCTATGTACTGCCCTACTTTGTCTCATATGCAACTATAAATGCTTTACAAATATTAAAATATTATCTTCCTTCATCTGCATTATTAACTCTTTATTCTAGTTTGATACTCCCTTATTTAAACTACGGGATTCTTGCTTGGGGTAATACATATCAGATGTTACTTGATAAACTTCTTTTATTGCAAAAGAAAGCGCTTAGAATTGTTTTTTACATACCCGAGAACATACGGATGCTTTGTTTTCTGACCATAAAATATTAAAAGTAAATGAGTTGTATGTGTTTCAACTTGGTCAGTTTATGTTTAATTACAACAGTACCTTTTTACCTAAAATATTCCACGATTTATTTCATCGAAACAGTCATGTTCATAACTATCCCACGCGACGATCCGACGAATTCCATCATCCGTTAATGAGAACCGCACATGCCCAAAATACATTTCTTTATACCGGACCCACACAGACTTTGGAATAATTTAGATAATAGTTTAAAAGATTCCCCCAAAAATGTCACATTTAAATATAAACTCAGAAAACATTTACTTTCTACTTATAATCTTTAGATAATCTAAATTGCTATAATTTATGCTTGAGCTTTCACCTGTCCTGATGTCGCAGCACTTGGCGTGTTCTGTGTGCAGACCTCTCTTCTTTCTTCTCTCCTTTTCCTTTCCTGTCTATTGTTCTTCATAGACTTGTATTGTTACCGTCTTCTCTCCTCTCGGTACTGTCTCGCGTCCAACAGTGTATATGCGTGTGGGTAATTGAATGTGTGTACGAATGTATTGTCCTTGTCATATTTTCCCGGTACACGTGGTTCAATGAACAGTGTCCGGGCACTATAGCATTGGTATTCTATATTTTTTTCCCGACCTGTGTATCTCAAAATAACTACATGTATATTGTTATAGAATAGTATATCATTCACTCATTATTTATCTAGCGATCCACGTCCGACAAGCTTTGCTTTTTAGTGGATCACTGTTTTCCATGATCGAATTTATTTTCCGCTCGCCCACGTAGTATTTGTACAGTGTTCCTCTTTATTATTGTACATATATGTTGTTCTATAATTTGTCTCGTATATTACATGAATCTTTTGCAAGCGTTTGAACAATATCATTTAATGACATGTATACATTGTACTATGTTTTTGATTTTCGTTGATTGGAAATAAACTATGATTGAATTGAATATTTTTGCTAGTGTATGTAGTATAAACCGCACTTTTGTATTGCTCCTTCTGATATTTGGTCATGTTTTTATTTCAAATTGTCACATCCATGCAATTCATTTTGATTTGATTCGATTTTGAGAAGCCAAATCAATACGAACGAAATCATTGTGTGTCTCTTTTAAATACAATACAATTATATTTTGATTGCTTTTTTTTTTCAAATCATACCATGTATAAGAGAAATGACATAAAATTATCTGTGACTCTCAGCAGATTCTTAAAAAAAAACACACTATCTTGATCAACTTAATCAAGCCAATCCATATCTGCTTCATTACGCAAAAACTAGTGCTGCTGCACAACCCCTTTTTAACATACTTTTTTCTTCAGAGCATACTCTATATACAGAGGGTATATCAAATTCTGCATAATTCCAAAAGAAAAAAAAAATATTGATCAACTTCATCAAATTGATCAATATCTGCTTCATTGCATGAACTCCCTTACACTGTGTTGAGAATACAGCACCTCCTACTAGTTCCTAGAACCTGGAGTAAGAAAAAAAAATCATACTTGATTTAACCAAACGAAATTCATCATTTTTTTTTACACCAACAAAATAGCCCAACCCCTATCTGACTTTGTTATACAAAACCACACACACACACACACACACACACACACACACACACGCACACAAACAAACATACACATACGCAGACAAATGAAGGACAAAGTGCACGAGCATAATTGGGGACGGCAAAAGGAAGTTGAAAACAGAGCAATTTCCTCAGTTCCTTACGTGGGCTTCTTTTCTAATTGCATGGAGCAAATAAAATGATTTCTATACAATTCCATTGTCAGCTGCTTCAAACAACGTGTTTCTGAATAGTGTAAACCAAGCGCGACTTCTTTTTTTTTAAAAGAACATACACACGCACACACACACACACACACACACACACCACGAGACCCTGCATCACAAAACCAACAAAAAGTCGCAAGATAAGGATTTTCAATTAAGGGCAGATTCTGAAAGAGAAGACTCTAAGCTTTAAAATAATAATAGTTCAACAATTGAAATGGAATCTCCTAACCAATTCATATTGGAAAGAAAGCACACATTCTGGAAAAGGAGTGAACCGAAAAATACCCCTAAAAACTCTGAAGTACATGTACAGGGTCTATCTGTCTATTCAAGCGTTTTATCTTTACCAAACCGTGTTCGGTATGTGATGAATGGGACAAAAAACAGGATGTAAACCACCGGAGTAACAACAATGAAGGGATTATCAAATTAAGTTGAAGTGAGCATGCTCTTTTAAAACATTCTGACCATGATTATTGCCATCTTTCAAAGCAGTAGCGCTATCCCTTCAAAAGTTATCAGACTTGAAAGTGAAGAGTGTGCAAAGGGTTATCAAGAAATGAAAAGGGGCATCTAAAACATATCTGATCTCAATACTCTACAAAAAAAAAGGGTTGTAGAAAATCTTCTTAAAATGCACTTTCCTATTCATATTATGATCCCAAACTTAAGAATAACGTAGAAGAAGGGTAGCTCTTTCAGAAAATATGAAAAACTTAATATTGAACTGGTTGACCCGTTTCACCATTAAGTCCTCACGTAAAATCGTGGGGTGCGACTTTCCCGCCCCCCCCCCCCCCCCCAAAAAAAAAGAAAAAACATATTCACTCTTGAAGGAGTGAATACAAAATAGAGTGACCTCAGGGATTACTCGAAGATTTTGGAGTGATCCCTGAGGTCACTCTAAAACTAAAAATTCACTCCAATTTCATTCTAAATTCACTATTTTTGGTATTCACTCCTTCAAGAGTGAATATTTTCATTCGATTCTTTTTAGAGAGTTCGTTTTGTGATGCACGGTCACATTTGTTATTTTTGTTATTCTCAACCTTTCCTGTAAGTTTCATCCAAATCCGTTAACTACTTTTTGAGTTATTTTGCACACGGACAAACAAACAAACAAACTAACAAACAAACCAACAGTAACGAAACCATAACCTCCCTTGGCGGAGGTACCAAACAGTCGGTTGCTTACTGCGAGCAGACGCTTTGCAAATGAATGCTTGAACGACAGTGAAGCGCCTATGAGTGGCACGAGCATACAGTGGAAGCACGAGTTATGGTATTGCAAAATAATCATTGTGTTCATTAAAATGACTACCTGCATCTCTGCTCTTCACTCGGAGAGAAAGAATTTGACAAAGTGATACATGAATAATTTTTATGATATAGATTACAAAGACACTTAAAAAACAATGAGTGCCTTTGATTTTGACATTATGCCTGACCCAAGTTCCAAAGTAGCATCACTCACTATTCCCACGTCGATGAAGAAAAAAAAAACAAAAAAAAAAACCAAAGCAAAACAAAAAACATATTTAGATTCTACGAGTGGAGAAAGCAGATGTTTTTCAGGTAGGACCTACTAAAAAACAAACAAACAAACAAACAGTGAAAATGCTCACTCTTGAAAGAGTGAGTGACAGAAAGCGTGACGTTAAGAAATCGGAGTAAAATTTGAGTGAATTTTTTTTTATTTTAACTAATTTGGGAATGATCTCAGAGATCACTTGAAGATTATTCTGGTTCTCAGCTGACGATTTATGAAATACATTATAAACATATAAGCATAAACAAGCTAGTCATACGGAACTGGCTAATGAATTAAAAAAAAAGAATTGAAAATAAAACTCGACTTGAATAAGCACTTAGATAATCGTTGTTTAGCTAGCAACAGAAAAAGGAAACAATCACATGAATATAATTATGTGATCATGCATCACCAATCCATAAAAAGGTTTTACTTGGGGACTCAAAAAAGGTGAAATGAGTACAACTAATTAATTTTGTTTTTATTATCATCATTATTCGAAAGTTTGGAAGATTAAAGCAAAATGCGAAATTGAGATTCTGTTCTTTTTCTGGAATTTCTTTGTTTGTTTGTTTGTTTGTTTGTTTGTTTTGATAGAAACGCTTGATTCAGTTTAGTCTTAATCTTTCTTTGTATTGCTTGAAAGCCCTTTATACAGACGCTTCACTTCAAACTCTAAAAACTTTTAAAACAATGAACTTCTCCTTTGGAAATTGGAATTGGACCTGAGTAAAATGTATAAATAGATTCTTCCCTATTTCAGCTTAATTTAAAAAATCTCTACTACATTGTCACTATGGAGTTTTACTTCCTGCTTTTTTTCCCATTCATTCCATTATTATATACACCACAACTTGGCTAGGTACCACGCTTGGATAGACTAGTGAGGCTCTTTTTGCAGTAAACACTTTTCGAGAGCGTGAACAATCTTTTCATTATCGTTGGAAACCTCCATATTCGTATTAAGCTACACATCATTTTAAAACGGATAACTTTTTTTCAGAATAATGCTTTTAATGAAAAATCTATTACTAACAACTTTTTTTTTTTTTTGTAATGCAGGGTCACAATTACTCGTGGTTGATTCGAAACAAAGGCATACAAATCTCCGGACCTGAGTAGTCAAACCGAGTGGATTTCCTAACCAACCAATAAAGGGAGAAGGAGAGAGAGAGAGAGAGAGAGATGAAGAGAGAGAGGGAGAGAGAGAGAGGGGGGGGGGGGGAGAGAGAAGGAGAAAAAACGTCTTTTGTACCATTGTGTATGTCAGCTTATTACGAACTGATACATTACATCTTCGTTTTGTCGATAATGCCAAGTGTATCAATATATGATTAAACGGTGATGATGACGGTAATAATAAGCACAATCACAATGAAAACAATTTTGCTGACAACGGTTATCATTATGCTTTCAATGATAGTCATTTTCGTGTACCAACAGGAAACGATTTTTAAATCAAAACAAAAACAACCAGAAGATAATTATTGATTCATTATGGACTCGTTCATGCAGCAAACAATGTGATGGGAAGCGCGCCTCTCTGTACATTGCAGTTTTCTCAATAATTTCCTGTTTGGTTGATTCATGCGATGTCCAATACGTTATCGTTTAAAGCGCTTTTAGTATTATCTCCAGACATTGAGATACCGTCGAAGCCTTGTACATCAGACGAGTCTCTGATTGTACAGTTGTAATAGGGGCTTTGGTTTACGTTCTGCAAGGAAATGCCACAAACGCATTATTTTGGTCCCTGTTAAAATGTTCGATTCATAAAACGCTGTATTTCAGCGCCTGTGCTTATCAGGGCCGGCGCAGCGTTTTCAAAAGTGTAGGGGCCCACTTCCAAGTTTCATGAGCTAACAAGCAAAAAAAGAAAAAGAAAAAGAAAAGGTCTTCAGAGAAAAACCATAATCTTACCGCCGCCATACTTCAAAATCTCTATCTATTTCTATTTTAGTGGCACTTACGTACTTCCGGAAAAAAAAAAAAAGTGGGGGGGGGGGGGGGGCCTAAAGTGATGACACTTATGTATTCCTTTGTATGGTGCACACTTTTGTGTGGGGGTCCAAGCCCCCACGCCTGCGCCGGCCATGTTCCTTTCATTGTATGCAATGCATGCTTCTTCTTTTTTTCGTAACCTTCTGTAGTAATGATATGATAAGAAATGAACGAATTCCTTGAGACTATTCTCACTTTCTTTTTCTACACGGACAATGCCATTATCGCTTATGTTTTTGTCCACGTATATTGGGTTAATAGAATCTTAGACCTATCATAAATTCGAGTGATCAAATGCAAGCAGACGGCGAGCAGCCGCCCTCAACGACAAGTCTATTTCCCAGCAGATACGACCGTATGTTACGGCGTAGAATATTGAGTTCGAGAGACAGTCATCATTAAGACTTTGTCACCTTAAAATTCCCGGGCGGATCAAGGGATTTCGAAAGGTGGGGGGTGGGAGGCTGTACAACATTTAGACGTTCCTCGCCTTAGCATCCACGCCCTGGGGCGGATCCAAGAATTGCGTAGAAGGGGTTGGGGGCCGGGGGCTTTACAACATCAAAGGGCCCCTGAAGTCCAAATGCATGTTGATTTTTGTTGATTTATGATACCCTCGACACCACTTCAGTGGTGAAACGAATATCTAGAAACACACTATATACATCTTTGACGATTTTATTTTCTATTTTTTTTTCAGATTACCAGAGAATGTTCACACACACACACACACACACACACACACACACACACACACAAAACCATCAAGGAAATGTGTGTGGGTCACTGAAGCTTCTCAGGCTACAAATATTCGAACAGTATGAGGGGTTGCTGGCTGTGCTGATGGGGGAAGATGTGAGCAAATTCCATGGACTTTATCGAGCTTGTATTGGCAAAATACACGAATTTCACATCCCGGATGGAACCGATGCTAATACGGACGTCCCGATGTCTTCACGGATTGTCCCGGAATGAGTACGGATGTAATACGGAATAGCCGGTGCCTACAAGGAGGGAATACGGCGGCAACACGGAGTAGACGGTGCCAACAAGGAAGAGTTCGTTTTGATTTTCATCCGTGATGTCCGGGATGAAAAATTAAAGCAAGCTTAATTTTTCCCGCGGACATGCCGGATGGTCATGGATAATGCCGGATGACTTCATGGAGTCAACACGGTCATGCCGGAAACAGTACGGATGATCAAGGATCGACGATCCGTGGTCATCCGTGATGCGATCCGTGAAAGTGTAAAAGGGGCTTATACACACAGTGAACGCTCGCAAGTGTGTTCGAGAAAGCATTCGTACACGCACATACACACACACACATAAGAAAAAAAGAGAACAAAAGAAAAAGAACACCAACAAAAAACCGTCTATGTAGTCAAGGAGCAGGGACCCAGAAAAAAAGCGACTTCGTTCAATCCACCCCGCAGAAAAGGTTTGACTGCATGGGGTAGTACCCTCAGGAACACCCCTATAGGTATAGTATGTGGTTCCAAATTGTGGTGTATCAATACAATTTTCCAGAATTAAAAAAAAAGAACATGTTTTTTTTTTCATTAAGTCTTTCCTATTATACAAGACGGCGTTTTGTCAAAATTGACATCATAATCTAATTAGTCTTCTCTGAAACATCTTTTTTTCACTTTCTTGTTCATCCTCTACATGATCTCGCATCACTACTCGTCATAGATATGGCATGCAGAACGGTATTGCCATCGCATACACACCGAAGTTATGCAATGCGTAATATGAGTTTCGGCAAATACCGCCCTCTCCAGTCTTTGGCACAAGCCATGAAATTTTTTTTTTCCCCCCTTTGCATAATCATTTACATTTTTTCTAAGGATGTCATTAAAACATCTCATCCTCCTCGTGAGCCAATTTAGATTTCCTTATGATCAAACTATTTGTTTGGGCAGCGGCTTATGTCGTACAATGTCATGAAAGAATTAGATGTGATGTCTGAAAACCAGGAATTTGCTTCCACACTTACTCCACGGCTTGAAGTACGGAGTAGAGTCATTTTTACAATAAACGTCGGCATTTGCTTAGAATGAAAGAAATTTGCTTAGAATGAAAGAAATTTGCTATTTGCCGTTAGAAATCTCAGTATGATCTTTGGTTGTTGTTGTTGTTTGTTTGGTGTTTGTTTGTTTGTTTGTTTGTTTTAGTTTTTGTTTGTTTTTGCTTTTTTTCAACGTTCCATAAGTTCAGTCGATACATTATCTTGCCTTTTCGCAGTCGATTGATGGCGCTGCGTTTTCACGATAAATTCTCATGCAGCCTTCAGCCATCGCTTAATACTCATCGTCTATAACTGCTTCCCTCTGTGATATTTTTTTTTCACCAAATACTTTCTTACGAAAGGCCTTTTCACGACAGTTCATTTATCATCATCCTGCCTAATTGTGTTTGTTCCTGATTTGTCAACGGATTACATTGAGCCTCTATTCTGGCGACCTCTAAATGTATATAGTGAATTTTGCGCATTAAAAATCATCAATCTGGTTATCTATCATTTTCTCTCCCTGTTTAAACTCTACACTGGTTTCACACGTTAGGCCTATCTTCCAAACGAGAGTAACATGATAGGTAACGACTACGACTTTTACATTGTCGTATATTGCACGAGTAATACTAGTACGTTTCAACCCCTCATTTGTTATGTTCAACGACGTTAGTACATGTTAGTCGATGCGTTGTGATAAAGTCTCGCATGGACAATAGCAATAATAAAGAAACTGCATATTTATTACCTCTCATGAATAAAAGCAAATTACGTATCTCTTGTATAATAAGCTATATAGCTACATGTTATTAACACTTGTATGTAGTCAATTTTATGATCAATCTTCAAACCCACTCATGTTATAGTTTAATCTCTTGGCTTTTACATCATGTATCGTGTGTATCTTGTGCTAGCATTGACTCAGGGAACGTTAATTAGGGTGCACATCTCGAGCTCCATCCGCTCAAGTCATACAGCTAACGAGTCACACAGGCCACGAGTCACATTACTCACGAGTAAGGCTGCCCACGAGCTAGACATCAACTAAAATACGTCCACGAGTAATGCTGTCCACGAGCAAGCCACCAGGCTTGGATGAGGCTCCCGCTGCCTTGAATGAGCGTGCCGAACCGAGTGATGGCGTTTGAACAGTGTCAATCTACAATCTACGGCGTCAACAGTGGCTGTCTGGGCCTCCCTGGATATGATCGTTGTTTTTGCTGTTGTTGTTATTTGAATTTATTTGGCGTTTATCATTCCCTAAGAATCTTTACGCCAAATCTTTATCCATGAAATGACTTTAAATTTCAGATTTTACCCTATATTATTTTCAGTTTATTAGAAATAATTCCAAAATAATTTATCATATCAAATAAATCTCCCTCAATAGCCTCAGTTCGAGCTGCCCATTCGACGATCGTATTTTCTGGCAGTCCGCCTCGGTACCTTGAGGCTTCGTTTGTGCCTTCGAGGAAATCATTCAGTTCAATTCAATTCAATTTAATTCAAATTATTTTATTTCCATGAAAAGTAATAAAAAGTAATGAACATAATGCTTACATGATTACAGAATATTCTAAAGAATTTTGAATCACATAGGCCTATCATGATTCAACAAAGATTGTATACAATTATGGTGATATAAACCATGTATTTGATGAATTAATATAAATCTACTTTTTTATGTGCATGGAAAAGAGAATCTCAAAATGCTGGCATTACTCGAGAAGATAAGGGCATCTCAAGAGCCGTCAAGCAATCCAGTGCCCATATCATTGTTCAAATATCAATGTAAATTGAATGAAAACAGCAATATCATTATAGCTCATCCGTGAAAGTTTGGGTGCTGTCATGGTTGGATTAGAAGACATTTACACTTATTGACGTCTTTCTTGACAACAATGATTAAAAAGAAATAAGAATTTCACCAATTTCATTTTTTTATTACAAGTACACATTTCATCAACTTCCTGACTGGCATTATGATAAAATAATGCAAACCATTCCCCCTGATTCGTAACAGGGGTTAGTCAAGTGCATTTTTTTTTCTATGTCAGAAAGTGAAAATATCTTAAAGTTTCTTACGTTTTATTTTCTTTTATTCTGGCCAATACTACTCTATTTTTCATTGTCTTTTTGGACGACATTGTTATACCTTGATGATTAAAACAAAAAGCACGAATGATATCCAATTTTATCATCGGAGGTTCAATGTTAATGGGCGATTGATGTTTCCTGTGTTTCTGCTACGTACGTTTCTTGAATGCCAATAAGAATTGAAACCAACAACAACAACAAAATTGTGCTCAATATTTAACAGATTCCAGTGGTCTTGAAACTTGGCTGATAGCTATCATCGTTGTTATTGCGTTGGTCATCACTGTTGCATTCGTCGCCATTATCATCGTTGCGTGTGCGTCGGCAAAGAAGAAGACATCTGGGGCGCAAAATACAGTGACTGCCTTCACCGTTAGCGGTGAAAATTATCCATCTGCCGACTTGACTATAGCACAAGGGTCAACTACCTCTCCGACGCAGTCTTCACCAGCGACTTTTTACCCACCGACTCTAAACTATACCGCCGTCATGGGGCCTGTGTCGTCTAGTCGTCCGCACGGCAGCGATGATGTACCGATGTTGCCTACCGTCACCAATCCGAGTGAGGCAGCACCACCTGTTAGGCCAGTAGTAACGAAGCTGCCTGCCCATGCGCCAAATGATCATCGACGACCCCGAGAAAGAAAAAGCCCACTTTATAAGTGTAGTCCCAGCAAGACCCAACTTAGTATCGCCCGACCAAGTTTGTGTCTCCTCTTTTTATTCCTGTTTTCTCCCACACTATGAATATGTGGTTTCCATTATTCAGACTAATAATGAGGCAGTATGATACCTTTCTTGTCTTAATTCTATTCATGAAGGAAACGCGTAAAACATATCAAAAACAAGCACTTTTCTTATGTTATCACAAGGTACCTTTTGATTGTTTGTATGCTGTGGTTAACGTTGTTGCGACAGATATAATAACGAAGGAGTATAACGACCTTTACGGAGGGGAGATTTGTGGCCATTTTCCTTAATAATGTTGGGGCGTCGTCACTTTGTATACTTGAATCCGCCTTTAGATGTGGGTGGCTGTAATCCCTCCATATTCTAATATTTGAATCGTAGACACATCGCACTCAAAAAATTGCCTTTCACCGTTTTGACGCTTTCACGAAGGTTTGTTTATTTAGGAAAGTAATGTAGGTAATTTTCATCCCATGCCAGTCCTCTCTTTGGTGAAATCAAAGGTATGGACGAACGATAACTAAATAAAGTATTGTTCGAACTGTCAATGTTTTTCAATGTGTTGCATAGTGCATATACCGTTCTCTGTTTATGGCGCAGACACAGGCTCGTTGTTTTGGAAGTTTAATGTAAATGAGCTAAATCATTATTAGGTCTATACCTTGCTTCTCAGTTTACACAATAAACGGATGAAATTAGTATTATGTTCCCATATACATATCAAGACTGTGCCACTACAAGCCCAGTGCAATCATGGCCGTTACGAATAGTGATGGACAATTGAATAATACTTGTTAAACTGCAGTCGTTACTATTAATGCTATTCAAAATGATAATTATCTAACACTTGCTCAAGAGCGCATGAACATTCTTCGCAAGTGAGAGCGATCGCCTAATGATACGAATTAAGATTTTGTTGAAAATCATTGGTCTTTCACATCAAAACACTTTGATTAGAAATCTAGATGTATAATTATATAGGTGGACTTTTTAAAATGAACTTTGGAAAAAAGTGCATTGTTTCGTGTATTTCATAGTTTTCATTTCATTTATTAGTAGATTAATTTATACCAGATCCAAGAACTTACTTACGCAAGTATACTATACATTATGCATACCACATATATATATATATATATATATATATATATATATATATATATATAATTATACACACGCACATACACGTATAACATTATAACATGAAACACAAGCGATACTCCCGTTAAACTACAATCTTCTGAAAACTGGAATAATGGAAGTCATTATGTTTAATGTGTCACTTTATAGGATCAGGTCTATTGTCTATGAATTATGCGTTGGTTTGGATGTGATAATGTGAAATGATATGTGTGTTTTGGGGTGTCTCTGCTTGTAAAAAGAGAAAATCATATTTACAGTTATCTTATGAAGGGGAACCAAAACATCTTCTAGGATGTGAAATAATTTACAAAGTAAACACACACACACACACACACACACACACACACACACATACTTAAAACACACGCACCGAGACCCATGAAGGAGAAAGGGTATGAGCATAATTTGAGAGTTGAAAACAGAGCAATTTGTTCAGTTCCATGCGTCGGCTACTGTAATTTCGATTGTCAAGTAGGAAATAAATCAAAATATAATCAAGTGTCAGTTGCGTCAAACAACGCGTTTCTGAATAGTGTAAAAAAGGTACGACTTTTTTTTTTAAGACACACACATGCACACGCACACACACACATACGCAAAGGTACGAAGCACAGACACACTTACCCCCCACCACCACAACCACCACCACTGTCGTGGTTACTGATATTAACACGTAATGAACAACAGTTGCATTCAATTAGGTCATATCAGTTTACGTTGCACAACCTTAACACAATTAAGGCAAGGCAACTGGGGTACATATACCGAGTCGCCTCTTACATATCTCTTCCTCTTTCTCCATCTTGGTGCTTTTCATTCTTATTTTCCCCATACTATATCCATTTTGTAATATGCCTGCCCAAGAGGTAGAAACTACTGGGAGTAGTAACATTAAGAATTAATAACTTATTTTTATTTCCTTTAACTTCCAATTGAAGGAATGCTGACTTCAATGTGTCTCCCGCCTAAGAGTTAAGGTTGGTTTTTGCAACTTGTATTTTGATCGTGTAAAAAGTTTTACCTCTGAAAGAACAACAAGATAATACAAAGGTATAATAATAATATTATTGCTGACACACGAAATGTGGCAAGGTTACCTGAGATTCAATTTAACTCTGTGTCAAGGTTTCTCTTTTTTCATTTCACTTTTTTTAATTGTGTGGGAGTGTTTTATAAACTTAACATTATAATTTCTTTGTGTGTCGTCTGTGTGTATGTGTCTGACTATTTTTTTTTTCTTTTGCAACTGGTGAGTAATTTGACTCGGCTGCTCATGTATTGTGTCAAAGCTCCAAATCAGATTTAACCTTACCATAATTTCAGATGCGTGTTGTCTTGTGAGTTTATAATGTCTTTGTGTGTTCGCGCACGCAAGTGTGTCTTCAGGAAGTGGAGGAGGAAAGGGCCCCAGATTATTAACGACAATAATTCAAAGACCAATGAAATTAAGAACAGCGCGCATGTGCAGGCGCAGAAGTAGATGGCACAAATGTCGGAGCGTATAGATGGATACCCAAGGTGAAGCGAACGCTGGAAATTTCGACCTCTAACAAGATTTAAATGCTCGCCACTCGTTTGCCACTTCTTAAAAGGATTTGGCGACTGTCTGGCATCGCTGCTCACCAGCATTTAGTTCATTTTGCCTTTTCACACAAACATTTGGAGAGGATCAGCATCGTCAAGAAAAATCCATCAACCCATATCTAGACGGTTCTTTTCGAAGAGCAAAGGGGGCATTGCAGACTTCATTGGGTACAGGTGAGGCATTTTTTGTCTTCTTTTTTTATCGTATCATTTTACTTGTGCAGGTTTTCTCTTAAAGGACAAGTTCACCTTCATAAACATGAGGATTGAGAGAATGTAGCAATATTAGTAGAGCACATCATTGAAAGTTTGAGGAAAATCAGACAATCCGTTCAAAAGTTATGAATTTTTGAAGTTTTTGTGCAGTACCCGCTGGATGAGAAGACTACTGCAGTGTATGAATAACTTAGATGTTACATGCGTACAACAATATAAGGAAAATATAAAGAGAATTTCACAAAATTCCATCTTTTGAAAAAAGTGCACATTCCCCTGACTCGTAACCGATAAATGTTATGGGTAATATTATTCCCCCTGCCTTTAGAAAGAGGCAAGTCAATTGCTCTTTTATTATGCGAAAAAAGTGAAACTATGTTGAATTTTCTTTTATATTTTCTTTATACTGTTGTACGCATATGACTCACAAGCTGTAGTAGTCTCCTCATCCAGCGGTTCCAACACAAAAATTTAAAAAATTCATAACTTTTGCATCGATTGTCCAATTTTCCTCAAACTTTCACTGATGTGTTCTACTTATATTGTTACATTTTCTCAATCCTTACGTTTATGAAGGTGAACTTGTCCTTTAAACCCCATCCTGCAATAAGAATTGAAAATACCATGATTGCACAGTAATGTATTAAAAGAAATATATAAGGATGTATATTTACGGTTAACTGATGGAGCACATGTTAACTTTAGAAGGAATATCTTCTCTAAAAATTGACCACAAATCATTATCGGAAGCGCACCTGGTTTTCAGGATTTCTCGTTGCACTCTGTTTGTATCCCCTGTTGCGTTATCTTGAGTGTAAGCACGTGTAATTTTGTTGATTTGTTCCGCGCGGGGGATTTACAGAGTTTGAAAATTGAATGGATTTGAGAATATGCTTCCTTCATTTCTTTTCACCGGGCATTCAATTGCTAACTGTCTTGGAGGAATCTACGCCTTTGAATGTTTCTGTAACAGATATGTGGCGCCATACAAATGCTGTGGATCATCATCATCATCATTTCAGTGCATTGCATTGTATTTCATTTTATCTTCTCCTTTGGACATGGCACCGGACTCGATAAATGTCTGTTTTTGGCCCATCCACGAATTATAAACATATAATGTGTATGATACACAATGCACTTATTACATGACTAAACTATAAAAAACATGGTATTGAACAAGCATGAGATTTAGAACATAAATATAAATACAACACCATTACGTTGATAAAAGTACTGGTTATAAAGAAAAACCGAAACAAAAATTTGACGTATGAGAGTAGCACACACATATTAAGATAGTATGATACACCGACACCAGCTGTTGAAGACTGATAATTGCTTGCATGTCACCACCTTTTCACAAAATTAATTATTATAATGATATTACCCTGCATCACAAAAACAACAAACGGTCGCCTGTCATGGGTGAATTCTGTAACAGCAGACTCTGATAGCTGTGCGATGAAAGGGAAAAAACAAGATGTAAACCAGTGGGGAAAAAAAAGATGATTACCCCTGTCCTGTTAAAACATTCTGTCCATGATTAATGCAAACTTTCAAAATAGTAGCATTATCCTTCAAAAAATTAAGAGAGTTGAAAGTGAAGATTGTGCAAAGGATTTTCAAGAAATGACAAGGGTCTCCAAGACATACATGGTGCCACTACACCAAACAAAAAGGTTCGCTTCACAAAAACACATTTCCACACTACTGCAGTAAAAATGAAAAGCTGTTTTTAGGTAGTTTTGTAAGCATGCAGCTAAGATTGCACATAATATTGTATAACAGAAACACTGTTCCGTTATTTTTTGCTGGTTGTTTTCATTTCAATCGCAATCTTTTGGCTAGGATGACAGATGAGTGTTATCACTGTGACTAAAGAATAAGTAAAAAACGGCGTAACACTAACATTAGTTAGAATTGTAAGTTTGCATTTATTTGACGTGGCAACTAGCAGTAATTCATACGCTGATAACTCACCACGAGAACAGCAACAATATTGTTACTGGAAGAGGCCATACCTTCACTGATGACACTGACAACGGGCTCGAACCTGACACTGGAAGACGGAGGGCCTTTGGCCTTAGCCTCAAAACCAATAAACGACACCTTCCTCACAGTCGTTATACCCTCGGTGTATACTTGTTTGCGTGATTTTTTCTTTAACATAATTTTACATGTAATGCGAATTTATTTTCAGTAATACAGCGGAAAATGTCAATATACAATACCAACGATTTTTTTGGACATATTGCATGATTCTATATTGTTCTTGACTTTTGCTAAAATACATAATGTACCTTAAAACTTACTTGAACGAAACTACATAATACTGACTTTAAAATTTCTGTGAATATATGTGTGTGCAAATGAAATATTTATCGCAAATTTTAGGAGTCAGTTTTAACAACTCAGATTACATTGAATAGGAAGCCTAAACAACAATGATCTATACCAACAGAAGACTTCATTACATGGATCTTTTTATTCAATAACAAAAGTATTACAATAATGTAATATAATGTCAATCACAGTCATCAAAGCAATGAATATACTGCTTTATTTTGGAGAGAATCATTTTATAATGGATAAATTAATGTAGGTTTACAAACCATTAAACAGTATAATAGCTTATGTATCGAAAACGTAAGTCCGTCAAAATAAAGTACAAATGTTTATCCTAAATCAGCCAAGGAGAAGAGAAATTAACATTTCTAGACTCACTGCAAAATCTACTTCCGCGATCTTTTGTAGTCCCTTGTACAATACCATCATAACATACACACTAAGTATGATCTCGTATTTTCTAAATCATACAATTTTTCGATGACGTTCTAAAATCAGTCATATCTTGCATACAATACAAAGATATAAAGTCATCTCCTTTCAGTTATGTCACTTGTTTAAGGATTTTGCACGTTTTCGAGAATACTTGTATATTGCTAGAAAATTTCACCTCTTTTCCTTGAAAAGTTTTTGTACAAAGGCAAAACAATCCTCCAATTATTTGCTATTTTTTGAAAATGTATTTCTCTCTGCTTAGTATATAAAGGTATATTGCCTTTTGGATGATATGATTTTCAAACAGATTTAACATGAAATTTCTACACAATATGTCTTCTTCACTTTATTAATGCACTTGGTTATGCCGATTTCTCTTTTTATTTAATAGATCATGGACGTCGTTACGTCATACTACTACGATGACGCGCCAGCTTCCAACGGGACATCGACATCTAATGAGTTTTGGGGACCCGGTATGATCGCGATCGTCGCGGTATACATCGTCTTCATCATCGTTACCGTCGTCGGGAATCTTCTGGTCATCCTCTCCTACGCAACTGACAGCGAGATACGGAAGCAGGTGGCTAATATGATCATCCTGAACCTGGCCATCGCCGATTTCATCGTTGGGCTATCTTCCCTGACAATCAATCTGTCACGAATAATCAGCGGTCGATGGTTGTTTGGCGAGTACGCCTGCAAGCTCTACACGATGGTCGATTACCTCGTCATCTCAATTTCTATATCAATGATCGTTATGATTAGCTTCGATCGCCACAGCCTTCTGACGAAGCAATTGAGATACACGACATTCATGTCCAAGAGACGCGTGCGGACAGCCATAATCTTGACCTGGATTTTCTTCACGTCGGCTTTTGCTCTGCTGTCGTTCGGCTGGACGGCTTTCGGCGGAGTAAAAGGAACGATCGACTACACGAAATATTGCTACATGGAATACGTGATAGATCCAGTGGTGACATTTTCAGTAACCACGTCGACAACGTACGTGCCGTTGACTTGCATCGCCATCCTTAACATCCTTATCTTTATCAAGATCAAGAAGCAATGGAATCAGTTCAAGAGGGTGAAGGTTAAACGAAAGGTCAAGGACGATCCCTCTTCAATGTCAACCGAGATCACCACAGTCGCTGGAGACCCACACAAGTCAGCGAACGAGAACGGCCCGAAGAAAAGCACGACCAAGACTGTGACGCAAACCGTCTGCATGAGCAACACATCCGGCGCCGACAGCGAGTTGGAGTCCGCCATAGACGTGAAGGAGAACATCAAGTTAGCGATGAAGTTGGCTATACTTGTCTTCTTCTTCGCCGTCTGCTGCGTCCCGTTCGAAGTCGCCAGCCTCTCCTCCGCCATTTGCGGCGAAAGCAACTGCATCAGCGATTTCACCTTCAGCATATGCGAGAACCTCATGTGGGCGAACTCGGCCATTAACCCCATCCTGTACGCACTGACCAACCGGCGGTTCCGGCAGAACATGAGGTGGTTTCTCTGTTGCCGATTCTTTTCCAAGGGGAAATAAGTATAGCTTCACATGTTTTGTAAGGTGCACCAGTCCCATGATAATACTCTAAACACATTTAAACACATGATTGTAGATACGAATCAACTAATGTACAGTCCCGCACAGTAAGATAAAAGGAAAAAAAAAAACACGGATTAATGTGCTTTGTCAGTAGTCATGATAGTCTTTTGGAATAATGTTTGTTTACGCTTTTGTATCACTACTGGAAAGGTACAGTGTCTCACGGTGTGTTTACAGTGTGTTTACAGTGTGTTCACATTGTGGACTATGTGAAAACGCTCGAATTTTACAGTGTGAAGATGATCTTACACGGTGGTGTGGTTTTTACGGAGTGTTCACACAGTAATACTTTATTTCACACTGTGAATTGATGACTCACATTGCGTTCACAATCTTACGGTATAGCGCTTGAAGTTAGCAGTGTGGAGAGATTTCACACTGTGTTCTTTCCAGCAGGGATTATTCATCCACTTGTTTAGCATGCTCAAATGATTAATCAGGAAAAATTATCGTAGGGATCGTTTGTTTGGAAGAGACAAAGGAAAGAAAAGACTGAAAGAGTAAAGCCGAAAAATTGCATGTCAGTCCAATTTTTACTTACGGTTTTAGTTAGTGATTTTACGTTTTCGGTATGGCTTTGGTGTTTAAGCCTCCTTCTGTTATCTGGAATTTTTGTGATTAGACAGTCAGAGACAATAATAATAGCGTGCCTTGTTTTGTTGTGAAAAAAAAACCTCGATTAATTTGTTTCAGCTTGACGACTATTAATGCACGTTAAAGACACTCAGTCGTGGCGAGTGGTTTGTGCGGCACGGAGACGAACGCAACACGCTGCCTCCCCCATTCTGTATCAAATGTAGTGACCCCCGAATGAGAATAGCGCTGGCTCAATGGGTCAGCGAAAATACGGTAGGCTACAAGAGAGCTCCCTGTGCTTATCTCCTAACCCAAAATGGCTGTCCCAGCGAGCCACGAGAGCTTCCGAATGGACGCACACTCTCAGTGCGCATGCGCATGAAGAGAGGCCAAAAGAGCCACGCGTCTTCTAGCCTCTCTCCTCCAATCACCGCAGCTCGCGGTGACAATATTTGTGTATGATGCGTACACACACACGCACACACACACACACACACACACACACGCCGCAGCGTCTTCTGGCCTCTCTCCTCCAATCACCGCAGCTCGCGGTGACAATGTTCGTGTATGATGCGTACACACACACGCACACACATACACTAAAACTTGTCTCAGTGGTAGCATTACACAAACTTCGGTCGTTCGGAGTTTACGTACCATTAGGGATGGCGATCGGCTGCCTTTAAAGGGATCGTATAGTTTTGGTTGAGACCTAATTTCAGGTTTCTAACATTTTTTTTTTTTTTGTGAGATAATGAGAAACCTCTTATGAAATATGAAAGAGCATGTAATTCTATGAGGAATTCTACGTTTATTTGATGAAAATTGGTTTTGAAATGGCCAAGATATCCAAAAAAGAGCGATTCTGATAAAGTGTGGGACCCACACTTTATTACGATCGCTTTGTTTTACTTTGTTTTTGGATGTTTCAGTCATTCCAAACCCGATTTTCATCAAATAAACTTTGAATTCCTCTTAAAATGGTATGCTCGGTACTATATCATACGTGTTTTCTTGGTATCTCGCAAAAAGTTGAAAGCCCAATTCTCATCTCCACCAATACTGTACCGTCCCTTTAAACACAGGACAACTAAAGACATATACTCAATATCCTGAGTAGGCCCATGAATGAATTGAAATTTATTCTCTGAACAATTCTATGCTAAGAAAAGTAGTACCAGTGTAAACATATCTGCGAATTCTATATCTTTATCATGCATACTCTCAATTCTTATTATCGGAATACGGCAAGAGGTGCTGGACTGTGATATGTAAAAGTCAACCTAAATTGACTCTATATACCTAACGGGAGAAGCAAAAAAAAAAAAAGGCGTGAAACAATAGACTATAATGGTATATCTTACACTCTCCCTCATTTCTAATTACGGTAAATGTTATAGATAGATTGCATGTCAATTTGTAAATAAATATACATGTACATAAACAGTTATTGTTCAACTCGGGTATATTTAAAGAATAATAAAAGTGTAATGATTCAAATGATATCAAGGGCATAGCTGTAATTACCTGTGATTGTATGTCTGCGCAAAAACCAAGTTTACTATGAACATGGAAATATATTTTGATGCACTTGTGTGTGTGTGTGTGTGTGTGTGTGTGTGCGTGCGTGTGTTTGTGCGTCCGCGTGTTTGATAGTTCTTGTGTATGCAAAGAGAGAGTTAAGCAGATGTCGCTTGGGTATTTGCTCCAAGTCCATCGTGTCACTGCCGACAACCAGGGACTAGTGTCGCTGTCGGGAAAGCAGAAGATGACAGGTTCGAGTCCCGTGGTGCCCCTTTTTCCCAACATTTTTGTTTTGTTAAAAGATTATAGATCTTCAGTTGAGATCTTACAAATTTCATTTGTATAGAGGGAGACAAATTGAAGAAAAGTCATGCTTTAACCTTCACCATTCTGCTTAATAATCTCTCGCTTTCAACACGGATAAATTTGGAAAAGCAGGAAGCAGTTCAAATTCTCGAATTACTTTCTGTATAGATTATATGGATACAGGGACAAACTTATATTTCTCGGATTAAATGATTCCTTCTCATATCCATGTAAAGGAAACCATGATGAACATTTATTTTATTGATATCATGATGTTCATACATATCTGCAATTCTTTGATACTGTGATACGACAGGCCCATTAAAAAAGTCTGTACTCTCTCTTCTCTGGTATTTGGAAAAGCATTCATACAGGGGATTATTGACATGCTTTTCGTTCATGCTAATTCCATAACCATGCATCACAGAACGAACAGAAGTCGTCAGACATTGACTTTTAGGTAAGGGTGGATTCTAAAAGAGCACACTTTGAGCTTTAAAATGGTGTATAAATCAATTCAAATAGACTCTCCCAATCTATTCAAATATTGGAAAAAATGCATACACTCTGGAAAGGGGTGTACTGAGTAAAGAGGTTCCAAAGTGTAGAGCATAAGGCCAGCTCTTCAAGCCAAAAATTTATATAGCGTGCTTTATGAACACATTTTAGCCATAACTGATACAAACATTCGAAGCAGTAGCATTATCATTTCAGATATTATTGCTGTTCAAAGTCAAGACTGGTAAAGGATTGTTTACAAATGAAAGGGACCGTAATTTAGCATTCTATTGTATGAAAAAGTGTTTTAAAAAACGGCTAAAAAAACAGTTTCCCCTCTGTTCTATGATCCCGAACCTTAGAGCAATATAGAAGAAAGACTTGCTTTTTTAGAACATGAAAACAAAAGATTGACAATAGGTTGACCTGTTTTACCCTATGTTGAGTCCTAATGTAAAATCAGGGCGTGCGGTGTTTTCTTCGTTTTGTGTTGCACAGTCACACAACGTGTCCATAACAAAATGGAAATGCAATGGCACAGTTTTCATTTCACCATGATTACCATTCAGTAAAAAAGCAGACACGTCCACGGCTATTTTTCTTGCATCAAATGCGTCAGCCGTGTGGAGTGCACGAATAACATGGTGCAAGCGATGAATTCTTTAAGACGTAGACAAAGAAACATATAGGTAAAGTGCAGTTGCTCTTCAGTGCCTAAATAATTCATGTCTAACGGTTGGTTTTTGATATACAAAGACAGTAAACAATAGTGACACCACACCACAATTTAATATTTATCTCTGACTATAGGTATCACTTCAGCTGGTTGCCTATCAAGGTTAATTGATTTTTTTTTTCTTGACGAATATCATTATTTGTTATTCATTCGTGAAATATTTGTTATGCGTCCTTTTACTTACTAATGTGTGTGGGTGTGAAGGGAAAAGGGAGCTTTAGGAAAACCTGACTCTGCAAGATTGGCCTCTAAAAACGAATGGAGTTATAGAACGAGAAAATTCGCGCATGTGCAATCAAAAGTAAATGGAGGAACAGAGAGAGAGAGAGAGAGCATTGTGTATATAACAGCTTAAAGTCGCATGCGCATTGGCGACAATTTAAAGTAGCGAGACTGATTTGAAGCTCGCCACACATTTTGTCACATCATACATTTTTGAAGATTGTTATAGAGCCTGCTGCTCTCCCGTTTGTAAATTTTGACATTGGGAGTACACTGTGTCTGCAGCAGGGAAGGGTTCATCGATAAATGATTTCGAGCAGAGCAGAGTGCATTTGCAGTTTATCGTTGGACAAATCAAGGTAAGTTGTCTCAATTTGGATGTACTGCCGTCTAATATGAACAGTTTAATCCTACAATATTATAAGGAGTTTTGTCGCAAAATGCTTTAACGTCATGCTCGAATCGGCGACATTAACAATCAAACAGAGAAAATGATAGGAAAATAAGAGACATTTTGGCAAACAACTTAAGGAATATACCTTTTTATATTCATCAGGTGAGGTTGGCATGGGAAAGGTTGATTTTACTCTATCAGATGTTGGTCTTACTTTCAAATGTTAACAAGGATATATATATATATATATATAATATATATATATATATATATATTTCCTTTTGTATCAAACTCTTAAATATTATGGTTTAATACCTAAATGTTTTTGAGCAAACATGATATAATGATATGAAAATTTGCGATAAAGCCACAAATATACCTTTAATATGGAGATATCACGAATTGTCACAACAAACCATGACTGTAGACGGTTTATTCTACAAACGATTTTGATAAAACTATATTATATTCACAGTTTGTATATTTTAAAATACTTAACATTGGTTGCTTCTATTCGTAACTTACATTTCGGAGCTATTTTCAAGCCCTCTTAAAAGCTGTTTTTAATCTGTAAATGGTAAATAATGACTTAAAAGTCTTGTTTAGCACATGTTAATTCAAGAACATTAAACTATTCCCATTAATCAAATATTATTCATGAACTCGAGTAACATATAGCTAATACCATTCCATCACACCACCTTTGATTGCGACTGTGTTTATGTGTATCTTTTTTTTTTGTCTGTTGTTGAGATTACATGGTTAAGAACTTGGTCATATTTGAATTTTTTCTCGCTTTCAAATGTTCTTCTTTTTTGGACGTTTCAACGCCAAACAATGTGACGATAATTCTATAACCTTCGGAGCAACATTGATAATGGAAGAGATGTATTGCGTTGTCAAAATAAATCACGTTTTCATGTATTTCACATAAAATATGATAGAACATTAGATTAAAGGTTAGGCGCGTATCTCTCTTCTCTCAATAATTGTATTTGATTATTTACAGAGATAGCAATCCGCTCATTGCATTGAATGATATTGCACATCACGAGCTAAAAGCAGCAAGCGATTTCTTGTTTCTGTGGGTTTTTTTTTTTGTCATGTTATACAAGTTCATGAAGTATAATATGGCGCTATAAGATATAATGATCACATGTCAATATAAGAATCTTATCTTCCTTTTCCCATATGGCGATTTAAGTAATGTTGAGATGTATAGAACATTCGAGAAGCACGCATCACCTTTCTTTAACAGCTAGAACAGCATGTAACAATGTGTGCTTGGTGCTATTTAGCATTCTGTCCAGAATCTCATAAAAGTAGCCGTTGTTGCAAAGAGATAACGACACTCAGCAAGAAATAAAACAAAAGCAAAAACAAACAAAAACACTTTTTTTTAGTTCATAATTATTTTTCATAGAAGTTTTTGATGAAAATCAATGCATTATATACCATATTAAAGGTAATTTGATTTGCGCATGAACGACAACTTGTTCATTTTCCAATTTTTACTTTTGTGCCTCGGGAGTGAAAACCACGGTGTTCACTCATGCTTAAAGTATATATAAAACCTTTCCTATGGTATATAATACATTAACATTCAGCCACACGTTCTATGAGAAATATGAATTTGAAAAAAAAGCGTTTCCCTTCCTTTCCATAGACTGAGAATACGTCAAACATTAAAATCTAATCATCATCCAATTTCGTTCGTTTTTTTTCTGTCCCGAATGAATATCAGAAGGTCATACAAAAGAGCCAAAACAGTAATATAACAGAAGAAGCTATGATACTCTGTCAAAGCTACCAGATATGACAAAGGTTTCTAAATACAAAGTGCTGTGACTAATTTTTAAATTCACAGGGCTACCGAGCCACCTAATTGCCGCTAAATGTCGAGTCTTGTACCTCAAAGACACTAGAACAGTAGCAAAGTAATAACGTAAGTGCTGAGGTTTTGTTGTTGCTGCCGATGTTGTTATCGTACTTTTTTAAATCATTTTTTGTCTTTCTATATAAATGACTTAATATCAACGCATCACGTTAGCATCACGTAAGCATCCTGTGACTGGCAGATTCTGCAGGTTTGATAGCATGCTATTTTGTTCCTATCCAAATATATTGTTGAAACAGGTCATGGACGTCGTTACATCTTATTACAACGAAGACGCAACTTTGGCCAACGGGACTTCGGCATCGAGTAAGATATGGGGACCCGGTATGATCGCGACCGTCGCGGCATACATCTTCTTCATCATCGTCACCGTCGTCGGGAACCTTCTTGTTATCCTCTCCTACGCGACGGACAGCGAGATACGGAAGCAAGTGGCTAATCTCATCATCCTAAACCTGGCTATCGCCGATTTCATCGTCGGGCTGTCTTCCCTGACGATCAATCTGTCACGAATAATCAGCGGTCGCTGGTTGTTCGGTGAGTACGCCTGCAAACTCTACACGATGGTGGATTACCTCGTCATAACAATTTCTATATCAATGATCGTTATGATCAGCTTCGATCGTCACAGTTTGTTGTCGAAGCAACTGAGATACACGACGTTCATGTCCAAGAGACGCGTGCGGATCGCCATAATCTTGACCTGGATCTTCTTCACGTCGTATTTTTCTCTGCTGTCGTTCGGCTGGACGGCTTTCGGCGGAATAAAAGGTACAATCGACTACACGAAATATTGCTACATGGAATACGTGATAGACCCGGTGGTGACATTTTCAGTAACCACGTCGACAACGTACGTGCCGTTGACTTGCATCGCCATCCTTAACATCCTTATCTTTATCAAGATCAAGAAGCAATGGAATCAGTTCAAGCGGGTGAAGGTTAAACGAAAGGTCAAGGACGATCCCTCTTCAATGTCAACCGAGATCACCACAGTCGCTGGAGACCCACATAAGTCAGCGAACGTGGACGGCCCGAAGAAAAGCACGACCAAGACGGTGACGCAAACCGTCTGCATGAGCAACACCTCCGGAGCCGACAGCGAGTTGGCGTCCGCCATAGACGTGAAGGAGAACATCAAGTTAGCGATGAAGTTGGCTATACTCGTCTTCTTCTTCGCCGTCTGCTGCGTCCCGTTCGAAGTCGCTAGCCTCTCCTCCGCCATTTGCGGCGAAAGCAACTGCATCAGCGATTTCACCTTCAGCATATGCGAGAACCTCATGTGGGCGAACTCGGCCATCAACCCCATCCTGTACGCGCTGACCAACCGGCGGTTCCGGCAGAACATGAAGTGGTTTCTCTGTTGCCGATTCCTCTGCGGGAGAAAGTGAAAATGATATCAAAACGTAGGGAAATGAATTTTCGTAGGTATAAAGGAAACTTATAACTGCACGATTAGCATGATTAACAACATTAAAATCGTAGGTACGTGTAGCGAAAACGATAGATTGATAAGATATCACCAGTAGCATTGTACACGGTAAGAATAATTAAACCACTGTAAGATTGTCAGTGAGTTTGCCGGTACTTAGACGTAACAGTTCTGTTTGTCATTGTTTGTAGCTCCACAGGTTTTGGTATGGGTACTTTTAACTTTGTTGTTACACAAATTTCAATTGTTTACAGAAATGGAGTGTTAGCATAACCAAGAGTAGACACCATAACCCTACAAAATAAGAACATAAATCACGTTTAAGGTACCTCAGGAATGCTTTCCAATATGAAACAAACATAAGAACAAGCAAACGAACATGATAACTATTTCAATGTTAAAAATGGTTTCAAGAAAATAATGTTAATTTATTTCATTTTGCTGGATATTTCTTTTCTCCTTTATTTATTAATTTTTTTCTTTCATCATTTCTCTTTAATCTCTAAAAATAAAGACCACCGCAACAATTATGTTAATTTTACATTGGGCCTTCTAGTATGATAATGACAGATTTTTCTTTTTTACATCAAAGAAAGAAGAATGGCACTACAAATCTCTATTAGTTTTTTTTTTTTTGTCTTTTATCATGACTTTGCATCATTGCTACTTGGGCTTGAAGACAAGGGTAATAATAGTGCGTAAACCGCATTTAGACAGTGGATAACAAGTGTGAAATGCATTCTACAGAAAAAAAAAACCCAGCTATTATCATTATTATGTGAAGTTGTCGTCGTATTGAATAAAAATAAATATGGATATCTGTGTAGTGCAGATCGACTTGCGTTCTACAATTACTTGTGGAACTGAGGCAACGAGGGAAACAGAGAAGGTATGTATTCCATCTTTATATCTACGTACGTATTAAATGTTGAAATTAAGTATCATATGTTTTGTGTAAATGCATACATGGGGGAAGGATGAAAGAAAGATACATCATGAATGCATCAGAGTTGAAAAGGGGTATAAGTATTTATGCTCTTCTGAAGCATTGAACCAAGGGCTTAATCTCAAAGCTATGCTCTGCTCAATGAATGGGACCCCCCAACACACACACACACACACACACACACACACACACACACACACACACACAAACAACAATGACAACAACAGCAACAAACAAACAAACAAACAAAGATGTAACCTCTAGGACATCCACTGTGAATAGGATTATCGGATTACAACACTATTGTAAGCTGAAAATTTTGCAGACTCTATAATGTAATTATGCATAGGTGTATAAATGGGTACCTGGCAACGCTAGGGTAATAATAATAGCAGGGCCCTCTGGTAGAGCAGTGGCAACACTGAAGAGGCTACCCTGGGTAAATAAGACCGTATTATTATCATTATAACCTTTTCATGACTAATGCTAAATTTCAAAGCACTAGCATTTTCTTGTCAAACGTTATCACAGTTAAAAGTGAAGAGTGTGTAAAAGGGTTTTTGAGAAATGAAAGGGGGCATGTAATACATACCTACAAAATTCTACAAGAAGTGTTCTGGAAAAACTGAAAAAGAACAGAACTTCCCATTTGTTTTATGATTAAAATTTTAAGAATAATTATGTGGTAAAATATCTGCTCTCTTGAAAAACATTAAAAAGTTAAGATTGTCTAGATTGTAACATTTCACTCATTTTGAGCTCCCACTTGACAACTTTGCGTGCGTCTTGTTCACCTTAGTTTTGTGATGCAATATCACATTTTAATGAATTATGCTTACCAAACTAAACGGCATAAAAAAGGAGAAAAAATACTGAACAAATTTCAAATGTGAAACAATCTGATGTTCAAAAAGAGGGAAATAGTAACTTACACTATCCTTAGCAAATATTCGTGAATCTTCAATCGAAAGTTGGGACATTTTGCTCGAATTTGCTGGGTTCTTATTTCTTTTTTTATGATGCGATTTTCTTCCTTTTGTGGAACTCAGCTCTTGCTTGATAGCATTTTTTGTTACTCGTAGAGTACAATGAAATGTAAATAAAGTCAAGTCTGCCTACAGCTGTCACCAAAATTGGCCGTTGTAGACAGTTGGCTGCTGTAGACAGGGTCGTTAACGTGGCTTTTTAGAGGGGGGGGGGAGGGGGTCTTGAGTTGTAGCATACGGCAGGGGGCTTTATAGACGGTGGTCACTTTGAACAGGTTTGGCTGTATATCATTGAATCATAATTAATATTATCATATACAACTTTTAAAGTTAAAAATGTCTTCGTTTTTCCCCTTCATCATGAGTGTCTGAATCCTCAAAGTTTTGTAGTACTATTTCAATCATGTGATATACGTGGCATCTAACTCCTTTTATTCTGTTCTTTTTTTTTCTCTCTCTCCTGCACGTTTTATTGAAAAGAGAATTGACCTCACAGACTCATCCAGCAGCCAACAAGGATAATATATAAAGCTTTCAGTAAAACACATAGAGATTATTAAAACTAACTTTTTCGGGTGACTTTGGGAAAAAAAAGTGACATTTTCATTTTTTTTTTTTTTTTACTTGATAACCATTTACCTTTTCACCCACTTTCGCTTATCTGATGTAAAGGCCTCAGCATTTAAAAGGACGATAGGACAATTCAAACCACTTCGTCAAAGGAATGTTAAGATATAAATCGCCTAACACTTCCGCTCCTTCTTCAACTTAAAATGCATTTCCTATGAAATCTGTGAAATTCCTCAAATAAAAAGGCAGTCAAGTTGACGAGGGAGAGAGAGAGAGGGAAAAAATATTGATTATTGTCATTGCGAGAGTCACACCTTATCTCTATTTTTTTCTTACAGGAAAGGAAAAATATGACACCACAAAATAGACGTAGATCTTAAGGTCGGATAGATTCCATCTTACGTTTTGTTATTGTAGTTGTTGTTGTTGTTGGTTGTGGTCGATCAATATTTTGCTCGGAGCTAAAATTACGGGGTGTTTTTAGTTCAAGACATCTTGAATACGACACTTATTCATATTCCAAGGAAAAGAAATCGATAGCTGTCTCCACTAAGGTGCGCCATTTCAAAGAAAAGATTTCAGGATGATGGAAATCAAAACGAAAATATTTTCAGCTTTATCCTCGTTTTACAAAAGACCAGCATGGTCTCTCCTCCCTTTCAAATGTCAGATTCATGATCAACATTTTTTTTTTTATTATCCATTTGATCTTCTTGGGTTTTTATATACTGTCAGCGAGGTGTAAATGGCGAGGATTGAATTCTCTTCTGACACCTTCATAAAGTCATTATTTCCTGCCCTTAAGGCCTTGGTCGAGCTACTTCCCTCGGGGAAAAGAAAATAAAGCATCGGGACAGTATACGCACTTTCAGCGGCTCTGGAAATACTGAATTCGGAAAAGCCTACAGACTTAAAACGCAGGCAAACAGGTTCCCCTACAGAACGGGTAAAATGAGAACTCAAATATTCATCGACGAAGACGTAAATATCGGGGTCGGGGTGGGGTGGGAGTTCTCTCGTTTATGCTCTCAATATATTTCTTTTGCAGAAGAGTGAAAACATTTCCTGCGACATTGATGATGGTATAGGTGTCATAATGATATTGGTAAATTGTGAATAAAAATTGACAATATTAATAGTATCAAAATAAGTTCCTATTGTCATTATCAACAACACGCACGACTGTTGTACCATTGGCAACAATATGAAAAGGAAACGAAAATTCTCGTGTGGGCACTCGTGCGACAAGTCGTGGCCATTCATTAATTATTTTATGTGTGACGTATCTAATGTGGTATCTGTTCATTCAATTATTCATTTATTTATCTATTATCTGAGACAAACAATGTGTGTTTGAAGAGTAACGTCAGAACACCAGTTAACCTCTACTCTATCGTGAATAAGGGGAGAGAAGAGAATATAGTAAGAAAGAGAGAGAGAGAGAGAAAGAAAGAAAAAAAAGAGGGGGGGGGAGAGCCAGCTTGTGTGTGTCCGTGTGTGATGAAGGAATAAAAAGAAAAGAACAATTTACACATATTTGATGATTCCTACCATTTACATAATCTATAGCTACCCCCCCTTTTTTTTTTGTTTAGGTATGCGTAGAATTTGTTTGTGGTTTCCAGTATTTTAATTCAAGTTTTCGTTTGGTTTTTTTTTTCCTGTTGTACATGACACATCACCCATAGCGTATACTAACGAGATGTCTAAGATACCGATAAGAGTATTTTACAGAATAACTGTAATTGAATGAGTGAAATAATGTGCACAAATTTCACACACAAACATATGGAGAGAAAATAAATGTAGAGCAACAAAAGGTTAAAAACAGTACATTTAGCAGTACAACCATGGCGACGCTTATTTTTTTTTTATTTATATCATTGTAGTCTCGTACAAAAGCAACATGACCTCACCTGAGGCTTTACAATTGACGCGATTATGAAGATGAAGAATTAAAATTGAACAAATTATGATGTTAATTTCATGAATGAATGTGTAAGTTAGATTATTGTTCTGGTGATATTTTTTTTTCGCAGATGAGTTAATACATTAAAGGAAAGTATTGGCACATGCAACAAAGATTTGGTAATTGAAATCAAGGGATCTGGTGCATACTTTGGGGTATTTAGAAAATCATCAATCCAAATATAAGATGATTATGATGATTATTCTTTTTTTTTCAATTAAACAGAAAAAGATGGTAAAAGACGCTAGTGTTCCAGTTGTTACGTATTTCTTTGTCACTTGTTGCAAATATCATATAAGTTCAGTTACCGAGCAGGGGGGGGGGGGGGGGGGGGGAGGCTGGGTGTGAGAGGGGCCCATGAAGGAGCTTTGGTATGTTTAGATATTGCAAGTCAAGCATCTGGTGCACATCTCAGATGTAAAGTTTGGAAAACTTTCACTCAGAAAAGTAGAAAGGTTACGTTGGTCATTTAATTCAAATCACACCAAAGAAAAGCAAAACGAAACAAAACAAACCACACAAACACAAAGGTGATTTTAATGTTGCGTTATTAAAACAAACATGAATGTTGTTCGAACGAACCCTGCTCGCCTGCGGAATAGGGGGAGGGTGAATTCAAACCCCCTAAGCGACACACACACACACACACACACACACACACACACACACACACATGTATATATATCTATATATATATATATATATATATATATATATATATATATATATATATAGTGAGAACTTTGAGCAAAGAAAATGGGTTTTCATCGGGATTCGAACCCGAGACCTCCGGATTACTAGACCGGTGCTCTATACGACTGAGCTATTGAAAGCCCTAGATCGGTGTTCGTCCCAAACCCTTAATTCTCTTTGCTCGTGTGGTCAGAAGCTATATCGCTTACGTGTGGCAAGTCGGTACTGGTACATGTGTTTTCATTTTTAATCACTCCTCAAATGATCGGTCTTCTTTGCAAATTAAACAGAGAATGCGATTAGCCCTGGAAATTTTGACATTCATGATTTCTTGAAGTGTTATATCTGCGATAATATGTGGGTAGAAATTAGATTAGAAGAAATTTTTTTACCCATTTATGCGGAGAGGCAACCCGATTATCAGGTAATTTTAATGTGCGTTGGAACTGATTTTGACATTACTACCCAATTAAACGGAGTACCCGTTTAAGCGATACCCGATTACGCGGAGAGTACTGTATATTACAAAAAGCTGCATCGCTTCGACGATCCCTCGCATTTATTCCAAAGTTGATTTACATCCTTTGGGTTTATGTCAGGTTAATGTGTGTGTGTGTGTGTGTGTGTGGCACACATACACACACTATAGCTTCAGACCACACGAGCAAAGAGAATTAAGGGTTTGGGACGAACACCGATCTAGGGCTTTCAATAGCTCAGTCGGAAGAGCACCGGTCTAGTAATTCGGCGGTCTCGGGTTCGAATCCCGATGAAAACCCATTTTCTTTGCTCAAAGTTCTCACTATTTATTATTATTTGTTTCTGGTCAGTTTTCCCTTTCTTGTTTCAATATATATATATATATATATATATATATATATATCAAATAAATATATATATATATATATATATATATATATATATTTATATTACATATAAAATATGTATGAAGAGTTTGTTCGCAAAAACCGATAAGTCCATATTTGCCAAATGGAGATATTTGCGATTAAAGGTCAAGAAAAATAACGAGAATAATAAGAATCTTTTTTGTTTCTTTTTACCATAACTTCAAAAATGTACCTTTATAATGTAGTGACCAATTATTATCGTTTAAAAGGTATTATTTTGCACTTTATGACATAGACCGTACCTCCAAATCTTCAAAAATGGACTTATCGGTTTTTATGCGAACAAACTCTTCATAATTTATATAAAGAGCTTGCTTCCAAAACGCGCTAAATCAATCATTTTCAACGGATCTAGCACCTTTTAGAAGCAAGCTCTTCGTATTAAATGTAACAAATGTATTTCGGCTTTATAGCAACCGCACCTTCTTGTAAACACACATTCAAAATTCAATATATATTCATACCTTAATACCGTTGTAATATACATCCAGCAAAATAACAAATAGTAAAAAGATAGAAATGTTAAAACATGTGCATGGCATGCTGTGTATGGCAAAAGATGTCATGGAATAGCAAAATTTCGTTATTGGTAATGCCATTATTGGTAACGCCAAGAATATATATATATATATATATATATATATATATATATACGAGCAAATTTTGGGAGGAGGGAAAGCTCCAGACAACAATGATTTTGTGTGTTGAGAGTTACGAGCTGCTTGGACTTTATACTGTGATATATATGTGACCCTGCACCACAAAACAAACAAAAAGTCGCCAGACATTGATTTTTAGTTAAGGACAAATTCTGAAAAAGCAGACTCTAAGCTTTAAAATGATGTATAACTCAAATCAAATGGACTCTCCTAACCTATCTAGATATTGGAAAGAAAGTGCACATCTGGAAAAGTATGAACCGGAAAAAAAAAATATGAAGTACAGGGTCCATCTGTCTATTCAAGCGCTTACTCTTTACCAAACCGTGCTAGCTGCGCGATGAATGGGACAAAAAACAGGATGTAAACCACGGAAGTAACAACAATGAAGAGATTATCAGATTAAATTGAAATTGAGCATGCTCTAAGGACATATTCTGTCTATGAATATTGCCAACTTTCGAAGCAGTAGCGTTATCCCGTCAAAAGTTATAAGACTTGAAAGTGAAGAGTGTGCAAAGGGTTATCAAGAAACGAACAGGGACCTCTAAGACATACCCGATCTCACTACTCTATACAAAAACCAGGGTTGTCAAAAAATTACTAAAAGTCACTTTCCCATTCATTTCATGACCCCAAACTTAAGAATAATGTAAAAGAAGGGTAGCTTTTTAAGAAAGTATGAAAAATTAAATATTGACTTGGTTGACCCATTTAATCAAGCAATAATTTCAGGGCTATGCGTCAAAAGAGAGACACATCACTATCGATAAAGAGAGAAAAAAGTGCATGCCAGGACCCTGTGGCCCATGTAAGACACATAGACCTACTTAACAGGGAGGGGAAAATATTAAAAAAAATATGAAATTGTCATTGGTTGACAAGTGCAATGACAAATTAAAAAGTTTACACACAAAACAAAAGTAAAGTAATATACAAATCAATAAATTCAACGTTACATGTACTTTCGTATTGGCGTTCGTTGTCCCGATTATCGAATATGAAAAAAAAAATAGAAGAAAGGTGACCGTATATTGCATTTTATAAATACGACCACGTATACGTTACAAAGGGAGAAAATCAATACAGGACACAGAAATGAAAAACACTTTCATATAATTTTGTTTGTTTGCTTGTTTGTTTGTTTTTCCGTGTACATTTCTCTACGCTTCATCTGCAAACCGAAAAAGCTTTTCGCTATTTACATTTTTCAAGGAAATGCAACAGATCCTATGTGGGATAATAACTTCATGTTTTATTGAGTGCATATGTAGGTCCAGGCGTTATGTGTTTTAGAAAAAAAAAAATCTTTCTTATGCTACATTTATATAGTGACTTCATGTGAGAGTGCATGCGTATGACACTAAAAATGGGGCGAAACTCCGAAGGTCGTAATGAAGACTAAATTAATTTGATTTTCGTGACAATTTAAAACTAAATTGAATAAGGCGCAAATGTCATGGCCTCAAAAGATTCCTGTGGTGCACGGCATTCTTCTACAATAATGGGTTTACACACACACACACACACACCCACCCCCCCCCCCCACACACACACACATACGCGCATACACACAGTATATATATAGAGAGAGAAAGATTACGTTTATAGTTAGCTACATAATTTCTTTATACCTCTTATAGCGACAGTATTATGTAATATTGATACATACGTGAACGTGCATCACAAAATTAATAAAAAGTTATACAGGCCCTAAGTTTACATGAGGACTCAAAATAGAAAACACGGGTCAACCTATCAAAGTGCCTGTTAATCATTCTTGTAGGTTTGTTTGTTTGTTTGTTTTTAAAGAGCAATTCTTCTTCTATCTTATTCCTTAGTTGTTGTTGTTGCTGTTGTTGTTGTTGTTGTTGTTGTTGTTGTTGTTGTTGTTGTTGTTTTTTTTTGGGGGGGGGGTTATAATAATCATAATCATAACCGCACTCGCCCATCATTCTATCAGACACTCCGGCCCTGACACTTGGAATTCCCTTCCCATCGAAATTAAAAACATGACCACTGTGTATTCATTTAAGAAGGCTGTAAAACTTCACCTCCTTAAGCAGTATTCCCCAGGATAACATTCTGATTCCTTTATTGTATTATAATCAAATGTATATGAATATACGTGATACATAATGCATGTAAGTGTGCATACATATATCGATTTATTTATCTATCCATATTATGAATATGAGTTTGTATATGTATGTATAGGAGAGGTACATCATGTATATTATATGAGCATGTATGTGTACGATGTGCCTTACCATTTGCTGCGTACATAAAATAAGCACAATATATTTTATTTCATGTCAGATAACAATATGTACAGGATACTTTGTATTCACACATTATTATTTTCATAGTGCATATTCGGTCAATAATCCGGCAAAGGCATCTGAACGTGTTAACTTTAATATCATTATATTATTGTATTTATCATCATTACTATTATTGTAAAGTAGTTGGAGTGATACCCATACACGCTGTAACTTTCCCTTTCCCCCCTACCCTTCCCTATTTCTCTCTTTCTCTATTCCCTATTCTATTCAGAGTAGGTAAGCATATGTGACCCTGCACCTCAAAACAAACAAAACGTGGCCAGACACGAATTTTTAGTTAAGACCATATTCTGAAAGAGCAGACTTTAAGCTTTAAAATGATGTATAACTCAAATCAAATGGACTCTCCTAACCTAAATATTGGAATAACCTAAATATTGGAAAGAAAGCACAAATTCAGGAAAAGTGTGAACTGAGAAAAGAGGCTCTGAAGTACAGTGTCTATTCAAGCGCTTAATCTTTACCAAACCGTGCTGGCTGTGCGATGAATGTGACAAAAAACAGGAAGTAAACCACCAGAGTAACAACAATGAAGGGATTATTAGATTAAATTGAAATTAAGCATGCCTCATTAACACATTCTGTCCATAATTAATGCCAACTTTCAAAGCAGTAGCACTATCCTTTCAAAAGTTATTAGAGTTGAAAGTGAAGAGTGTGGACATGGTTTTTCAGTAATGAAAGAGGGATTCTAAAGACACACATAATCACACTATTCTACCAAAATGTTCGAGATAAACTGCTAAAAAAACACACTTTCCTGCTCGTTTTATGATACCAAATTTTAGCATAATGTAAAAGAAGACCCGCTCTTTCAGAAAATATGAAAAAGTCAACTTCGGCTAGGTTGACCCATTTCACTTATTTTCAGTCCTCACGCTAAATCAGTGTTTGCGACTTTATGTTCATTTTGAGGTGCACTGTCACATATAGTCTCCATACCGTCAAGCCTCGGCTTATTTTAGAGACCCTTCTGCTTAAGTTCCATAAGCTGTTTGTATTTGTCTTGTATAATTGTACTAAAAACTATGTGTCGATATACTGTTTGTCATAAATGACATGTACATAATCATATCTGATGTAACGGAATTAAGCAGTAATAAATCAAATCAAATCAAATCAAATAATATTTAACTATTATTCAATTCAATTTAATTCAAATTAATTCAATTTAAATTCAGTTGAAAACTACGTTACTATCAGATTACAATCTATGAACATAGCATCTGAATAGAGATTTTGTTTTGCTTGATCATGTTTCTCTTCCTGTTAATTATATTTCAACTGTAAACAACAAATGTGACCGTGCACCTCAAAACGAACATAAAGTCGCACACACTGATTTTGCGTGAGGACTGAAAATAAGTGAAATGAGTCAAACGAGCCGAACTTGACTTTTTCACATTTTCTGAAAGAGCGGATTTTCTTTTACATTATGCTAAAATTTGGTATCATAAAACGGGCAGGAAAGTGTGTTTTTTTTTAGCAGTTTATCTCGAACATTTTTGGTAGAATAATGTGATTAGGTGTGTCTTTAGAATCCCTTTTTCATTTCTGAAAAACCTTGTCCACACTCTTCACTTTCAACTCTAATAACTTTTGAAAGGATAGTGCTACTGCTTTGAAAGTTGGCATTAATTATGGACAGAATGTGTTAATGAGGCATGCCTAATTTCAGTTTAATTTGATAATCCCTTCATTGTTGTTACTCTGGTGGTTTACTTCCTGTTTTTTGTCCCATTCATCGCACAGCCAGCACGGTTTGGTAAAGATTAAGCGCTTGAATAGACACTGTACTTCAGAGCCTCTTTCCTCAGTTCCCACGTTTCCTGAGTTTGTGCTTTCTTTCCAATATTTAGATAGGTTAGGAGAGTCCATTTGATTTGAGTTATACATCATTTTAAAGCTTGAAGTCTGCTCTTTTAGAATATGGTCTTAAATAAAAATTCATGTCTGGCGACTTTTTGTTTGTTTTGAGGTGCAGGGTCACAAATATACGTAATGTTTCTGTGTTTATCATTTCATTTCATTCCCATTATCTTAAGCATCACCACCATCACTTTCATCTTCATCATCACATTTTTTCCTCTACCCTGTCATCATCATAATCATCATAATTCACTTTACTTTAATTCGTATCTATGCACTAGAATACAAAACATAATGCATTTACAGTGTATTATTTCCCCATTCCGCAAACAAATATATGCGTATGGATTGTGTATGTATAGGTCGCTGGGCTGCCACGTGTTCAAGCTTTTGCTTATATAGTGGCACTCCTTCTTCCGCATAATTTCTCAGGCAATTATTTTGAAATTGGTAATACGAGTTATGTTTTGTTAATGGAATTAATTTACACATCAATTTTCCTTCTTTGAATCATGTGCATTGTAATCTGCTTACCGATATCATGTGTGATATTACTGAAAAGAATCTTGATTATGTATGAAATTGTGTTGGAAGAAAGATAAATCAAACAAACAAACAAATTCATCTATGTTTCCCCATTTTTTTTAACATAGACATTTCACTTTCCTTGGTAACAGAGAATAAGGTCTAAGCAAAAGAAAAGTAAACTGATCGTGGAACGTATAAGTGCCAATAAGTTGTTATGAGAACTGAAGTGATAAAGATGAAATAACAATAAGCAGACATCGAAAAAATGGAGGGACGCACTACAGGCACCTTAATCTTTCAGGTTCATTTTCATTTCTTCTAATACTTTACATACTCCTCTCTTTCAACTATAACAACTTTTAAAAGAAAGGTGATACTGCTTGGAAAGCTGGTATTAGTATTGGATTGAAAATTGATAACAATGTGTTAAATAGCGCATGCTCAATTTCAGCTTAATTTCATATTCCCTTCATTGTTTTACATCCTTTTCTTTCGACCCCATTCATCGCAAAACCAACACGGCTTTCTATGATTAAGTGCCTCAATAGTCCCTGTACTTCGGAGCCTCTTTTCTCAGTACAGTACTGACTTTTACATAAAAATATTATATCATGTTATAAAGCGCAAAACCGATAAAGACATATTCTTCTTCGCTGAAACCTTTCCATTATACGTGTGTACTTTTCTTTCCAATATTTTGATAGGGGAGTCCATTTCATTGTTATACATCATAACAGTAATTTCATTGTTATATAATATAATACAGTTACAAGTCTGCTCTTTCAGAATCTGTCCTTAATGAAAAATCCATATCTCAGTGCTTTTTGTTGGTCTTGTGATGCCAGGTCACATAGACCTATAGATAGAAATGAGACGGAAAAGAGATAGACAGAGAGAGAGAGGGAGAGAGAGAGAGATTGAGAGATGGAGGGAGAGATAATTAGATCATAATCCAGATATATGTTTGTGCAGATGTATTGTATTGCCAATATTTGAAATCAAGGGAATAATTGAGTATATGAATATAAGAACGACCCAAGTCCAATTTTTGGCCAAATTTAGTTTGACATGGGAAATTGTAGCTTATGCATGGACTCATCTTATGTATAAATGATAAATCCTAATTACCCCCGGAAGTGCCTGAAATAAATGAGTTAAATCTTATATGAATGTAAGAATGAAGGACTTGGGTCATTCTTACATTCATATTATAGCGCCCTCTCTCGTCCTTCTCTCATCTCTATAGCAGAATATCATGTATATGAATCAAAGAACGACCCAAGTCCATCACACAAAATGGCCTCTCCACAATTAATGTTAATGTTAATTGTCATAGTAATATATGTTCTAATTTGTAGATACAATGTTGCCTTCCCATCACAGGTAAATAGAATATTATTGGACAAACAAAAAAGATATGAAGTTTATTTTTTAGTTTACTCGAAATGGTCTTCCATGGACTTGGGTCGTTCTTATATTCATATACTCAATTTATTCCCTTTCATGAATATTGGAAAAGAATGCTGTGATATACACTAAGGGTGTTCAGGGCTAATGACGCCGTCATCCGGTATCATGATGGTGGTGAATGTCCTTGTGTGTTTTGTGCATGTGTGTTATGCATATACAGGTGTAGAGAAGCAAACGATTAAAATATTGTCATACCAATGCGTTCACTTAATCTCCCAAGCACCATTATCATTATTTTTTTATAGGCATTAGGGAAATTTTTATCCTCTTTCTAATTTTATATTTTGATATCTTTATCCATCCGATCTTTTCTATATCACATACAGGGGCAAAAAGACATCTGGGGAAATAAATAAAATGAATTTGTTGCAGCCTCACACATTTAGGCAAGAAAGTTATTTCAATGTATCAGTATTGACGGTAAGTGACTGTACAGAAACATCAATAGGGTAACAATTACAGAACATTGCGAGATTATGAATAAAGCCAAAGCTTTAATTCAGCAGAATATAAAGAGGTCCGCTTCCCCCATTACAAAGAAATCGGGGGGGGGGGGTGCACAAAAAGAAATAGATAGCAACCTTGAAGTGTGAGGACGATAAGGCTTTGTTGATGCGGTGAAAACCTTTTTTTTTTTTTTCATTATTTGAATATCATTATAAATAATCATTTTCCTCCATTGAGATACACATCAATTATACAAAATAATACAAAGTGTTAACTGCGTGTCGATGTAACAGAGCCAAAAAAAAAAAAAAAAAAAAGACGGAAACAAACAATTGCGCCGGCTTTGGTATTGAGGCGATACAAGGATATTATACTGTGCGAGGCAGAGATAGGCCTACTCTATCTGCTAATTACACGAATTCGTCCTCCGCTGGCATAACAACAATAGTGAAGAAGAAAACAACAACAAAACAACGACAACATACGAAGAGTTTGTTTGCAAAAACCGATAAGTCCATAATCAATATTTGCCAAATGGAGATATTTGCGATTAAAGGTCAAGAAAAGCAAAGAGAATGATACGAAAACTGTTGCTTCTTTTGACCATAACTTCAAAAATATACCTTTATATGTAGTGATCAATATATCATTTAAAAGGTATTATTTTGTACTTTATGACAGCGATCATACTTCAAAATCTTAAAAAATGGACATTATCGGTTTTTGCAAACAAACCCTTTATACATTGTTCATATAATTCTATAAAAGTACATCACAAACCAAAAAAAAAAAAAAAAGAAGCAACAAACCAAAGGGGTGCATCTTAAAAATATTTCAAGCAAGTGTTTGATAATTTCCCAAGAGCGCAGCTTGTGATATAGAACACACTTAGGGAAAAGGGGGGCTACGTGTATACAGATCCGCGTACCATAATGTGAGTCATTGTACTGTACTAGTGTATGTAACTAAAAAAGCACAATGTATAGGCCTACTGGTAGGCCCTACACTGCATAAGGCATGGATAAACATTATGATATGACCTATAGTCCTATCAAGTGGCCATAGCAATGGAAAGTGGATTTTGAAATAAGTCGTGCAGTATAGTTGAGTCACACGAATTAAACGTCACAGACTGCCAACTGTTTGTTTGTCTGTTTATACTGGCAATTATGGTGTCATTAGCATGATTATTTTTTATCTGAGATAGCCAGTTGAATAAATAAAAACAAAAAATCAATCTCGATATCAAGTTTTATAGCAATCAAAAGTGCGATATCAATCAAAAGGATTATAGAATTTGGACTAAAAGTTGAAATTTGAAAATAAGCACATTAATTAGAAGAATTATGAAAGAGCCGTCGATTAGCATAGCAGCCAAAACATACGCATACTGTACCGGTACGCAAAAACCAACAAAATTGAGATGTCATTAAAACAAAGCTAAAAAGTACCCCCTCCCCCCCCCCCCCCCCCCAAAAAAAAAAAAAAAAAAAAAAAAAAAATGAACATGGCGAATCGCAAACAAAAACAAACAAACCACGATTAGTTATGGTCGCATTGTTTGTTCAAAGACACCAGAAGAATAATACACATTGATCTTGAATAATACATGTAAGTGTAGTGCAAAAATACAATATTTTGTGTTTAATGTAACACACTGAAGTGAGATGCAGCAGATCAGTACTGAGTATGATAATGGTTATGATAATTATTAAGTTTGTTAAAGGACTATGTATAACGTTTTACTCCTGCAAAGCAAAAGAAGCCGCTACTTTGTTCATCTCAGCAAAGCTTTGCGCAAAAATGCCACCATACAAAAATCAAGACGCACATGTTTTTTTTTTTTTTGTTTGTTTTTTTTTCCCAGTGGTGCATTCGTGAAACGTGAGCGGATCACACCATTGCGACTAGCCAGACCTCCCCGCCTCGCCCGTCCCGCGGCCGCCGCGTCGAGGCATCCCGTAGTAGCTACCCGAGACGATCTTTGCTACCCGTGTAACTCAGCTTGAACGGCCTTCTCTCGTCTGGACCCGCGCAACATTAATTTTGACCAAAAACCCTCTGCAGCTGCAGTCTTACACGTATTAAAGACGGTGAACCCGGACGGTGAGTCAGAGTTATCTATGATGATTTTCCAAATGTTACATTGCGTTGATGCTGATTAAGGATTTGTTCAAGTGACGTTTCATTTAAGCAACGAGGTAGAATCTTAGTATTGCAATATTGTCACAACACATGTTCGTTGTTGACAATCTCTACTAGACTCTTGACTGAGCTGTGCACATTTATATAAAATCTCGTCCACATACCCTGTATATAATAAAAATCTCGTCCACATTACAAATAACAGTTACATTACTTGCCAGACTGTTGCTGTTATTGATTGTCGTACAGACGTGGAATTGATATGTCAGCGTGTTTGTTTGTTTGCTTGTCTTTGATATATAGCGCGTGTGGGAACATTTCATTCATGCAATTGCATTCATTCATTTCATTTCATTTTCATTTCCAACAGAAACAGAAAGAATGTAGCTCCCCAGCAGGTAGCAACTCGGACTTCGGAGTGTACATGGGCATGTCTAGTGCTTCCTGGCCCAGCCAGTTGTCAACCGTGTGGTGGATTTTCTGGCTTTGTTTTGTTTTGTTTTTGTTTCAGGATTTTCCCCCAGACAAGTGCGTGCCATGCCCATGGATTTTTTACCACAATCAATAGCGAAGAAATTAGAATTTGGTAGGCTCTTGAGCTTTGTCTTGATGGAGTGGACATTGATGCATTAATCACAAATATGGAATAATGCAAGGTAGCGCAGTATAGACTGAGACTTTAGTGAGAGTCACTGGCGTAGCCAGGGGGGGGGGGGCGATGGGGGCGATCGCCCCCCCTAAGATTTGGACCGGGGATTTGGGAGGCGGAAAAAAAAATGCGTGTATACTGTATGCATGCACATGAAGCGGGTCTCCTTTGCAACCTTTCATCAAATAAGATATTTTTTTTGAATATTTCACTCAAAGTGTGCACCAGATCGTTGAATTTCAATTCAAAATATGCAAAATCTCTCGTGCTTGGGAGGGGGATACCCCCTCCCAAACCCTCCCCCTCTGTGCCTCTTTCCGTAGCTTAGTACACTTTTTATATTTACAAAAAATTATGATTAATTCTGAGTGCACGAGACTTCTCACTTATATTCCGAAAACTCAAGGTTCCCTCATGTATAAGGGGAATTTCCCCTTTTAATCGACATTTTCCTCCCTCAGTCCCCCCCCCCCAATCAGTTTGTGTGTGTGTGTGTGTGTGTGTGTGTGTGATTTCCCAAATGTTGATTCCATCAAATATGCGTAGACGAGATATCTCAATTTCAACCTTAAAAAGGCAAAAGCTCCAAGGGTGGGGAAGGGTGGTTCAAGGTGGGGAAAACACTCGCCCACGCCTTCTCCCTGCTTGCCCGCCCCTCCCCCCCTTCCGCAATGCATAGAAGTAGACTGTAGCAATACCCAGATCGCTTTATTTCAATTCTAAAAACGCAAAAGCTTCGCGAGCGGGAAGAGGAATCCCCCTTCCCCTAAGCTCTACCTCACTAGACTTTATACATACACACAGATGGTGCACATTCGGATTATAAGAGCTAAATTCCGTGATTTTATCACTTCGATGAAAAAGTATTGCACCAAAAATTTGCAACAGATCGCTGAATTTCAGGTCTGAAAACGCAAAATCACCTTCGTGTGATGGGAGGGGATATGCGCCTATCTACACTCTCGTGTGCATGCTTTTTCTGTTTGACTGCTGAACAGACAGTGTTCATGATATTCAGTGTAAGAATTATTACAAGAAGATTATTTAAATGATACCATTTCATAGGCAAATTGTTCAATAATAATCTACACTACAATATACTGCAACTTTAAACAAGTGGGACTGTTTCAACTCGTTAAAACACGCAAAAACATGCATCAAATTGCACCATTTGCAACATCAAAATGCAAAAAGTTCTCACCGTGGGAGGGGGAACACCCCCTCCCACACCCTCCCCTCCCCCTTCGCTCTCTCCGCTCTCTCGGGGGTCAGTCGTGTTCATGATATTCAGTGAAAAGAATTAATACAAGAAGCGAATTTAAATGATAGCATTTTATAGGCAAATTGTTCAAATGATAATCTACACCAAAATATATACCTTAAACAAGTGGGATTGTTTCACGTCGATAAAACGCGCAAAAACATGCATCAAATTGCACCATTTGCAACATCAATATGCAAAAAGTTCTCACCGTGGGAGGGGGGACACCCCCTCCCCTCCCCCCTCGCTCGCTCCGCTCGCCCGGGTTCAGTCGCGTTCATGATATTCAGTGAAAAGAATTAATACCACAAGTGTATTTAAATTATACCATTATATAGGCAAATTGTTCAATGATAATCTACATCAAAATATACTGCAACCTTAAACAAGTGGGACTGTTTCAACTCGTTAAAACACGCAAAAACATGCATCAAATTGCACCATTTGCAGCATCAAAATGCAAAAAGTTCTCAACGTGGGAGGGGGGACACCCCTCCCACACCCTCCCCTCCCCCTTCACTCGCTCCGCTCGCTCGGGTTCAGTCGCGTTCATGATATTCAGTGAAAAGAATTAATACAAGAAGTGTATTTAACTTATACCATTTTATAGGCATATTGTTCAAAAATAATCTACACTAAAATATACTGCTACCTTAAGTGGGACTGTTTCACGTCGATAAAACGCGCAAAAACATGCATCAAATTGCGCTATTTGCAACATCAAAATGCAAAAAGTTCTCAACGTGGGAGGGGGGACACCCCTCCCACACCCTCCCCTCCCCCTTCACTCGCTCCGCTCGCTCGGGTTCAGTCGCGTTCATGATATTCAGTGAAAAGAATTAATACAAGAAGTGTATCTAACTTATACCATTTTATAGGCAAATTGTTCAAAAATAATCTACATTAAAATATACTGCTACCTTAAACAAGTGGGACTGTTTCACGTCGATAAAACGCGCAAAAACATGCATCTAATTGCACCATTTGCAACATCAAAATGCAAAAAGTTCTGACCGTGGGAGGGGGACACCCCCTCCCACACCCTCCCCTCCCCCCTCGCTCGCTCCGCTCGCTCGGGTTCAGTCGCGTTCATGATATTCAGTGAAAAGAAGTAATACAAGAAGTGTATTCAAATTGTACCATACTATAGGCAAATTGTTCAATGATAATCTACATCAAAATATACTGCAACCTTAAACAAGTGGGACTGTTTCAACTCGTTAAAACACGCAAAAACATGCATCAAATTGCACCATTTGCAGCATCAAAATGCAAAAAGTTCTCAACGTGTTTCTTTTTTTGTGTATACATGTTCTGGGATCTATAATTTATTTGTCATATCTTAACCCGTTGGGGATGATTTCCGAGTATACTTGGGCAGGGATCTATTGGAAATGCGTGTTGTAGGAAAATTAGCCCGTCCTTAATGGGTTAATCCAAATGTATTCTTCTTTTTACAGAGTTGGGTACCCATTATGCCTTCTGTTACAAATTTGATCCAGAGGTTAGGCTTCATAACCAGGCTCTCCAAATGTGCAGTTCCCATCCAAACAGCAAGAAGCAGCCTGCTGGAGACATCAGGTGATGGCATCCATGCAAGTAGAGCCTGGAGGAGAAGTCTACACGGGAGAGGCTCTGGGCGGGGCAAACTTCGGGGAGCTGTAGCTAACAAGAGAGATTTTCCAGAGGTTTGTACTCTGATAAAACAGTAACCATACACTCCCTTTGCCCATAAGTTATAAGCTCCCTCAGGTCCCTGGATGTTGCCACTGTTGGCTGCAACTGGCATATGAAATGACTAATGCTTATGATAAATGTTCACATAGTTTACTTTCTTTGTATTTATATGAACATCATATCCTGTCACCTTTGAAATATAACATTATTATTTTATTTTGTTTTATCTTTTTTTTTTCCAGTCTCAGTGGTAACCATGAAAACAAAAACAAAAACAAAAGTCAACTTTTTGTTTGTTGTACTGTACACACTCCTGAGCATGCAATGAAGTCATCACATTTTGTATTGTATCAACCATGGCACTCTTCAGGCACATGTTGTTCCGAGGTTGCTTTTGATACTCCCTTGACAAGTTATATAACAAACTCTGCTGAGACAAGACATTGGAAGGATACAGCACTGTCATCCATGGTACAATATTGTAGCTTTCAGACCTTCCTTTGCTACTGGCCAGAAAAATGCCTCCAGTTTCCCTAACTATTTGTTTTCTTCGAGTGCTGATTGGCATAGCTAACCCCAAAGTGCTTGTTCGTATCCGGGCAATTACCCCCAGAGGGCAATTACCCCCCGGCTAAATGCTGGTTAGTGGTAAGGTTAGAGTAAGGATTAGGATTAGGGTTAGGTTTAGGGTTAGGAGTTTAGGTTAGGGTTAGGATTAGGTTTAGGATTAGGATTAGGATTAGGGCCAGGGGAAGGGTCCGGGGTAATTGCCCAGGGGGTAATTGCCCTAGACCCGCTGTATACACTGTCCAAAGTACCTGGCACAGCAAGGGTTAACCTGTTGAGGACGAGTCCCGAGTTTACTCAGGCAGGTGTCTATAGGAAATGCATGTTGTGGCAAAATCAGTCCGTCCTCAACGGGTTAAACACATAGCAGTTTGACAGCATGTGCTACACTGTTCTTATCTCTCCCTCTCACTCACAAACACACACACACACTACAAAGAAGGTAATAAACAGAGGAAGATAGAACTTATCAAACCCTCTACAACGTAGTGCACTGTGTGTGTTGCATTATGTAGATTGTGCCATAGGGAAACTTACAATGTATGCTTTAATTGCTAAAGTTGTCATACACATATCACCATACAGAAAGCCTAGTATGATTATTTTCATAATATCTGAAGTTGAAGTGCTTATCTATTTCTTCATTTAGGGAGAGGATGAAGAAGATGACACAACAATGCCTGATGCAGGTCTCTATAGTAGCGGGGATGCTGATCGCCTCCACACACCTGTGATGCTACAGGATGTGATGTCATTCTTTGCTCCACAGGGAAACGAGGTACTGTAAAACCAATGTTCGCATGCATTCTAATTTCACACATTTTGCAAGAGCCAATATTCGCGAAATTTAAATGCACACGAAAGTTCTTGCCAACACTATATGCATGGAATGCTAGAGGCAACCCGCAAAAATTGTATGCAGCGTAAAAGACTGTCGGCTCCAATTCGTGAAAATTTCATACTGGGAAAATATTATGTTTTACAGTAAACAGTGTGCCCATGTCTGTTCCAGACCTTGGACAGCAGGACGCTTACTAAAAGGCTCTTTGTGCCATGATGTAAATCCACCTTATTCTGAGACCACAGCACATAAGACTGCTTTTTCAAAAACATTTCACTTTTCAAAGCCATGTAACTTTAAGTAGAAATGTTTATGATAAAAATGCAATGCAACAAAGCATGCAAGCTCTGCTGTGGTGTAAATTTTGTGACCAAGCTATGGCTATTTTTTGTATTAAAGAAATGGCTGGTACTCAAAACATATTGCAAAAACAGACTGCAAAATTGTATTCTTGGTCATGATGACACATAATTAATTACAAATTGTAGTTTGATAAATTTGTCTGGGAGGTATGCCATTTCGAAGATGCGGTCGTGGCAGAAACTAAGTGAAAAGGAACCATATATGCTGTAAGCTGAATGTGTGAGGATTTGAATCGTGCATGACTCTTTGAATGTATTGTGTATTTATCATACTATTTTCCATGTTTCATGAAATGATTAAGGTATCGAAAGGATGAGATACTCACAAGTATTATCCAGTCACCTTTGGGGCAAGAGAAACTCTATCATCTTGACTGTTTGGCGTGTTTTCAACATGAAATCTTACTGTAAGCTTCACTGAGCATATTTATGCCCCTTTGAATGCTTCGAAAATACTTCAGCAAGAGCCTTCTATGTGTGCATGTATATAGTGTATCCCACACACTTCAGTGAATATTTTCTATGTTCCTCTCAAGACATACCTGGACATGACCTTTGGCGGAGGAGGTCACACCCAGGCTCTCTTGGAAAGTGCCCCTGGGGTCAAAGTTCATGCTCTGGACAGGGATCCAGCTGCTCATGAGATTGCCCTGGAGATGAGTCAACATTATGAGTAAGTTGGAAAAAAAAAAAATCAAAGTTGCCAAAGTTTAGAAGTCTGCAGTCAGGAAAAGCACAACTAATCTTCACTAAAACCACACCTTGCACAAGTGCATCATTTTATTTTTTTGTGTATTATTCATCTATATATTTCATTTTTTCCATAACTTCAAAAGTCTGTTCTACATGGGTGCTTGTGCAATAATTTTGCATTGGATATATCTTATGATTTTAATCATTTCAAAAGTCGGTTCCATGCAGATGCTTGTGCAGTAATTTTGCACAGGATTTTACTTTAAATGCATATCCGTGTTTTCTTCAATCTGTAATATGTCATCTCATAAGCACATTAAGAGTGCATTAAGATGATTATCTGACCATAAAGCAAATGGAGGTATGCTTGGTGTGAAATATAAACAACAGATTTATAGGTACTCAACCATATTGCATGTTTTTTTGTCTCAGGTATCATTTGCTTCTGTTTTATTTCTATATTTCTATTCATCAGATTATGTACTGACTTGCCATACTTATCTGTTTGTCTGTTTATATTAATTGAATCCCAATGGCCTGTTCTACCTGCTTTCACAAAGAGGGGGCCAAAGTCATGAAGAAATAGAAACTTAAAGGTATTAGCCCACATTTGCAAACCTACGAAAATCAAAACTGCATAAAATAGGTCCAATATGACTTCAAGTACAACTTATAACAGTAACATACCTCACCTGTTGCTCTTTGTCTATACCATTCGATAAAAGAGAGAAAATCATCATTTTAAAATCAATTTTCAAACCGGGTCAACCCGACCCAAAATTGAATTACGAGCGCGGGCTAGCTACATGTACGTACATGTAACTTACACATGTATCGCATGCATGTATACGTACGTGGACCGGAGCTAGCGAGCGTTATACGCATGCATACGGTGCATTTTCATTTATTTTTATGAAAGTAATGGACTAATTGGAACGAAATTTTGCACAGGTGTTACTGCAATCATACCCAAACTCCATGCTAACTATGAGACCAATTGCTGCAGGATTACAAATGTGGGCTAATACCTTTAATAATTCAAAAAGAACTTGTGGGTACCAGTACCGTTTAGATGCATTGTGTCAGTTGTTTCATTTTTTATGAATGTGTGAAACTATCGACCGGGTTATTTCGACACCCTGCACTGTGACTTCCCAATAAAAAGCGGGGAAGGGGGATGGGGGGTGTACAATATGTACCTTAACCCATTGAAGACAGGCTGATTTTGCTATAACATGCATTTCCTGTAGACACCTGCATGAATATACTCTGGATTCCTCTTCGATGGGTTAATGTTGATCATGTAGGGGTGTCAAAAGGAGTTCGAGTATTTTCAGACAAAAATTCAATAAGTCTTGAACTTGAGCCTATACAGCGTAATGTATCTTTAACATCTTTTGCTGAGTGTCATTTATCTTTTCAAACTCCGTTGTCTACGCTGAACAGGGGGCGTCTTCAGCCGATGCTGGGCAGGTTCAGCGAACTACCAGAGCTGCTCTCCGCCGGGGGCATAGAGGGGAGCTCCTTTGACGGGGTCCTCATCGACGCGGGGTGCTCCTCCTTCCAGCTGGACACCCCAGGGCGTGGCTTCTCCCTCAGCCGGGATGGCCCTCTGGACATGAGGATGGATGGTGACAGGTGGGTGGTACCGAGACCTCTTCCTCCAGGGGGCTCGGTGCTCGGTTGCAGACATTAACCTGTTAACCCGTTGAGGATGAGTCCTAAGTATACTCGGGCAGGTGTCTATAGGAAATGTGTGTTGTAGCAAAATCAGCCCGTCCCCAGTGGGTTAATGTGCAGTCTGACTTCTCCTTTCTGGATATGTTGGGACCAGCACTCATCCGGATAAGGGATTTGGTTGGATATGGGAGACTCAATGTTTAATGCACGCAGATAACCTGTTCAATGAACAAAGTTTCGTGACCATGTTCTTGTGGTGATTTTGGGGTAGTGAATGTCTGAATGCATGTTATTTTCATGAAAATTAGATGTGTATGTATGTTAATTATGTTTGGAATGATATTAATTCTTATGAGTTTGTGTAACAATTTCGTTTGAGTTTGAAATCCCCCTTTTCACAGTAATTACCTGATTTGAAAAAAAAAAAAAGATAAAAAGTCACCCCGTGATGGCCTCCGCATAAGAGATAGATCCAGATAAAGGGAGGGTGCATAGGAGAGGTCGATCTGTATTTCAATTTTAAGCACTCGCTCTCACGCTTTCTTTCTCCTGCTGTGTATTGTTGCTTTGTAGTGGTGCATGTGTACATTTTAACCCGTTGAGGACGGACTGCTTTTGCTACAACACGCATTTCTCATAGACACCTGCACGAGTATACTCCTGACTCGTCCTCAATGGGTTAACATTCTATGCATCTTTTGTCTCTGTAATGTATAACAGGTGTCTTCTTTTAAAAAAATGATTCACTTTTTCTCCTTTAATGGCATACACTTGCACTTTTCACTACTTTTTCCTTCTTCCTTCTTATTCATTTTTTTTCTTTTCTCTTTCCTCTTGTGTATTTTCTCTTCATTGTTTTTGTTTATCTAAGGCTGTATATCATTTATAAGTCCTCCTCCTCACACACACACACAAAACCTGTTTATGCTTCTTCTCTGAATCTGTTTCTTTCTTTCCCTTGCATTGCAGGGGTGCATAGAAAATTGTCCACTCTGTCTACAGTTTGTTTTTTGTTTTGTCCGAAATTTCTAGCCCCATAATTATGTTACGGTGTACCTTTGAATTCTACTGTGCACACTTGGAAAGGTCAGTGGTGTGACTACCAGAACATTATGTAATAGGTGTGCATAAATTGATGCTTGGGCAAGCATGTCACTTATCCTGTCTTAAGAGCTCAACAAATTTCAACATGGCACTTAATGGCAATTTCACTGATGCAGGATTAAAGGGGATGGCTAGTAATTGATCAGTGGGAATTAGTGGGAATGCTGGAGGATGATTGTTCCAATTCTTGTGGGATTCATTTAAGAGTACATTATGTATCTATTGTTGTGTGAAAATTATTTGCTTCAGAATGGTCTCATCTATATATACAGTAATCGAGAGAGCTGTTTTTTGTAGAGCTACACTGTATCTCCTCCGAAGCCGTCGGATCGGGGCCGCCCAGACCGGTGCCGTCGGCAGCGGGAGGGTCTCTTCTATTCGGTAGGCCGGGTTTCGGCCGCGCTCCTCCTCCGTGTCGACGTCGAGAGCGGCACAAAAAACAAAGACAAACAAAAGACAAACAACAACATGCAGCGCTGGCGCGCTGGACTCCCGCTTCAGTGGCGAAAGCTCTATCATCGTTCTTGGACGCACACGCACGCACACGATGACACGATGTATACGGGTTATACAGCTCGCGCCAGCTCGCAGGCTCAGGTCGCACACACAGAACTCTATACAATCTGTGGTAGCACAGTGGGCATTCTCGCTGGCCCAGCTGATCGTTCGCGGAGACATGATACACGCACTACGGGTACGGGCAATATATCGCGGAGAGTGGTGGTGTGTATATACGTGTATGCATTGAGCCTGTCGCTGTGTTGCATTGCATATCATGATGCGTTCTCGGTACAGGGGAAGCTACGAATGCCGTATTTTATTTCGCGAAACTACAGGATCATGCCCAGCTCAGCTACGTTATTTAATTTACTCCCAAGTCGGGTATCATATTGTACTCAGACTGTTTAGCAGTGATGTCGACGGCTAAGTAAATATCCACTTAAATTTTGTCATTGCCGATCGTGCCTTTCCATATCAGTGCATAGCTGCTGTAAACATGAATATTCGTAAGACACGAGCGGACGTAAGGGAAAGCTCGCTTTGCCGACCGCCTATTTTTGAAGTTACAAGTGGAAATTAAATGGGTGGTTCTAGAGTCCGTCAAACCAAGTTTTGGTGATAAAAATAGAAAAGAGGGAGCAAATAAAGACAAAAATATTCTTTTTCCCATAACGTGGGAAAAGAAAAAATACGAGGCCCTGCGACCGAAGGATACCCTCGGATGCCTACTTATTAATCCTATAATGACTAAATCATCTCCCCTCCCAAAATAATATTTATGAAATGATGATACAATAATAGTAGGCCTATTCGTATAATAATTATAACAATGATAATGTACAGTCTTAAGCAGATAAACGGGCGAGGATATGTAAACATATTGTCGTTGTGTGTGTTTTTTTTTAAATGACGTGGTAAAATGAATATTATTCATGACATACGCCACTTTCAAGCTTTTTCATGAAGAAAAAAGATGTGTGTGCGTTGGGGCCAGGTAGGGCTAAGGCATTTTTTTTTTTCAACGGGCGTCGAGACTGAGGGCGAATGGCATGGGGAAGGGGGAGATATGCAGGGCAAAATGTCAATGGCACCCCCCCCCCCCCTCCCGTGCTTCAACGGGAAGAATCTTAGGGCAAACAAGACAATCCTTGAATTTCCACGGGTGCTGCTATAAGTTTATCTGTGATAACAGCAAGCGGGGCGATTTTAAAGTCCCATTCCATGGACCGGCTCCTCAGCTCAGGTGTTAGGAGGGGATGGCCATGGGTAGAAGAGGGTGCAAAAGAAGAAAGAAGAAAATAGTAAAGTTCTTTCTTTTCGACTACTAAAAACGCGGCGAAAATAATATGAATAAATTAAAAAAAATATGAGGCCCTCAGACCCGTGGATTTCCATGGGTGCTGCTAGTATTCAAGTAATGTGCAGTTTGATGTTTCCAGGTTACCCCATCACTGTACAGGCTTGCTAGTCTGAAAACATTAAACTGATTACGTGAATATGAGACCATTCTGAAGAAATAATTGTCACACAACAATAGATAAACTATGTATAATGTACTCTTAAATGAATCCCACAAGGATTGGAACAATCATCCCCCGGCATTCCCACTGATTCCCACTGATCAGTTACTAGCCACCCCCTTTAAACACAATGGACATGGAGAGCTTGTTTCCAGTTTTTGAGAAAACCTCATTGAAGTTACCAATGTGACCTAATCACTAGCTCAGAATCAAAAAAAAAGGAAAAAAAAAATCATTTTGTGGGATGGATGTTATAAATCTGTAAAGAGGTATCACCAACAAATTAATTTGGCTTTATTTAGGGAGTACCCAAGTTACACTAGTCTGTTTTCATTATGCGCTGCCTTTGTCATTTGTTTTTTTATAAAACACAAAACAGCATCTGTGGAAATTTTCTGCCCATTGAAGAAAATGCCTAATAATTTGCTGTCACATAGCCACAGATATTTGAAAGCAGAGTGGTAAATTTTTACTTATCCATTTAATAAGTCTTCTGAACAGTCTTTTACTAGTAATTTTCCATCAGTGTTTGTGTAAACTATGATTTGTTGTGACTGCTAGGTTCCCAGAACAACCTACTGCAGCTGATGTCGTGAACTCGGTCGACCTTTCTACTCTGGTCAATATTCTGCGGACTTACGGAGAAGAGCCCAGTGCCCAGAAAATTGCCCAGGCTATCGTCGACTACCGCACCAGCTTTCAGCCGTTCTCCTCCACTCAGGAGCTGGCGACAGTGGTGGCGTGCACCTTTACACACCGCGCCGCCAGGGGCAGCCACGACAAGCTGGGACGCCCCAGCCACACTGCAACGCGGACATTCCAGGCGCTGCGGATCTTCGTCAACAACGAGCTGAACGAGCTCGCCGTGGGCCTCGAGGTGGCAAGGGATGCACTGAAGCCCGGCGGCAAACTGGCAGTGCTGTCGTTTCACTCGCTGGAGGATCGAGTCGTGAAGCGCTCGCTGCAGGGGCGGGATGTCGCCGAGAAAGGGACCTCCCTACGGCAGAAACGCATGGCAGGGAAGGGCAGCAGTGCAGAGGAGGGCTGTGGGAGTGGATGGCGAATGGTGAAGAAAAAGGTCTTGTTACCCACAGAGGAAGAGGTAGAAACCAATCCCAGAGCAAGATCAGCAAAACTTAGGACTGCCATTAAAATATGAGTATAGGAAAGAAAAATGGGGAACGCTAGGCTTTGTTGGATTGAAGCAATTCATCAAAATGCATACCTTGGACCTCAGCTGATCGCATTTGTTTACATGTGGGTTTAAAAAAAAAAATTGACAAGGAAATTGAAAGTGTATTTCCTACCATTTTCTTTTTCAAAGATCAATCAGAAGACAAAACAAATCCATTGGAATGCAGTTGTGTTCATACACCCAAATATCCTCCTATGGCCAAGTCTTACAGTCAAACATGGGTAACTCGCAATTCACCAATGTTTTTTTAAGTCTGTTTGTTCTTTTATCGCTGATCTCATTTAGTTTGGAATACACACGAATACTGCAATTTGTGTCGATGAAAGGCAGTTTATTCAGCAATGAACATGACCTCTTTCCTATTCAAATGATTATCACAAATTTTACCATACTTGTACATATGCATGTGGTGTACAAAAGGAAAAGCCCTCCGTGTGCTGCACTTGTAATGTACAGTCACCTCCAGTTGGTCATCAAGTTTATGAGAACACATCATGCTTTTTCAAAATTGGTGTTATCAACACATAATATGTGTTAGATGTAGATGGTTATTGATCCAACAGATTGCCTTGTGTGTGTGCTGCAGCTGGCTTCATTGTTTAACCCATTGCGTATGGGAAGCCCAGTGTTTCCATTGTATAGTGTATGGGAATTCCAAAATCCTTTAGAACCTGAGTTAATAAGTGACCTTCAACGTCCCAGGTTTAAGACCGGGCATTCAAACGTACTGAGTTTGCTTAATTTGAAACAATTTTGTAATCAAGCAACATCAAATCTAGTTTGTAATTAAGCAAATTTGCCGTGTGGATGGAAACTGGAATCGCGGAGGGTGATTTGAAATTTAAAGGGAAGGTAAACCCAAAGAGCAATGTGGATTGAGTGAAAGCAGCAAAATTAGTAGAACACATCAGTGAAAGTTTGAGGAAAATCAGACAATCGATGCAAAAGTTATGAATTTTTAAAGTTTTGGTGTTGGAACCGCTGGATGAGGAGACTACTAGAGGATATGACGTATGCGTGGACAACAATACAAAGAAAATATAAAGGAAATTCAACAAAAATTCCATTTTCTAGAATTATGAAAGAGCAATGGACCAACCGCTTTCAGAAATCAGGGGGAATAATTGCTACCCTTAACATATGTAAATATCAAGTTGATGGAATTTGTAATTTTCATGAAAAATGGATTTTTGTAGTATTTTCTTTATATTTTCTTGGTATTGTTGTCCACTCGTACGTCATAACCTCTAGTAGTCTCCTCATCCAGCGGTTCCAACACCAAAACTTTAAAGATTCATAACTTTTGCATCGATTGTCCGATTTTGTTCAAACTTTCACTGATGTGTTCTAGTAATAATGCTGCTTTCACTCAATCCACATTGCTCTTGGGGTTTATCTTCCCCTAATTTCAATCAAGTTTCAAATCATGGTCCGGAGGTGTTTTTCAATCACGTTTTGCCAGAATTAAGCAATGAAACTAGCGTGTGAACGTGATTGACCTCAAATTAAGTTTTGCGGGGCGGGGCTTACATGACCCTTCAACCACTTCCAGAGAAAACTTGCGCTACTACACAGGTTACAAGAATGATTGACGGGAACTTGGAAAGAAGCCACGCCTCCCCTCCTCACTCTGATATTCAAAACTGCAGAATTCATGAAGATTCTTCCTGCGTATGAAGGGACGATGATTTGAAACTTAATTGCGTACAAGTTCATAGTCAAGTTTGTAACTGAAGGGGATGGCTAGTAACTGATCAGTTGGAATCAGTGGGAATGCTGGGGGATAATTGTTCCAATTCTTGTGGGATTCATTTAAGAGTACATTATACATCTATTGTTGTGTGAAAATTATTTGCTTCAGAACGGTCTCATATTCAAGTAATGTGCAGTTTAACCGTAACCAGGCCGGGCTTTTTTGGGTGTTCTGTGGCCGGGGAGGGGTTGATTCAACATCCCCCCCCCCCCCCCCCCCGAGATCTCGGCCGTCGATCGCGCAATCACCATGAAATTTGGCACGTGCATTACCTGTAGCGTAATCTACCAAGCTATACAAAAAGAAATGGAAATTTTCGTCATAATAATTAATTATGTTAATATATGCATAAAATCATACATTTTGCTCTAAATCAGAAATTAAAGCTCCTAGAATCCTAATTTTTGGTGAAAACATTCTTTGTAGCATTCCTAACAATGTACTTGAAAAAAAATTTGGTATCAAAATCAATTTCTTATGTATTTTCTTGTTTTATGAATTTCTTATGTATTTCTTTGTTTTTTCGACCTTTTGTTTTACAATTTATGACAGAACCTATCAAGCATAATTATGCTAAAATTAATTAGTTTCAGCCGATAAAAGTGAAAATAATCATATCTTTATGAATAAGAAGAGAGAAAACTCAATTTGCATGGACTTTACACACAAAATCACGTTTTTGAGCCATTATGGGTCTGACAGGCTTGTATAAAACGTTATACAGCGTCGTAACGGTATGCACGATTTTCGCGAAAATGGTGTCAAAAGATGCGCGAGACTTGAAAGTAAAAAGTCAGCGAACGGCGCGGTCAAAAAATTTCGCGCGGTGGAGTAGTCGCGAAAAATGTCGAGGGGGGGGGGGTTGCTTCAACCCCCCCCCCCCCCCCGGCCTTTTTAGGGTTAAATGCCCCGTCACTGTACAGGCATTCTAGCCTGGAAACATTAAACTCCTCCTTTATACGACATTATACAGCATTTGTGCCGCTGAATACAAGTTGAATTTTGCAATGGTTGCCCTATTATGTAAGGTTGTGCAAATTTCCGGCGAGAAGTGTGTTATCACATTGTATTAAAGGACACATGTATCAGCCAAAAAAGCCGTCAGATTTGAGCTGTATTAAATTCATGTTTGGTGCTACCAGCTATTCTGATTTCTATTCAGTTTCAGCTTGCTTTTAATACACTGTACCTACTGTAAAACGAGAAATGTTCGCGTGCATTTTAATTTCGTGAATTTCGTGAGCGCCAAGATTCGCGAAATTAAAATGCACGCAAAATGTCTTATCTACACTATATGCATTGAACGCAAGAGGCAATTCGCGAAAATTTCTTGCCACGAAAAAGGCCGTCGGCTCCAACTCGCGAAAATTTCGTGCCGCGAATATATCATGTTTTACAGTACATGTATGTTTTTCTTGTATCGGTGCATGTTTGACCCACGGATAGTTGTACAATGCCGTATTATGTAAACAGTGTACTCCCGTTATAACAAAGTCCTGGAGACCGGCCAGCGGTTTTCTGTATTTATCATGATATTTTGTTTTAACCAAACAGTATAGTGAAAAATAGTTATATGGATGATAATTTTATGACCTGAATTTTGATTTTTGTTGTAACGAGAATTTCGTTATAACCATGTTCATTATAACTGGAGTGGACGGTATGTGTGTGCATGTGTTTGCGTGTGTGTACTGTACGTGCGTGTGTGTGTTATATACATGTATTAAATGTTTTTATAATTATGTTTATATAATGCATATACTTCCTGGGCCCAATCGACGTCATAAAGAAGTTGCTACGATGACAGCTCATGCTGCAGTGGCAAGCATAATGGTTATTACAAAAGTCCTGCTCTCTCATTGGCTTTTACCATTGTAAATTGCGTTTTTAGCTTTATACACATTGTAGTTGCTATCCTAACATCTTTAATGAAACAGACTTTGAGGAAATAGTATAAAGAATGAAGAAAAACACAGGGAAGTTTTTTGTTTTTTTTAGTTGTTTGTTTGATTTTTTTTCTTTTCTATTTCATGTAAACCTAGAACTAAACATGGAAATGGAATACTCCGGAATTGTAGGTGCAAAATATAGTATTTAATATTGTAATCCATACAGAGGATTTTTAGAGCCCAAATACAAGTGTTATTTTGTCGACGCACCTCATAACCTCCGACCCACTTAGAAAGTTTGTTGAACTCGACCAATATTTTCTGCCGAGGCGACCAATATTTAAAATATTGGTCAGCAAGAGGAGATTCCCCAAAGTTCTTATAAACTGCACCGTGATTGGTTGAGATATACGAGATGACCCGAAATATGAAGTAAAAATGGCTGTGATTGGTGAATCACGAATTAACTAAAATATCGTGTTTTCTAAAATTCTGTGTTTATGCAAACAAAGTTCATATATTAATTAGTTGAATCCCACGAACAGGGTTCGGAGGATACTATTGATTTGGCCTCGTCGCGCCGCGTCCGCTGCCACCGCCGCCGCAGAGATTTCCTTGTGAGCGCTCTACCAGCGGCGTTTCTTTTCCGATCATCTTCAAATTTGGCATGAAGGTGTATTATGCTTAGACAAAGACGCCTATTGTTTTTGGTGATGGCGCCCTCGCTTTTTCTGTCTTTATACATGAAAAGGTAAATCCAATAGGGTCTGCTTGTGAGTGCTCTACTGGCTGCAGTTCTTCTTTGATCATCTTCAAATTTGGCATGATGAAGGTGTATTATGGTAAGACGAAGACGCCTATTGTTTTTGGTGATGGCGCCCTCGCTTGTTCCGTCTTTATGCATGAAAAGGTAAATTCAATAGGGTCTGCTTGTGAGTGCTCTACTGGCTGCAGTTCTTCTTTGATCATCTTCAAATTTGGCATGATGAAGGTGTATTATGGTATAGACGAAGACGCCTATTGTTTTTGGTGATGGCGCCCTCGCTTGTTCCGTCTTTATGCATGAAAAGGTAAATTCAATAGGGTCTGCTTGTGAGTGCTCTACTGGCTGCAGTTCTTCTTCGATCATCTTCAAATTTGGCATGAAGGTGTATTATGGTATAGACGAAGACGCCTAATGTTTTTGGTGATGGCGCCCTTGCTTGTTCCGTCTTTAAACATGAAAAGGTGAATTCAATACGGTCTGCTAGTGAGCGCACTACTGGCTGCAGTTTTCCTTCGATCATCTTCAAATTTGGCATGAAGGTGTATTATGGTAAGACGAAGAGGTCTATAATTGTTTTTGGTGATGGCGCCCTGGCTTGTTCCGTCTTTATACACGTATGAAAAGGTAAATTCAAAAGGGTGTGCTTGTGAGCGCTCTACTGGCTGCAGTTTTTCTTCAATCATCTTCAAATTTGGCATGAAGGTGTATTATGGTACACAAAGACGCCTATTGTTTTTGGTGATGGCGCCCTCGCTTGTTCCGTCTTTATACATGAAAAGGTAAATTCAATAGGGTCTGCTTGTGAGTGCTCTACTGGCTGCAGTTCTTCTTCGATCATCTTCAAATTTGGCATGAAGGTGTATTATGGTATAGACGAAGACGCCTATTGTTTTTGGTGATGGCGCCCTTGCTTGTTCCGTCTTTAAACATGAAAAGGTAAATTCATAAGGGTCTGCTAGTGAGCGCTCTAGTGGCTGCAGTTTTCCTTCGATCATCTTCAAATTTGGCATGAAGGTGTACTATGGTAAGACGAAGAGGTCTATAATTGTTTTTGGTTATGGCGCCCTCGCTTGTTCCGTCTTTATACATGAAAAGGTAACTTTTAAAGGGTCTGCTTGTGTGTGTGACCCTGGCCTTGTTTCTTGACCATTATTTTTTTTTTTTCAATTAAGGTATGTAAATACATCATAGTCAAATCTATACATCTGTACCTATTGATAATGCTGCCCTCACTGTTCCCCCTTTTACAGGGTCAAAGGTCATCTTGATCATGTCAAAATGTGCAAAAGTGCTTATTAATGCAATAACTTGATTGTTACCCAACAGATTTTATTCAGACTTGCTAGGGAGGAGTATGAGTGCTCATTCTACATGAAGGACACAACAGTTTGTGGTGACGGCGCCGTCAGTGTTCCGACTTTGGATGCCAATCCTCATTTCTTGTGTGTGCTCTATATCAGCCACATTTCTTATAAGATTTTCTCCAAATTTGGCAGAAAGGTGCATTGTAGTGGAATGAAGATGCTCATATTGTTTTTGGTGGTAGCTCCCTAGCCTGTTCCGTCTTTATACATGAAAAGGTAAATTTTACAGGGTCTGCTTGTGTGTGCAACCCTGCCTTGTTTCTTGACCGATTCTTCTTTTTTTTTTTTAATTTGGTATGTAAATGGTAGTATCATAGTCAATTCTATACACCTACACCTATTTGGATTTTATTATTTCCTGCAACAGTTGCCATATCATACAAAGTTCTGGCCTAAAAAGTAATTCAGATGGAGTATGTGAGACGGGTTCGGGGGATACATGTGCTCGATTGCGAGTGCTTCTATTTAAAATTGTTTTTCATACAATTTTTTTTTCAAATATCACTTTCATAACAGGAAATTAAATTTAGGTTTGATGAAAACAAGTTGCATTTTTGTGCAGGCGACGATCGATCAGCTCAGTGCTACTGCTAGATAGCCTGCGATATACAAATACTATTATAGCCGGCGGCCGCTTGCATTTGCATGCATGTTACGGTATGTGTTAATTCGATCTTTCACGATCTACGGTAGATGTGACGTGAATTGTGTCTCAGATCTCGGATACAAGAACATCTAATTCTGGTCTGAATTAGCTAGATCTCGGCCTAACAGTAACATGGCGGCTACCATGGATAGATCTACAGCTCGTCGGAGAGTTGCAGATCTGGATGCAGAGGATTATGAAAAAATTTCTAAATAAAAAAGACAGAGAATACGCACAAATCCACCAAGATCTCGGTGAGTGTATTCAAAGATAATCTGCGTGAGAAAAACTTAGATACCGATTTCGAACAGCTTGACAAACCCGATCTTGCAAATATTCTTCGAAAACCTCTGTAGGGTAATAATGATAATAATATTGGATGTCCTATTTTTGGTTAATACAAGGAAATATTGGACTTGCTAAGCAAAATATTTCCTTGTATTAACCTCAAGGCCATCCAATATTATATAATTATACGTGTATCTGTATGTGCGGTATGAGCCATCGGCATCGATTCAAGCTAGAATTTTTTTGGGGGAAACCCCATAATATGCAAAGTCGACGCAAAACTTACGAACCCTCTGCTGCAGTGCTATACCGGGTTTATTATTTCACTAGGCTAAAATAGCAATCACCAATAGCCGTGTTCGATATCTACATGTACAATTGTATTGATTTTACCCGCACTGCCTGGGGGTGTTTCATAAACCTGCTCGTAAAGTTACAAACGACTTACGAGCGACTGGTGATGACTTCTTGTGCTGAATTATGGAAATTCTGATAAGTATAGCACATCAGAGCTGATCACCAGTCGCTAGTAAATTGTTCGTAACTTTACGAACAGCTTTGTGAAACAGGGCCCTGAACTGACTGTGTTGATGCGCCAGACTTATACAAAATATGTCAAAAGGGGGGATTCTTTTCAACAGAAGAGCATTGCAGAACTTTAAGTCACTTTTCTTCTTCTACTACTACTACTACTACTACTACTACTGCTGCTACTTCTGCTGCTGCTGTTGCTGCTGCTACAGCTACTATACTACTTCATGTACTACTGCTACTACTACTATACTACTACTTCTGCTGCTGCTGCTACTACTACTGGTACTACGTCTTCGTCTTGTTCCTCTTCTTCTTTCTTCTTCTTCTTCTTCTTCTTCTTCTTCTTCTTCTTCTTCTTCTTCTTCTTCGTGATTGCCTGCCTACAAATGTACTTTCTTTGATTCTAGTCCTGCTACATGTACTTTTTCATTTTCTTCCAGTTGTAATTCAACTGCTTCTTCTAATTTATCTTTATTCTGCATTTTCCTCCTCCTCCTCCTCCTTCATTATCATCATATTCTTTTAATCCGTCTTTATTCTGTTTTTTTTTTCCCCTCCTCTCCCTGCTCCTCCTCCTTCCTCCACCACTACTACTGCTGCTACTGCTACTACCACTACAACATACTACCTACTACTGCCACTACTGCTGCGTATACTACCAGTGGCGGATCCAAGGGGAGGGGGGGGGGGCGCACCGGGCAAGCGCCCCCCCCCTTTTTATTTATTTATTTTTTGCTAAAACAAAAGAAATAATACGAAAAAAGGGGGCACGTGCACCCCCTCTATCATTTTGTAAAGGCGCCTCCCTTTTACGGAATTCCAGGAATTGCCCCGAATACTGCTACATGTACTACTACTACTACTACTACTACTAATACGACTATTACTAATACCAATACTACTACTACTACTACTACTACTACCAATACTACTACTACTACTACTACTGCTACTACTACTACTACTACTACTTCTGCTGCTACTACTACTCCTATTACTTCTGCTACTACTACTACTACTACTTCTCTTTTTCTTTTCTTCTTCTTCTTCTTCTTCTTCTTCTTCTTCTTCTAACTTCTTTCTTATCATCCCATCTCTTCCTTTCGTCGTCTTCTTCTTCTTTCGATACCGGACTTGGATGGCGGGAAAAGGAGGGCAGTTCCTGAGACGAAACACTATACATACGACTTTAATTTGATAAACTAATTGCAAGCCAGTCACCCCGGATTTCCACGTGGCAGGACATGGTAATCCACACGGAGAACAGGTGTTGGAGAAAGAGAGTGAAAGAAAGACTGAGGGTAAGTAGACGACAAAGGAGCAGCTGCTCGCAAGGCCGTCAGACCAGTTCTTGGCGATTCAATTTCACTGCGACTTCCATTATGCAGGGTCTTGAGAAAATGTGTTAACGGCCCCTCCTCCCGAACATGAGATGGTGAGACGAGAATGTTCCGGGTTCGTATGACTTTGCGGTCCCGCGTTCAGTCACATTCTCTGAAGAGAACCGTGACTGGGTGAATATGCATTGAAGCCATAGCCCCCCCCCCCCCCCTTTCAACAAAAAAAAAAACACAACAACAACAACAACAACTGAAAACAAGGCCCTCAATGAGTTGAGCGCGAATTGTAAGTTGTTCGTATGACAATGTAGACGAAACAGAAGGAAGAGTGTGCGAACGGACGTAGGCCGATTTTCTGAAGCGTTGATATTGCATAATGCGCATCTGTGCTCGGAAGTAATACATGACGTACAAATATAGTACCAATACTGTAATAATAATAATAAGCCGTTGTAGTCGTACTAGTATTCGTACAGTGCGTTAATGTTTGTTTTTGTGATGTCGAAAAGTGCCATATGACTTATGAAATCCCGAAATGTAAAAAAAAAAAAAAAAAAAAAAAGTTTTTCGTTTTTTGAAGCACCCGGGCGAAGAGTCGGGAGGGGGAAAAAGAATCGCAGAGAGAAGAGAAGGAAGATAGAAGAGAACCAAGGTAATAAGAGATGGAGACTAGGACAACTCTGGGGTAAGGGAACAGATGAAAGTTAACTCGTTTCATACGGGAACGTGATGGGTGGCCGGTGTAGTTTGAGGATTTCGGGGATTCAGTATGGAACAGGTTAACCTGTGTTTGTCCCTTCGAGATTCTAAACTCACTGTAGACCGGTGCGACCGCACCCCAATGCTTTGACTTCTCATAGCCTATGAGAAGAATGACTAAGTACCTCTGACCGTCACAAGTACAAAGAAAAAGAATACCGTGTCGGGTACGGAAACAGTCATAACAGGGTTGGCCAAACTCTGTAATAGCAAGCTTGGTACGGATTGTGACTGACGCCCTCTGGTGGTATGAATCAGAACAATATAGCACACCTTTTATGCAGCTCTAACCTCGGTATTGTAAGTGGACCCTCCGCAATAATGTTATTGCCCATCATATTGGGAATCTTATCGTCACGATTGTGAGGCACTGTTAGTTTGCGTATTTGGGGGCACACAAACCAAATAAGATAATAATAATTTATGCAGACTGGAACGTAAATTTTAGATACACAATGTAATCATTAATTTTGATAAAATCTAGGGTCTGCCATTTTAGCGCTGTCTAAACCGAGAAATGAATACGTTATTTTGTTTTGTTTTGCTTTCTTGTTTTTTGTCTTATTTCTGTTTTAAAGCCTTTTTACAGATCTACTTTTCTTGGGTGATCAATTGCCGACAATACTCACACGACACAGATTTTGTACCAGGCGTCGCTTGCTGACACTATTAGTTTCATGCTTTAATAATAACGGCCAATTTATAGGGCAACCTTTGACCAACTTTCGTTGCCAGATGTCCCACCAGGGATGTGTCTTTTAATCTGAAGCCGGTAAAGGATGTCCTGATGACAAGACCGTAAACTCGTGACTACGCCATAAACCTGTTTGTGTTCGATGTGAAGAAACCAGATCGGTCGTAACTAAAGCATAATTCCGCTTTTCAAGTTACTATTGGTAGGATTTCAGTCGTCCCTATGTGGATTTTGCATTGCAGTGTTTTGAAGGCTATGTATTTCATACCAAGGAGACAAGAGGAAACAAAAGAAAAATACTTAAAGAAAAAAAAAACATGTACACCCTAGGCCTACGCAAGATAAGCACATAGATTTATGATTATGGAAGTACGAATGTAAATTATAACGATTATAATGATGAAAATAATACAGATAATGGGATAAAACTAATTAAAAAAATAGTAATGCTAATAAAAATCGAAATAATAATAATGGTAGTAATAATAACATTGATAATAAAAATAATGATAATAACAAATTGAATAATAACAATCACAATCGTATTCTTGGTAGTCGTATCGGATCATTTTGATGCACATTCTGTAACAACAGTGACGGGTATTCGTGAAATGATCACTTAAACAAAACAAAAAACAAAAGAAACGAATTGACCGACTGACTATTAAAACGAACGAACAAAGTTACCTGCATTTAGTATTAAAGAAGCAGGATCTCGAGGAAGTGTTAATGAACACGATATCGACAAAACACTTCATCTGCGGGTCATTGGCCATAATTATTTGCCGCCGCCTGGTTCGATAAACTGCATTCTAGTCGTCGACCTTATAATAAAGTTCTAGTTCAAGCTGAGGACCCGTTAATTTCTCAATACATGTAGTATGAGGAAGTCGGACGCGTGTCACAGATAGGTACCTGGAAACCGCCCCCATCGACGGCGGACAACGGGCGCGACTCGGAAACCAAAACGCCTCCCCCACGCCTCTGGCTGACGGAAATCCGTGAAAGTGATTCGAGGACTAAGTAAACTTTCTCCAAAAAAACAAAAGTGTTTTCCTCTTTTATGAATGGCCCTCTTCTTAATTCTTAATTCTTTTTTTTTCTTTTTTTTTTACACTTACCGCTATATTGTTGCCCTTTATGTTGATATACATGGCAAAACACTGCCGAAGCTTAATGAAATTGCTTTGAAATCAAACCAACAAAGAAGAACATAGACATATCTCAGCAGGACATTGCAACACTTAAAGGAGATAGAGGAGGCAGAGAAACTTACAGATAGAGACAGAGAGATTAGATAAAAGGAGAGAGACAGACAAAATAGACAAAAAGAGAAATAAAAGGAATAGAGAAAGAAAGAGAGATAACAGGAAGAGAGAGACACTGATAAAAAAAAAGAAGGAAATGAATATGTTGGATGATCTTGTCATTTTCTTGAAGGAAACGAGGAGAGAAAATTCGAATAAAAGCACACGCACCACATACACACGCACACACAATACATCATGCACACACATAAATTAGCTCAAGTCAATATTGTTTTATTTTCCAAGATGCACATTCTACTACGCCACTTTTTGATACAGTTCATAGATTTGGTAAGGTGTAGCTGGAATTTTAAACATGTGCTATCTATGTCTTGCACTTTATCAAAATATGGTATCATCTCACATTTTGTTCATGATTTCAAGCAACAAACCAGAATTAATGCAATTAGTTTGAATATTTCTTTGTTTCTAAGTAATACCTCAAAAGTACTATAGGCCTAACCAAGATGATGTGCAAAGCGACTCACTATTTTTTAGTACTTAATCAGTGTTTCATCATCAATGTAATCGTTCATTGTTTTAATAGTTACCGGATTTATGTTGTTATTTTTTTCATTACCATTATTGTTGTTAATTTGCTACCAGTAATTCTGTTTATGTATCCGCGTATGTAATAAACTGGTTAGATAGAAGAAAAAAAAAAGTAATTACAATTTTGTGAAGACTACGTATCATCAGTATTGTCATCACTATTCAGTTTGCATTATGGTGAATTTGTAGGATACAGTAACTACATGTAGTTGTCTGCATAGATACGACAGCAGCAAAAGTAAAGTCATGTGTTTGCTTTTGTTTTTGTTTGTGTGTGTGTGTGTGTGTGTGTGTGTGTGTGTTTGTGTGTTAATGCCTCCGCCACGAAGTGCCGTCAGGGGCAAATGTCTTCGGGTTGTCCGTCAGTCCATAATCAAAATTAATAAAACCTGTTTGCGGTATCCTAATGAAACTTGCTATGTGAGTGGGCGAATTAAGTTATGCCTAAGAACCTTTTGGGGCACATGCTCAAAGTCAGAGGTCAATTTAACGTCAAGGTCAAAAGCTCAAAATGTCACTGTTTCTCCCCTATATGCAATGACTGAAGGTTGTCTTTCTTTCTTGAAAATTAATGTGTACATGTATTAGCAGATAGAAATTCTCTGGAAAAATTTTAGGCCATAGGGTCATAGGTCAAAAATTCGAAAGGTCGGAAGTGGATCGAGGTCTCTTCATGAAACTTAATACAGACTGTACTTAGTATTATGCATGTTGTGCCTGAACGTGATTCTCATGCGAAATTGGGGGTCATCAGGCCAAAGGTACACAAAGGGTCAAAGGTCAAGGTGAAACCCTCACAATTTCACTTGTTCCCTAAATGTTGTTGTTTTATAGAAAGAAAGAAAGGAAAAAAATGGGGCCCTATACAAATAATTTGCCGCAGACAGCATTTAACATAAAACAAACATTACAAATCTTAGACAAATCTTAGAGAAATATAAACAGGATTATTACACATATATAATATTCGCTATATCTATGCAATGCCTAAAGGTATTTTCTTGAAACTCAGTGTAAAAAGTATACATGTATTACCCAATAGAAACCTCATTATCTGGGAAAAGTTTTGGTCAAAAGGTCAAATGTCAAGTGAACAAAAAATGAAAAATTTCACTTTTCCTCTATAATTTCTCTGAAGTGGCTCAAGGTACATCTATCATGATGAAATTTAGTACCTATATATTATGCATGTACTGTCTCATAGTGATTCTCTTGGAAATTCTTATAGGGGCATTGTGTCAAAGGTCACTTAAAATGCTAAATTTCACTATTTAATCCTAAAATTATATGTTTTCTCCATGCCTTGGAGATTATTAAATGCATAAACTTATAAAAAGACTCAAAATTCAAATAAAAATCCTCACGTCCCCGAATACCTGCGCTCTTATACAATAGCCATGTACATAAATGAAACCAAGTAAACACTCGGCACTTGTGTGACAAACTTGACATTTCAATTTTTTGGCGAATTGTGTGAATGTGTCGTCACACATTGTCGAGACGTATTGCAGATCTATAGGGAGATTGAACCACTCATTATGGCGGAGGCATGCCAGTGGCCATAGCACCATTCCTAGTCTTTAGATTGAAAGCAGAAATCTCTGGCAGTTTAAGGAAAGATCTTAATGCTTTGTAGATTAAACAACAACAACAACAACAACAAAGAAAATATCTTGCCGACTTTGTGATCGAGACTATCATTTCTGAAAAAGGGATACAAAATATTACCCAGCTTCCCTAAGCAAACATAACTACACATTTAGACAAAAATTAATATAGATAGATAGATAGATAGATAGATAGATAAACAGATATGATAGATTATAGATAGGCGGACAGATAGATATAAAGATACATAGATGGAGGGGGGAGATATATAAATGAATCAATAGATGAATAAACAAATAAGTACATGATAAGAAAGAAAAAAGAAGAAAAAAAGATAGGTAGATAGATAGATATATAGATATACAATGTACTGTATAAATAGATAGATAGATACGTACATACATACATACATACATACATACATACATACTATAGATAAAGAGTGCCACAAATATCTATACAAAGTTTGTGCAAATGAAAATGACACGACATAAAAATAATGACAACAAAAATGCCATCTCACTCGGGATTAAGATTGTGGAACTGTTATACCATCTACGTGCATGCTTGGGAGATACACGGCTTGTCCCATCATAGCAACCACGACGCGTTTCAGCAACGTGCCTTGGGAAGATGAAGGCGACGACCGCCCCTTGGTAGTGGAATCAAGTGGGCACACCCAGCACGTACCGCACTCTGGTCAAAATAATGAGGCCTTGTTCAGCAGATGGTAAATTTCTGACGTTTCTCTGTGTGGTCAGATGGTTGCCATTTCCATGCCATGCTTGCCGACTAAAATTAGGATACCGCATAATGCTTGTGATTATAACTCATAGTCTTTAAATTATTAGCTCCCACACCATGATTATGATTGATCATTTTTTTTTTCGTTTGGAGATCTGTATGTGTGTATGTGTGTGTGTTTCTGTGCGTTTCTGTCTCCCATTCCTTTATCATCTATTTAATTTTTATGCCTCCGCCACGAAGTGGTGCCGGAAGCATTATGTTTTTCGGGTTGTCCGTCCGTCCTTCCCTCCGTAAGGCTGCGTTCACATAGAAGTATACTATTCGGGTATTGGGGCTCGTTTTTCGAGGGCACGCGAATAGCTTGAATCGAACGATAGGATTTCCTCACACCGGCTCACATAGGAGGGCACTATTCGAAAGTACCGAATAGCTGCGAAAAGTATAGCAAAGTGGGAATCGAGCTTGTTCGATTTTCTTGCAACGTTTACCGTCTCTTGTTTATGAAATAATGGCACTTTTGGTCTGGATTTGCCCTTTAGCAAAAATAAGCATGTAGACTGACATTTTGATGCAGTTAAGAAATTGTTAATAAGATTTGCTGGGATGTAGGAGGAAGAAATCCTCACTGCATGGGATGGTGAGTTGACGGTGCGGGTGATGGTGTATTCGGTGCCCGAATAGCGAATACCGAATACAGAATACCGAATACCAAATAACGAATACTTCTATGTGAACGCAGCCTAATCAATTTTGTGAACAGCGTAACTAAATACTATTTGAGCTATCCTAATGAAACTTGGCACGTATATGTATGAGTGGGTGAAGTTGTGCCTATCAACTTAACTGTGCACATGCTCAAGGTCAAAGGTCAAAAGGTCAAGGTTAAATGCTCAAAATTTCACTATACATTATTATTTCCCCCATATCCATGCAATGCCTGGAGGGATTTTCTTGAAACTTAGTGTATACTACCAGGTGAAAATTCTCCAGAGAGAGTTCCGGTCATGACGTCAAAGGTCAAAGGTCAAGTTAAATGTTGAAATTTCATGTTTTTCTCCATATCTCACAAAAATGGTTCAAGGTATCTTCATGAAACTTAGTATATGCATGCACTGACTTGCAGTGATTACCTAGGATATTTAGGGGTCAAAGGTCATGGTCAACTCCTCAAAATGCCACAACCGCCATCATATTTAATACGCAATTCCAGCAGGATTTTTCTTGAAACTTGATATATACATGTATTACCCAATAGAGATTCTGTGACAAGTTTCTTGAGAAAAGGTCATGGTCAAGGTCAAGTGAAAGTGCTAAATTTCACTACTTGTTCCATATTTCGAAAGTGACTCAATTGGTTAAGATATCATCATGAAACTAGTACATATTTATGCATGTCCTACCTGACAGTGATACTCTTGGGAACTTTAGGGTCATAAGGTCAAAGGTCAAGGGTCAGAGCCCAGGTTTAAGTGGTAATAATTATTTTTTCCCATTTAATACGGAAATCACACTTTTTCTCCATACCTTGAAAATTACTAAATGAAGAGTTTGTTCGCAAAAAACGGTAAGTCCATATTTGCCAAATGGAGATATTTGCGATTAAAGGTCAAGAAAAATAAAGAGAATAATAAGAAAAATTTTGCTTCTTTTGACCATAACTTCAAAACTGTACCTTTTTAATGTAGTGACCAATATATCATTTAAAAGGTATTTTTCTGTACTTTATGTAAAATTATTTCACGAAATATTGGTATAATCAACAAGGTTAAATTTTGTCTTCCTTTGTCGTCCCTTATTACATTATATTCATCTCTCATATTGCCATACTGAAATTATGGTATTCTTGCTTGGGGAAACACATATCAAACATTCTTAGGTAAATTACTTTTGTTACAAAAGAAGTCACTCCGTATTATATGTCATACTGCATTTCTGTCTCATACTGACCCGTTATTTTTTGAAAACAAAATATTGAAAATCAAGGATTTGTATCTGTATAACCTAGGACAATTTATGTTTAATTGTGATAAAAAAAAATTTCCAAATATATTTGAAACAATGTTTCCAAGAAATCAGTCCGTCCACAATTACCCAACAAGGCGTTCGAATGAGTTTCATTTGCCCTTTTTCAGAACTCTTCTGGCTCAGAACACCTTTATCTATGATGGGCCAAAGTTTTGGAACTCACTTCCTAATGATATTGTAACAGTACGAACTTTGAATTCTTTCAAGAATAAATTGAAATTATTTTTATTGAAATCTTATAACATATTACCGAACTAGGTTTGTTTCATTAACTCAATTAAGTTATCATTTATTTTTATGCATTAATCATTACACATCAATTATTTTCTATCATGAGAGTAAAATAATCTGTCGAATATAAGTTCTCCTCAAATATGACAGTCATCGAACAATGCATCATTGTGTCTATTCTTTGCTTTTAATATGTCCGCAATTTTGTAGTTTTTTCTGGTATATGTACCCAATCCTTATATTCACAATAATCATTCAAGGGTGCGTATTACTACTCCTATACGTCCTGGAAATCTGTTTGCTTGTGTCCACGATGGCGTGTGTTGCAGTTTCATTTTTTTTCCCATTTTGTTTTTTTCGTTCTTTTCTGTTATTTCATTTCTTGTCAGTTGACATTGGTTTCTTTGATTTTGTTTCATATATTTGTTTGTAGTTTCATGAAGCCATTATTTGCTTTTTATGTATTTCTGAGGGTCCCATATCCTACAAGCTTGGCTTTTTAGTGGGACCTTCCATTTCCATTACCATTCGTGTAATATGCATATGTATATACCTTATAAATGCAATTATATGTCGTTACTCATCATCACATGTATCTTGTTGATGTACGTTTATCGAAATTACTACAAATTTGTTTTGTTTATGCATTGAATATAATTTCTCCTGTTTATTTAATGGAAATGAAAATAAAGTTGAACTTGAACTTGAACTTGACCGTACTTCAAAATCTTCAAAAATGAACTTATCGTTCTTTGCGAATAATCTCTTCAAATGCATAGACTTATAAAAGGTTCAAAAGGAAAATAAAAATTCTGAAATCAACAAATATAATATGCACTCTTAGACAACTTAACCATTTATTCAATTAAACCTAGTTCAAGTAGAGTGAACATTTGTGACAAATCTGTCATTTTGATAATTTGCCAATTATGTGAAACTGTCATCACACAATGTCAAGACATTGTACTGTTGACCTATTAGGAGAACCATTATAGCGGAGACATAGTTTCCTTCTGTTATCTAAGCCATTTTCCCCTGATAGGTATATGGACACCGCGCTTTTCCTACGAAATCTTCGATTACCGGTACGGTAGGGAAATATATGAATTGTGAAGATTTGCCATGTTCCCTGACTTTTTTTTTGTCCGTCATTTTCTCTGCTACTTAAAATAGCCACACATCTGTCCTAAGCTCACAACAAATGCCACTAGAAATCATATCGAGAGAAGTAAGGTCGTGGTTTTATGCAGTATGCCGATCGATGCAAATCATATCATATTTTGTTTGATTATTGTATTGATATTGTATATAATCCATTTGGGGCCCGAGGAGGAAGCAGAAGCGACAGTATTAGAGTGCCTGGTTTCGGTGGCGCTCTACTTTTCAGTCCCTTCCGGCCATTTCCTGTCTTGCTTTCCTGATGTCTTGGTGTAAAGTGCAAGAAATCAACACTAACATCGATATAGAACCCAACGAACGCAATTAACCAACAAACAACGAACAAACGAATAAGCCAACAAATATCGTGCAGTCATAATATAAATGTTATGGGGAGCGGAAGCTATCACAAATTTGAATCTCCATAATCAAAAATTACATAATTGAAAAATTACATGTATGTCAAATTGATTTAGTTTTCCAGGAGATTGTATGAAATAAATGAATAAAAATTAATGACTTTATTTGGACAATACAACATCTAGTATAAAAAGAGAACATAAAGCACAAAAAGGTGACGTTTGAACCGCAGTTGAGTCTTATTGGCCCAAATCACCCTTTTATGATAATTTGCTTGCCATTATTATTTTCTTATCTCCTGCGTTTCTTCAATTCTTTTATCTAACAGTAATTATTCTTGCATCACCGCCTCCATTTCTCTCCCCCCCCCCCCCCCCCCACCCCAATGTGATGCATTGTCCTTCACACTTTAATCGTTTTGAAGGTAGATTAAGTTGATAGGAATAACCTGGGTCATGAACCTCAGGTTTGGAAACCTATATCAGGTCACTGCCTTCTTAAGATCTTGCGTGACAAAAATGAATAGGGCATCTTCCACGGTTGGGGGGGGGGGGTGATAGTAATGTAGTCAAGTGGCTTTATTTATTATGATTACTCATCTACGTATACTGTGTATGTATCTAAATATACATAACTCAAGTGCTGCTTACACTGAGAAAGCGAATGTTTTGCGAAAGACGCGAATGTCGAGGAAAAAATGGCAACTTCTACATTCGGAAAGGTTTTTTTTTTCTGTCTTTCTTTTCTTCGAAGGTATCGCGATAATGGAGCCGTAGACCCTTCTTGCGTAGTAATTTGCGTAGTTCTCACAATAAATAATGCGCGAACGTCCTGTGTACCACTGTTGAACGACGACCAGTCACACACATGTAAAACAAGCGATCTATGTGAGCGTCGGGATTCTTTAAACGTTCACGATACTTTTTTTTTTAATTCTCTGGTGGAAACTCCAGTGGAAATCAAAACGACGCCTCGAATAGTTGATGACGCTTCCGAAACCCCGCGCCGGTTGACGATCTTTTTGCAGACTAAAGGTGCGATCACACATCGCGCCGGTTTAGATGGCGGTTCATGGTGGTTCTCAAACCGCCGTGCTGAACCGTGTCCCAAAGATGGCGGAAAGCACTTAAACGCGATGCGACTACGTTCTCAACACGTTTTGAACAAGGAGCAAACGCGGATTGGCGCGATAGGAACACGGATCTTCCCGGAAGGTGGAGGAGTCCATACCAAGCCCATGTAGTTGGATGCAATCAGAGCCCTTTCACTTGTCCTCAATGGCTTTCAACAAGGAGTGTTTTGCTTTGTTATTTAAACACAATTTTAAAGAAATTATGAAACGTTGTAGCCCCCTGTGTTTTACAGATTGATATAAGTGATGCAACAAGCAATTATCTTCAAGTTTCAACGTGCTTTTTCTCTCTTTTAATTTTTAGAATATCTGTATTAACTGTCATTAAATGACATACATATCAAAGCAGAATCCAACAAAGTTTCCAAAGATTCCTCTTCATTTGCACACTGTAAAAACATCGGTGTTAGATTTAACACTATGGGTGTTAAATCTAACACCGATCAAACTTCAATAGAGGACCACACCCACAGGTGTAGAAAATGCACTGTGATGGCGTTGAAAAGTGTTCACCTGACACTTCGTGGTGTTTATTTGACACTGTACCTGGTGTTATTTTGACACTGTACTGGTGTTAATTCAAAAATGACACCGCATGGTGTTGATTTGATATTTGTTGGTGTTAATATCAATGGTTTAACACCCGTCCAGCTTCAATAAGAGACCACACCAGCTGGTGTTACTGTGATGTAAATTTATTTTCACAAAATATTTCAAAAATCTAGTATTTTAATGTAAAATTCTTGATCGTCTTGTTTAGATTAAAAATCAACAAGAAGTGCAGTTACTAAGAAACTCTTCAAAAACAGTTTTATATTTGGAAATGACACCCGGAGGTGTTAATTTAACACCATAAATGAGCACCGAAAATTTAACACCAGCTCGGTGTTCACTATTCAACACCGGACTTTTTGCAGTGCAGGTTTATTTATCGAGTGATGTACAAGTACTTGCTTGTTTCAACATCTTTCTTTTTCTTTATTAAGTTTTCACATAATCATTTCGCGTATTGAATTTAAGATCGTGTTGCTTGTTTATCCATGTTTTTACAAAATTGCTCCTTCTTACCTTTCAGAGCTCCTTGTGAAATACGAGCCTATGAGAGTTCCTAAATCGTAAGGGGAATCTGTATCATTGTGATACCCTCGATCCATTACAACAAACTACTATGGCAAACGTGGTTTATGCCGCCCCAGAACTGTGGAACAGCACCCCAAGTGATAAAACATGCAAGTTCCATCAATATTAAAGTCCAAAATGTTTTTAAAAACTTATCTGTTAAACTAGTAACATAGTGATTGTAGATGATGATTAATGCAGCATGTTGCTGTTTCTGAAATTACCTTTTCCTGTTTATCTTTTTGTTCCCCCTCTTAACCGCATAGAGACCTTGCCAAAGGTATTATGCGCTTTATAAGAACGGCAATGATGATAATATAATAATAATATCTTTAACAATAGTCAACAAAAAGACATATGTACATTTTACATTATGTAAAAGAAGCATATACAGTATGTGTGCATAGTTTCCTCTTTACTTACAGGTTCACGTTACACAATAATTTTTTTTTTCAAGTTTCAACATTGCTTTTCCCTCTACCATGTCTACTCTCTTAAGTTTCAACATATCTGTATCAACATAACATATTTACAATATTTAAAGTCTTCTATGTATAACTGTAAGCTGTTAAGCTTTAATAAAAATTATGAACTTACCTTTTAATGTAAATGATGGTTTTAATGTAAATGAGGTAATTCAACATACCTAACAACTTTTTGAACATTAAACTTTATTTCTTACTGTATATGTGTTAAAGAAGTAAGGAAACTATAGCATTCAATATATTTACCCGATCTTGGATTATGGGTTCATCTTTGCTTTTTTTCTCCATTTTTATTGCTCCACCACGAAGTGTCGCCGGAGCCATTTATTCTCTTTTAAGTTCATTGTTTCTTTTCGCTTGAAAATTATGGCGGTGTTAACACGGTATTATCACGGATCTTGCGGTGCAAACACGGAGGATGCCGTTCTTTACACGATGAACGGCGATGTGAACACGGTCCATTTCAAACCGCCAAGATCGCCACGAAAAATTAAACATGTTTAATTTCTCTGGCGGTTTCCCGCGGTTCCCCGCGTTTCTCGGGGTTCATGGCGGATGAGTGACGGATGACCACGGTTTGTGTACGGTGTAAACACGGTCTTTGGCGGAGCACGGCGATTTGCTGAACTGCCATGAACCGCCATCTAAACCGGCGATGTGTGATTGCACCTTAAGATAATCATACAAATTTTTAGGCATTCGCATTCTTCACAAAATTAATCGTTCACGTCATGCTCCGTGAAATCAGTCATTTATTTACTAGTAATAATATTAATTTATGCATAATATCTGTTATACCATATTAATTGATATTTATCTATATTTCACTCATTTATGCGTTAATTCCTCTTCCGATGTTTAACCACTTCATCCCGTCACACAACAGACCTTGAATATAGGCTTATCTTTAGTAAAGCATGGCGGTGAGACTACATACATAGTAAACAAAAAAAAAATCGATAGAAATCAAGCCTATAACCTATCGTCGACTAATGCAAAAACGAAGGTGCAGCTAGTACTCATACACATTAAGCACATCCTATAGACATCAAGTACATAATGTTATCGATATTGATAGGTATCACATTCATAACGACACCACATGTAATTGATATGCATGATTACTTTGAAATTTGTCGTCCGCCGTTCCTGAGCCCGGTATCAGTGACGTTCATGTCTAAGAACACGCACGTGCCACATTTCCTTAGAGAAATGATAACAAGAACACAAAAACATCAAATAGAGAGAGAAAGAGAGAAAGAAAGATATAGAGAGAACGTGAAAGGGATGGAAATAGCGAGAGAGAGAGAGAGGAAAGGAATAACTTATGAACAACATTATCATTTTCTATCAAAATACAGCCTTTAAAATCCATGCTATCAGTTTTAATAGTAGACGAAGTGGCGACATACTTGAAATTTTCCAAGAATTTTTGACATAATATATTGTTAAGCCATAATGTTCTACTCTACCGTGTTATTTTTTACTTCTACGAAAACGCTTCTATAACGGAAACAAGGCTGATGATATCACTGTCGTGTGTCAGTTTAACTATTGCTGTTTATTGTATTGTTTGTGTGTGCGCTCGCGTGTTTATGCATGGATGTGTGATTGTGTCCGCTCTTTCGAGGCCAATTTAAGTGTCGCCGTTGGTAACTGTCCACTGCTGGGAAGGCAATTTCAACCCGCATCTGGCTATCGCATTGCTACCCGCCGCATGGTATCCGCTTCCACGAGGGGTGCCGAGCGCGTCGTATCTCGTGTTGGCACTTGAGGAAGAAATCCGTCAACAACTCCACGAAAACAATGCCTCCGCTGACACTCACACGTCAAAGTGTCTACCTTGACCAGAAGTCGAACATGGACGGAAAGTGGTAGTGGTCTCGTTTTACTGCTATTTGCCGTTCCAGGGTTAACCAGATATCTTCCTTCTTTTAGAATGGGTGAACAAGATGAGGACGCAAGTATGACGAGAATAAACCACCGATATATTTTTATCTGCCTCGATAGAGAGGCAAGAAAGAGAGGGAAAATGAAATGGAGAGGGACTTTGCAAATGGGAGGAAATGAGAATCATTGAGTGTTATGGGTTGGAACGGTTTTATTTCAATATTTCTTCTCAAAATGGAGGAAATAACAATTACAATGATTTTGAATTTCACGAAGAGCAACAGATAGAACGTTATAGTGTTACGAATGCATAAAACGTCGAAAAAGAATCCAACGAGCTCCACAGATGTTCGAGTAATGTCGTATTAAAGAGAGATTACGTTTAATAGTGTGCTTCGTGTAGACTTTTTTTTTTGTCAACTCCTTTCAAGAAAAAGGAAACAAAATGGGTCAAGGTAAACCAATATCATTCAAGCAACATTCAGGTAAACTGTTTTAACTTTCATATTTGTGACCGTGCACCACAAAACAAAAAGTCGCAGCCCTTGATTCTAAGTGAGGACTCAACAAAGGTGAAATGGATCAATGCTGAATTGTTCATTATTTTGTTTTCTGAAAGAGCTATCCTTCTACATTATTCTTTAGTTTGGGATCATAACATGAATGGGAAAGTGTGTTTTCAGCAGTTTTCTACAAAGCTTTTTTTTTTTGGGGGGGGGGGGGAGAGAGTAAAATGATCAGGTATGTCTTAGAGGCTCCTTTTCACTTCTTGAAATCCTTTCCACACTTATTGTTGCTCCCGTGGTTTACATCCTGTGTTTTGTCCCTTTCATCACACAGCTACTACGGCTTGGTAAAGATTAAGCACTTGAATAGACCCGGAATTTCAGAGCCTCTTTTCTCAGTTCACACTTTCCAGGGTGTGTGCTATCGTTTAGATAGGTCAGGGGAGTCCATAGAGTCTGCTCTTTCAGGATCTGCCCTTAACTAAAAATCCATGACTGGCGATTTTGTGTTGGTTTTGTGGTGCAGGGTCACATTTGTTGATGTTACTGTTGTTTCTGGTAAAGGGCATTTCAGATTATCCATGAAATTAAGAAAGCTTTGAATTGTTGGTGAGCATATTTAGGACACAATATACGCTGACTGGTTTATATCGCTCCTTTTTATCTTCAAGACGAGACGTTTGGAATGAGAGCATTTCTTTTCGTCAAATACAATGTATTAAATTTCACCTCGCCTTTGATGAAAGCTAATGGGCAGGGAGTGTTTCCTTTATTCTGCTCCATTTGTTTGTCATTCTTCTTCTTTTGTTCCTCTTAAATTGTGTGCTTTCATATCGATCTTCCCTAAACGCTTGTCACAGTTGTAAAACGGGGAGTAATCGATAATTTTCCTCAATTTCTTCTTGTTGTTCATTCTTTCTTTTGTCGTCTATCGCAGGCTTCTCGGCCGCGAATATTTCTCAGAACTCTGACATCCGACCCGAAATGACTGGGGTTGAAACCAAACCGAGCTGAAGCCTTTTCGTAAGATGGGTCCCCACTCTAAACTAGATCTGGGCTCGGTGATTTCCGACCGGGTTTTACATCCTCCCAAGAACCATTTTTTCACTCGCAAGGCTATTGACCGACCTGATTTCTGTTTGTTTTGGTTGTTCTTCATTAATTTTTTCCCCCGCCAAATTCTTCATAATTCTCGACTGGCAATAAATGATTGATTATTTCTTATCAATCATTAGAAGTAGGATCATTTAGAGTTCAATTTGTCGGACGTCAAAATGTCAAAATGCATGAATAAATCAATAAAAAGAATAAATAAAAAACAATCGTGAATTTAAAAATTTGCATCTCGAAGCCACACTGACCTAAAAAGAAAGAAACAAACAAACAAACAAAGAAAGACAGACAGACAGACAGACAGAAGGAAAGAAAGAGGGGGATGGGGTGCAGGAGGGGTAGGTGATAAGGAGGGGAAAATCAATATCCCTTTCATGAGTTGCTTTATTACGCAGAAAAAAAAAAATGGATGATATCAATGTATCCTTTTTTTTGTGCCGTTTTGCCGTTGTTTCATTCAGTAGTGCCTTTTCTGAGTAGCCTTGTATGATAGGTAGCCTTTATGATAGGTAGCTTTGAACTCCGCACCATTTTCTCGGTTTTTTTGCTCTCTCTGTTTCATAAGTTTTGCACACCCTCTGATTAGGTCTTCAGTTTGTCCACCCCTTTGCGAGCTTTGATTACCATTTGGCACAGACAGCTTGGTACATAGGCCTACTGTCCAAAGTCCGTAACACGGCTCAGTGACAGAACAGATAAACCAATCGCATGCGGAAAATTCATTTTATTTCATTTAGTTATTTCCATTCTTAACAGGAGATATAAGCGTACAAAACATATCACGAAAATACATACACAAACGCACACACACACACACACACACACACACACACAATAATAATAATCATATATTTTCTACATAAGTATCGAACCATAACATAAACAATCAATAAATCGTGAAGCATAGATACATGATATTCATTAAATATTGTTGAAAATGTTGAAAATGGAGGGGAAGTTAGAAAAAAATTAGAGCTTGAAATATGCGTTCCCCTCAGAAACTTACTCGTAAGGTACAGAATAATGTAACCGTACGGGCAGGGAAAAGTACATCAACACATCGGACATTGACGACAAAACTAAAAACCCTAGAAAGCTCTTTACAAGGTCGCCTTATTAAAGTAAGGAATAGGGGGATGAAATGCAATCGTGAGTTGAGTTTAAAAGCGGATCATTTTGGGCTGGGAATGGAAATTGCAAATGTTTAAAAAGTAACAAATCATCGCACAATACTCGAAAGCACTAAGTCTATGATGATGTAAGATTTAACTCTTTTAATCATCAATTTTATATTTTGTAGTACACATATTTTGTAACTGTTACGTTATTATTCGAATAATTATTTTAAAGCGAATAGAGACCTTATTGAACTATGCGCTATTATAATATTATGCAGGATGTATTGTTATTATCATTAACAACAACATGAGAGAAAACGAGTTAACTGTCCAATGTGAACGGTGCAAACTGCTCACACACAGAAAGGTCTACAAAATAGACGCACTAAAAAAAAATACACACACACAAACACACTTCACATCTCTCTCCCTCTCTCGTTTTTTTTCTCTCTCCCTCTCTCTCTCTCTCTCCGCACTGACGGTACATTTGTCTTTCTCTACATCCATCCTTCTAGCAATCGATATTCTATCCATCTAAATTTTGCTTGTCTTTATATAAAAAAAAACCAAAATAAGACGCATGCATAATGCAATGCTTATATGGAAGATGAATAGAAGTTCGACATCCATGTATCATATTCGGTTATATTTTGCAACCTGCACAATATCATAATAATGATTTTCATCTACAATCAATTAGTGGCCGTGAAGGTTCTAACGCTGCACCAGATCTATTTGCATGCACGACCGTGATTGTTTTTTTTTGATTTGAGTAATTCAAGGTTCGTGACCAATATGTATATACAATAATTGATTATTGCGTCATTTTTGTTCATGAGCTTTCGTAAGAGTACATAATCAATTAATACTGAGAATGGTGTCTTGAAGATAAGATAAACATCGATGCATCCAATTTCATTGTGCAGAGAAGCGGCATGCGTCTTTGATGCATGTACAATATTGATCGCTGTGATAGATGTTATCAAATGAGTAAAATTAAAAGGGATACATGGCACACAATTCCCTCCTCATTGTCATAGTTCTCAATGTGTTTTCTCATGCTCCTTCTCTCTGTGTTTATGTGTATATGATATTGCATGAATTATGTACAATGCAGGGACGTCGATCGCGGAAGGGGGGTAAGCCCCGCATGAAAACTGTCGGGGCAAAAGTTTTTATCGTCATTTTGAAAAAAAAATCATTAAAAAAATGACCCAAATAATCCATCAAAAGTTTGCACCAGATCGTTCAATTCCAATTCTAATTCTATTCATATGCAAAAAAAAAAAAAAAAAAAAAAAAAAAACTCCCCCGTATATGAGGGGAGATAACCCCTCTCATCCCCTCCCCCACCATCCAGCTCGGTCACTTCTCTCCCCTGAATAATATTCTTCAAGTTGTTTCCCCCCCCCCCCCTTCCATCTGACAACGGATCAACGCCCTTGGATCAATGTACAACTCAGTGGTTTAATACCCACTGGACCCTTCGATTAAAGCGGAAAGCTGCCATGCAAACGTACACCAGCAAATTTACTGTTGACTGTGACTACGTTGATTACATGAAACACTGCTACATGATTACTGTGATAGAAATGGTACTCGTGGGGAAAGTGAAGTTATGCCATACAACAAACATAGCTAAGAAAATACAGTGTTGAAGGTCTGCATTATTTTCATCACGCAGTGGTTAGGCACTTTCATGAACATAATTGTGCGTATAATTTATGTTACTGATTATTTCGTAATGCCCAACAACCACAGAACCAGCGACCGTATATTTCAAACAATGTATCTATCTTCAAATAATCATAACGGGTAATGTTTGTTATTACGAAGATTTAATTGTTAATCTGAACATGGAATAAGGTTCGTTATTCCGAAGGTTCCTTTATGACGAAACACATGAATTTCTTATGCCTAGAGGCTCAGTAATTCGAACATTTATGGCGTTATTCCGAAGGTTCGATATTCCGAGGTCTCGAAATTCTGAAAAAAAAAATAAATAGATAAGGTTCGTAAATAAGAAAATGAACTAAATGCACAGACGCGGTGCGTACTAACCAACCTAGGGAATTACGAACCTTTGTTTTTTGTTTTGTTTTGTTTTGTTTTATTTTTTCGAATGAAGGAACTCTCGGTACTACGAATTATATCTTATTGTCTGACCATACGCAAGGAATCTTCGGAGTAACGAATCTTATTTCATTTTCGGATTTAAAAAAACCTCGCGAGTAACGATGTGTAACCGAACTCTCAATGTATGAATCGCTGCATGCAAATGCTCACCAATGATAATGGTTTCAAATCATTATTGTCGGAAAACTCGATAAAGGTATGATATTTGAAGTCATCATTACGTTATTGTTCAACAGTCATCATGTTATGATCATCGTGAAAATGTTTGAATGAATCTAATACGACGATACATTAGTTTTGCATCTAGAACAACTCAAAGGAAATGTCAAGCAAATGATATATGGTGCTCGATCTCATCTTGGGCATTTTCTCTTTCTCTCTCTCTCTCTCTCTCTCTCTCTCTCTCTCTTCTATCTCTATCTACGGACAATACCGTCACTGCTGATTGACCTCAAAATACCATATTCGTGGTTTGATCGTATTCTGTGTTTGTGGTGAGTCTTGCTTCAACACGTAATCGATATCCAATCATAGCAGGGTGGTTTCATTCAATTGGTAATTTGATGACTGCAAAATCTCCGAGCACATCTAGTGCGTTATTCCAACTGTCACATTCCCCTCTCTATTGTTTTCTCTTTTGTCTTTAGAAGTGTTTTCGCTTCAGTCATCTGTCGATTGTCATGTCCTTTCCGATGATAAACGATGTTTTTGCCCTTTTTCGAGTGTAGATAAAGCATTATACGTATACATAATAACATGTCATTTAAAAAAAAAATGTGAACGCACTTCAAAAAAGAGAGATTCATTTTGCTCACACAAGCGCACACATACACATTATCTGTGTGCATTGTGTGTGTGTGCGTGCGTGCGCGCGAGCGCGTATGTATGTATTTGGTATCAGGGTGTATCATGCGTGTCTATACGTGGGTGTGTACTCAATTCTGTTGTTGATGTTGATGTTGATCTACCATCAACATCAACATCGCAATGCATATAGAAATGATAGTTAGCTAAGCACACACACACACACACACACACACACTTTTAAATGATACATGTATTCTTTTTAATCTTTGAATTTCATTCGATATCAGGTCCATGTTAACAATGAAATTGATATGAAAAAATAAGCAGCTGCATTCTTCTCACTCTTGTGCCGCTATGAACTCACGTTTGTTTGTTTTTTACATACAGTAATATATATATATATATATATATATATATATATATATATATATATATATATATATACACACATATCTTTATCAACTTAAGCCAGTCCATATCTGCTTTGTTACACAAACACGTTCAGTCTTGTGCTTCTAAATCACCTTCTTTCTTTAACATACTTTTTTTCCTGCAGAGCATGCCGTACATAATATAAAAATAATATAAAAGTATGCATAAATCTTAGAAAAAAGACACACACACACAAGCTATTATATATATATATATATATATATATATATATATATATATGGATATAGTTATAGGATGGATCTAGACAATATCTACATTTGTATGTGCATACATTCCAAACGCAAAACTGCATATATTATTTTTCTTTCTCCCAAACAAAAATGCTGGATTGCATGTGGAGTGCAACGAACGCATTAAACAGCACTTGCCAACTTAGAAGGAAAGAGCACAAGTCAACAAATAATCGTGACGATCATTTATCTAAATTGTATATCATAGATACAATGGGATTACTGACTGCAAGATCGGAGTGACGCAAGTCAACGCACATTCATCGACCTTAACTCTATCAAAATACATCAGTAACAGTGCTTATGATACGATCCAATCAACGTATGGAAGGTGTATTAAAGGGATGGTACAGTATTGGTGGAGATGAAAATTGGACTTTAACTTTTTTTGGCGAGATACCAAGAAAACACTTATGAAATAGTACAGAGCATACCATTTTAATGTTTTACGAGGAATTCAAAGTTTATTTGATGAAAATCGGGTTTGAAATAGCTGAAACATCCAAAAGACAAAGTAAAACAAAGCGATCGTAATAAAAGGTGGGTCCCACACTTTATTGGGATAGCTCTGTTTGGCTATCTCAGCCATTTCAAAATCAATTTTCATCATATAAACGTTGAATTCCTCATGGAATTATGTGCTCTTTCATATTTCATAAGATGTTTCTCACTCTCTCACCAAATGATAGAAACCTGAAGTTAAGTTTCAACCAAAACTGTACGATCCCTTTAACTACGAATGATTATCTATAAAAACCTCAAACAGATATCTTAACTTCCTTTAACATTCTCTCCCTTTAGTGCACAAGCTCATTCGCTTATAATAGATATCATCCTTCATGATTACAATTATTATTATTATTATTTTGTGCCGGAGTGCTGGAATCTAAAACCTGAAATAACTGAGGCGAAACGAATCACGATGAAGCACCAACGACTGCGCTTGTGCAACAAAGGAAGAGAATCAAGGTTTCTTATTTTTCTTCTTCAATTTTGAAGGAAGGTAAGATTAACTATGAGTAGTGAGAGTCTGTTACAAAAGGAAATCACCCCGAGGGAATGGAGCTGATTAGGTTGAAAAGAATCCTCTAAGAATGGGCAAAAAAACAGTGATATCAAAGATAGATACTGATATGCTACGATAACATTACTCTATAAATGATACAATAGAATAGTGATGAGTATAAGGGTGTAGTGAAATTCTGTGAGACAGAAAATATATCCCCAGGGTGTGTAGCTGTTTATGATGAAAATAATCTTACGAAAACAGGAACGATGGTGACATCTGAGATAATAATGATAAGAAGGCAATAACATGTCGAAATGCCAATTCCTGCTCATCTAGCTTTTCATTTCCTTACGCTCGCAAAAAAACAAAAACAAAAAACAAAAAAACAAAAAACAAAAACAAAAACCCAGAGGAATACTGTCTTTATGGCAGTTGATACAATGAAGGCTGTTCCTTCGCCTTAATGTATTTTCATACGTGATCTACTACCTTCGGTCATTCTTAGCGTCCTTGTGATGATTATAGTATAGTAGAAGTACTAGTAGTTTCAATGATAATGATGATGATAATAACAATATTAATATTACTAGCAATAATAGTAATGATGATGGTGATGATGATGATAATAATAACAATAATAATGATAATAATAATAATGATAACAATAATAGCTGGGCTTCTATTTCTACGTTATAACAAATAAATGTTCTGTATACGCGCTTTCATAGATTTTTTTCCGTTTCACGCACACACACACACACACACACACACACGAGGAAGGTGCACACACACAGACATACATAACACGTAGTAATAATTTACATTCAAAATATGAATAAGATTAAGTTACAGAACACACAATAGAAGCTATACACGTTAACTTCAATTAACTTAAAAAACCCACAGAATTACACAGTTCTGTCTAGATTCAAAGTAACACAGATATTAGCGTACTATTAAAGCATAAAACATACAACCTAAGCTGTATTCATTGATATTAGAACGTGAAAGAAATAATCCTTGCTGTAGATATTATCAAGTTTTCAATAAGGATTTAAATGAAGCCGAGAGGGCGACTGACGAATATGCCGTGGCATTAAATTCCATAATATTGGTGTAGCAACCGAAAAAGACCTATCGCCACAAAATTCACTATTGACTTTAGAATAAAAAAAGAAGTGACTGATGCTGGGACTGTTCGATACGACAGGTGGGTTAACTAGATAATCAATTGATATACTGTGGACTAATATCACCTTAATATTATATACTTTAGAAACGAAAAGAGGAATCTTAAAGATGAAACGATTTCCAATAGGAAGTCAGTAATGTGAAGAATAAAATATTGAAGTAGATACTGCTTGATACTTATCTCAATTCTATCTGTGTCCGATTGTTTCATACTAGTTTGCGGATTTTGATGCCTGTTTATTGCTTGGTGTATTCTGTTATGTTAGGAAAATGATTCTCTACTAATACAAATTTTTTCATCATTTTGAATATCGGTTAATGCTATCTATCGGTTAATCGTTATATAAGAATAAACAATACAGACCTGTTATTTCAACAGTTGAATTCAGATATCAACATAATATCTATATTCAGTAATGTGTATTGACTTTGTGTTATAATCTTGTATTAAAAAGGAGTGTAAAATATTAAAGTCAAAATCAAAATCAAGTCAAAATTCGGTCAGTCTGCATAATTTGCTAGATTTAGAGATCAACAATGGACAAATAATGACCTCATAATATCAATCCATGGATATGGTATCTTTCTTTTTTCTGTGATAATACTTTATTTCTTTATCTTTCGTGTTCTGTCAGCTTTATTAGTTGAAATCATCGGATTCTGTCTCTTTACATCTTGAGCCATTAATTCTTTATGTCTTTGAAACCATGCTAGAGATGAAAATTTATCAATCAAGCCATTGCCTATTTCATGGTTGTATATATTCTGATGTATGCACAACGGTAAAAATTGCAAAAAAAAAAAAAATGAGCAAGTTGTAAGTCATGCGTGCTCTTCATAAGTGCTATATGACCTCAGTGTGATATCTCTGAAGCCTGAAAACTTGCAATCAAATTCTTTAAGTTCCTTCAAGCAAAATCTAAAAGCCATTTTGTTTATTCTATGTTTAGTTACTTAATTTCAATTTCAATTCAATTCAATCATAGTATATATCTAATCAACGAAAATCAAAACATAGTACAAAGTATACATGTCATAAAATAACATTGTTCAAACATTTGCAAAAGATTCATGACCTTTACGAGATAAATCATATAACATAATATGTATAATATATACAATAATTAGAAGAAACAATGCATATAAATAAATTATACTTCGTGGGCGTGCGGAAAATAAATTCGATTATGGAAAATAGTGATCCACTAAAAACCAAAGCTTGTGGGACGTGGATTGCTAAATTAATAATGAGTAAATGATATATCATTCGAGGTTTTTTTTTAGAGCTATTGTATTTGATATAGATCATTTAAGTCATTTGTAAAGATACACATGTAGTTATTTTGATATACGCTGGTACACAAGTAGTTATTTTGAGATACTTGCCGTGATCATTTGATATATCTGTGCTTATTCGCAATGATGCGTTCCTCGGGTGACTACATTTTGCCTGACCAATATTGCAACATCATGTTGCATTGAAACCTTGAGTTTTATCATGAACATTATTAACTATTTTGTACATTCCGTAGATTTTATTATAATCTCGACATATTCAAATTTCACATGTGTTTCGTCATCTTTCGTAATACGCATGTTGCGCTAAACGCTAATATAATTACTTTGGAACACATCCTACAAGCATTTTTAGTAGCCTAAGGTTTCTCATATCACACATCATTGTAATATAATTATGTCCTTTTACATTTGTGAAATTATGTCTAAAATTGACTGCTGTATTAAACATATTTTAGTTCGAAATCAGGAATATGAAACCTCTATATGAAGTGTGGAATATGGAACATGAATAAAAAAAATCAATAAAGGCTAAAAAATGGGGGAAAAATACGATTATTTTGTCAAATCAAGATTCAAAAGAAATGAGAGAAGAAGCTTTGTAAAGAAAATGATTGGATTTGAATCTATTTCTCACAAAAATGTAAATGATATTTGACTCTTGATTTTGCCTCATGAATTCTTAGATTAATAATATAAAAGAATGAAATAAAGATATCTCTTTATTTAATCATGTTTGTGCCCTTACTCCCTAAACTATATCTATCTCCATCTCTTCATCTCTTTCGCTCTTCCGATCAATCAATGTGACCATCCATCCATATCTATCTATATCTATATTCATCTTTCTATATCTCATCCATCTATTTTGCCGTTCGGCAATCAATACATCTCTCCTTTTCTTCTCGATCTCCGGGCTTGAGTTTGGAATTCCTCTCCGTCAGTGTCTCGATCGTGTAGCTAGGAGTGAAGGAGGAAGGAATACATGTGTACAGAGGGAGGGGCAGGGTGGGGGTGGGGGGGGGGGGGGGGAGGGTGGAGGGGAGCATGAAGGGGGCAGCCGTATACGTCTAGAAGAAGAAACCTGCTTAGCATTCAACGATAGTTTGTGCAAAAAGTGTTGACTACATTGTCTCTTTGCATGAGAGTATAGGAAGGAATGACAAGAACATAAACGCAGAAATTAAGAGATGCAGAAGAGAAAAGGAGGTGAACTTAAGAAGTTGATCACGGTTTCTTTGCGCATTGTCGATCAAGGGCACTTGCGGTATAGTTTTATCCCGAGGTAAAGACGAGTCATTTTCAACGGTTATCCTGGCTTTAAGCTCCGAGTAATCCTGATTAAGAACACCACCACCACCACCAACAACAACAACAACAACAATGAAACTGACAGAAACTACGTTTTATATCATCTTCTTTCTGCATTTTTTTGTTTTGTCTTGTTTAGTTTTCGTTTGATTTGGTTTATTCTCCACTTCTTCCGCTATCATTGTGAGGCTGGTAGGATAAGGTGTGGATAATAATTTTCAACATTGAAATGAGGATACTTATGATCACACACTTATACATTAGCAAAGAGATAACACGAGCTTTGGAAATAGAGAAAGCGGCTGAGGGGGCGGGGGGGGGGTGTGGGCGAGCGAATATTATTAAAGAGAGAGTTAAAATCACTATTTACCACAAAGTTTACCAAAAAGTTTATAAGTATAATCAATATCAACCATAAGACAATTATACAAAATGTGAATATAAGTTTTATCAGAATCGTTTCTATACATTGAACAAATTGTCTATAATTGAGAAAATATTGACATCTCCTAATAGATCTAGGCTTTATTTGGAAATCTTTATAATGAATATTATGGTAGGGTATTTGTGACACAACTGACCTATACACATAATAATATGCATCAAATGTGATAACGCGAACATTCTTTAAATCACTGCTCCCAATGGTAAGCAGTGGCATTATTAAGGAGGCGGGGGGGGGGGGGGGGGGAGAGCTTGAGGCAATAATTCAGTGAATCCATGTTTACGCGAAACGTGCTCCGGAGTGCAGCTGCTTGCAAAATTACAATTGCGTGCTTAAACTATGCAGTTTTGGAACATTGAATCAATCATACCTTCTCGGAGCCTCTTCGGAATAGCACTGCTCCCCGCGGTTATCACAACCCACCTCATTTATACACCTGCGACAGACTATTCTGTGTAACAAGATCGAATGTCAATGCATAACCACCTTGCTTCAATAAGTAAGGAAACGAATCAATGTTGTCATATTCTTTAAATGGGATCGTTAGACCCATAGGCTCCTCTGCAGAATGGAAGGCGGAATTGCTGCAGTCTTGGAATAAAAGAAAGAAGGGGAAAAAAAACCCACAACGAACACATACAAACACGATAAATCTACCGCCTAAGAGAATACAGCTCTTGAAATTCCATCGAGCCGATAACGGATTCCTTACGCATACTGTAAACGTTGCCTTGTGGTGTTGAAGAGGCGAGTTTGAAAGGTGGCAAGGGGAAAATGCTGCCAGGCCCATGTAGAATTCTCTGAGCAGGTGCGTCTTTAATCTCTGGTCTGGCATTTCTCTCATCAGGTAGAAATAAGACAAATTTCGATCCTACTCAAACACCTTTGTATAGACATTGACAATTCCAAATTAATTTTACGAATTGAATGAAGAGTGTCTTCTCGTTATGACAAACTTTATCGTGCAACCAGTGCCGTATATTAAAGGGGCATAGTCCCGGTTGTGTAGATGGCGCTGTTGATGCTACTGCCGATCACCGTTAGCATTGATACGAAGATTGCCGAAATTGAGCTGTCATGAAGAGTAAAGCGCGTAGGTGTTGCTAAGTAACGTTGCCTTCGTTGTGTTCTCTGCGCATCACGCAGTCTGTAGTAATGCCAGGGTGCGTGCATATGAACTTCTTATTATGACATCACAAAAGAAATTTGCTAAATCTGTCATCCCCCTGAGCCGAATCATGAGCCGAACTGTGATCGGACCACTGACACAGTGGATCGGACTTCTTCGGACTCGGGAAAGTGGGCCAAAGCGTAAGCGCCCAAGAGAAGTCGATAGCATAGGTCTTTATAGGAAACTTGCGCCGTTCGCCCGCGTACGCATTTGACTAAAACACCGGACCATGCACCTTTAAGAGAGTCTGGCCCACGGAACTAAAACATAGTGGAATGCGTGTTCACCCAGGAAATACGCAGCCACCAAAACTTGCTACCACCGCCATTTTGATAGGTCAATTTTTCCTTATATGGAGTGCACGCTATGTGGATCCAACCACTCTCTCATTTTCGATTGTTCATGCACGCGTCATATCGCGCACCCCACCCCCACTTCCTCATCAATCGCGCACACACTGGTAACACGGGAGGTATATGGTATGATCAAGGAGGAATGCTCAATTCGGTGTAATAATGGCATAGATAAAAATGGCAGTGGTAAAATTGGCAGAGGTAAAAATGGCAGAGGTGAAAATGTCAGAGGTAATAATGGCAGAGGTAAATAATTAAGACAGTGGTACAAATGTCAGAGGTAAAGTTGTCAGTGGTCGAAATGTCAATGGTCAAAATGCCAGAGATAAAAATGTCATTGATAAAAATTTAGTCGTAGAAATGCAAGATGACGGGGTAAAAGTGACAGAGATTTTATTTTCCTTCATGTTTCTGACACCTTTCTAGCAATACGCGCTTTTCGTGCCTTCTCCTAAAGCACGGGGGAGACCGGGGAGAAATGGGACACGGGGAGAAATATAAACTCATGTATATAAGTTGAAAAATGGTCGGCAAGTCAATAATCCAATTACATCAGTATGAGCCTCGTTACACCTGAAAAAGGACATATACGACTACCATACAGCTCTACAGGTATCTTGTGAGTAAAATATCAAACTTAGATCTCGTAGGTCCTATACTATGTTAATAGGTATTTTAATAAGTGTGCAAACTTCTGAAAATAATATTGCTTGATAACAGACATGCAGGTATGAAAAATTGACAGGGATCTTTTACTGTTTTTGTTATCACTGGGAGAAATTTAATAGGGCATAGTGTTACATTTCTCCCCGCAGCACATGTAAATCCTACTTTGGTCATGATGGTTATCTAATTTCTCTCCAGGTTGTCTCATTTCTCATCGCTTGATGTCCCATTTCTCCCCAAATTAGGGGTTAAACAAATCATTTATTACACGAAAATGTTATATATATATATATATATATATATATATATATATGGGTATCATAAAATGCTCTACTAATGTTCCTACACTCCTGTGCTACATACTCTCTCTAAAAAAAAAAAAAATCGAGTGAAAATATTCACTCTTAAAGGAATACAGAAAAGAGTGAATTTAGAGTGAAATTGGAGTGAATTTTGAGTGGAAATGTTCCTTTTCACTCATTTTGGAGTGACCTCAGGGATCACTCCTAAATCTTTGAACAATGTAATGAAATATTTTGCAAGAGCCTACTGATGTCGGCCGATAAATCTAGTTGTAGTTTGTTTTTTGCGTTTTGTATTTTTACTTCTACATAGGCCTAGGGTACAACTGTTACATTGTATTTATGTACATTTACAATCATGATAAAAAAATGTCGATTTGACATTTACTGATTTAGCACAACTTAAACTCAAGCCTGAGCTGCTACTTCTGGTACAGGTAGTCAGTAAAACAATTGATTTAAAGAAAATGTCTCCATGCGCCGTGTGAATAGTGCATTAACATAAGCATCGGTGCCAATTCGCGAAAACGTCTCGCAAAAGTGTCTATAGCCTTGTCAGCGAAAATATCTACGCAAAAATAACAGCGTATACATGAGTAGAGATTGTGTGTTATGCTGAGACTAAGAAAAAATGCACTAAGAGAATAAATGTGTCTGAAAGAGAGAGACTTAGATAGAGAAAAAAAGTGGAAGAGAGGGAGAGAGAATGTGGCACAGACAGAATGAGTAGAATTTACATGTACACCAATTCGACTTTGCCATAGAAAATTGGTAAAATATGTACTTCTGAGGGGGGGGGGGGAGTACAAATGGGATATGCTGTAAAAAGTGGGGGAGAGGCATGCCCCCTCATTTTTTTTTCTGGGGTATGCCCCCCCCCCCCCCCCCCCCTTTCAATTTTGAAAATTAATAGGACTGTAATGTTTGTATTTATTTAAATTTTAAATGACAAATTTATATCAATAATTTTCCTTAAGTTAAGGTTGAGTCTATTTTGATGGCAAATTTTCACACACACACACACACACACACACAAATCAGCTCGCTCTCTCACATATCATTGAGTATCATGCATTGACCCTCTCCCCCAGCTCACAATTAATCATGTATTTGTAGCCTGTTTGAAAAATTCCAGGATATTCTTGTAAATTCCAGGAGTTTTAGTGTTGATTTCAGGAGGACTGACCTTGAAAAGTGGAAGCACTGATGATATGAAGCAATAAGACAGACGCAGAATCTTGCCTGCTTTTGATGAGCAACTGAAACTCTGGGCCTAACTTCTTTTAGTGGCGAGCATTATGCCTAAATTAAAGTGCTTATTAATGAAGAAACTTGATTTACTTACGGTGCATATGTAATTCTAGGTAAAATTCAACAGCAAGAAAAAAAAAAACGCCGCAAACATGTTAAAAGAACTAATGTGAGTCCTCCGCATAGCCGCCATACAGCCTACACACAGCGCCCGTGCACACATGACTTCGTCGAGCTCTGGACCCTTTTTTATCGACTTTGTCAGACTGGCAAAAGATCGAGAAGTTTAACTCGAAGTTTTGCCAGTGTGACCGCAAACTTTCCACGTAACTTTTCCGCCAAACTTCTCGATCTGTTTGCGGGCTATGTATCCGAAGCGCAAGGCCATTGTCATGTACAAACTGCATTGTTACGTCATAATCACTAGCCACTGGACGGCGTACTCTTGCTTGCGCGCGTACCAGTGGCCCAGTCTGACCGCGCCTAAGCGTGCACTCCATATAAGGAAAAATTGACCTAACAAGATGGCGACGCAACACGGTAAATTTGGCTGCACGGTCTCGTGTATGTTGGGAATAGGGACACGCATTCCACTATGTTTTAGTTCGGTGGTCTGGCCAGCTCGGTTTTGAGCTTATGAGATTTGAAGCCTGTAATTGGTCAAAAGCTGGTCCCGTGATCTACAGGCGCCATGTCGTTACCAAAGTCAGTCACGCGGGCGCGAGCATAGCTCACACGCAGTGCCCATTGTTCATTACGCGCAGCTACGCGCTAATATTGCTTGCCTTTGGGATGTCTCCACTATTGGTCACCGTGCAGTGGGGAAAATAATTGCCTTTGCCGTTGTCTACTTTATTGAAGTAGAAGGTATACTCGAAAGAGATATTTTGATATCTTACCGCGATAAACTGAAGATTCGTCATGCCTTTCTACGCCAAACGACCTGGCTCAAGTGTAATGACGCACCGCTTTCCGACAGAGTGCAACGGGAAAGCAGATCCAAAAGGAAGGAAAAAGTGGGCAACGAGCAGCAACTCGTTTCTGTGACAGGTGAGATTCATTATACAGGTATAAGGCTCAATGTCAGGTAAAATGTTGAAATTCTACTACCTATTGTTGAAATATTATTACACGGTTCCTCAATACCTTGGAGATCATCCAATGCATAAAAATCAAACACGGTGTTTGCATGCCACCATTACTACACACAGGGTGATTTCAAGTTCGGTGCTAGTGCTAATAGTGGTAGCCCCCAAATGACAGCCTTAAAACGAGCTCCGACAGCGACTGTCAGATTAACGAGGCAGTTATACCAATCAACATTATCGACCCCAACAATAGGTGCTATAGTATCGCACCGCCGCGAATCCGCGGGAATTGCACGACACATAAAGTGATGGCTTAAACCCGCCGCACACTACACGATTTTGCCCCGATTCACCGGTCTTACAGGACCTTAAAACTAGAAGTGTGACGTCACAGTCTTGCCAGTTTGCAGTCGCAGGACTGGGTCTTAGCGCCAGTCGAAGAGATTTGACATGTTCAATTTCTACGACCGGTCATAGGCTTTCAGCCATTCACAACGCAGTAAAATGCAAGCGCACGCAGTGCACACTGCGCGCGCTTTACAGTCGTAAGCCTAATCGTAAGGTTCGGTCGTATAGTGTGCGGTGTCCGGTCGTATGACTGGTCTTAAGACCCAGCTTGGCTTAAGACTTTAAGACCAGTCTGATCGTGTAGGCCTTTAGAGTTAAAGTGAAATAGAAAAAGGTGTAGCCATGACTGCTTAGTTTTAGACAAATAATTAGGAAGACTGATTACAATATCACAAATTCAATCTCTTCTTGAAATCACAATTACCTTAATTTCGCTCCTAGGCTCAGATTTTTGTAGCCACGTTGAGAGTGTTTGTGTACGTTACGAGGGCGACCGACCATTAAAATTGCATTAACATAGACTTTGCACGTAACACGTGCATCTACTGTCGAAGTGAATACGGGTCTCGCACGGCAACGCTAACACCGAACTTGAAATGACGAAAATGATAATTCCTAGGGGAATCCAGAGGGACAACTCGGCCCCACCGTCAAAGCGAGGCCGAGTTGTCCCCGAGTCCGAGTTGTTAGGCCTGACCCCGATCCGGTTAGTTCTGAGATGCAAACCGTTTGGGTTAATATTTTGCATTTCCGTCGGTCTTAATACCGAAAGAATATCTTGTTGTTACAACATTAGTTCGCATATTTCCTAGGCACAAGTGTACATTTTGCTTGCAGTATATCGAAAACGTCTACCAAGAAACTTACCTAGCTGACGCGATTTACTGGGATGATGAGTTGTTTTGGAGTGTTTTGAGATCAAAAGTGTAGAATAATAAAAGTCGGTATTTATTCAAGAAGGATCCAGGCTAATTCGGTCTCAGGGACAACTCAGCCTTATTTCAGACAATTAAAAACGCAGTTCGTGATCGCAGTGTTTTACACATAGGCATACGTTCATTTTGTATGCGCGCCAAAAAGGTTCTTTGATGTCGAACGCGTTGCATGAACTCCGTCCATAACTGCGACATAGCCCAGCCCTGGTTCAGCCAGTACGCGGAGCGTTCCCATCGTACAATATTGTACAACCCAGAGGGACAACGGGCCTGATACCGATCGGGGAAGATCTGAGATTGCGACTCCGCCGAACCTTTTTGGTTCATATTTCGCATTTTCGTCGTTATACCCAACAATCTTATTACTACAGCGTTATTCCACACATTTCTTAGGCATACGTGTATATTTTGGAGCAAACTTTAACAGTTCTGCAGGCTTTCAAGAACGATGTTTTACCTTTAAACAACCTTCGTAAATTCGGGCCGTAGTATTTATACGTGTAATAAGATTTATGTATTGCGTTGGGAAGCCAACAGAAATGCAATGTACCTACATAAAAGTGGCATTCACTCTTTAAAGCGATATCGTATATTGATAGCAATAAATCGCCCTTTAAAGAAAAGTAATTTTCCTGTCCAAGCTGTTTTCTCTTCTCAATTTCATTCAGTGTATACCACTCTCTCCGTATCACTTCCTTCCTCTTATGCCACAAGAAAGGGAAAAAACACACACACTGACACAACAACCTTTCTAGTGATTTTCCCTTATTACTTTTGTATGCATAACCAAGGATATGAAAAAAAAAACACGTATTTCCAGGGATTCACTTTCACTTTTCAACTGACTTGTTTTGTTTTGCTTATTTTTAACATTCAATTTATGTCTCTGCTTACAATGTGCTGAAAATAGCAGGAGACAAATTCAAAAGGCTTTTCATCCAGGGCACGTAACCGGAACGCGAGGGAAATGTACCACAGGCAATGCTGTCTGCAAACATGCACGTGTCACATGTCCTTAAAGAAATAATAATGGGAAAACAAATATAATCGAATTATATAGATCATGAGAGGGATATATGGCCTACATAGCGCAAGAAAGAAAGAAATAACAATGGGATTATTATTCGCGACAATACAGCATTTAATATCCATGCTTTGATTTTTTATAAACGAAGTGACGACATGGGGCCTACTTGAAATAATTTACAAGCTGCTGTCGAGGCCATTACTACCACGAACGTCTCGCAGTAAATGTTCAGGTATCTTCTTTTATTTAGTTTCGTTTGCTGTCTCTAGGATATAATTATTGTTTCTTTTAAAAGCGTCATCATTTAGTAAGTTTAGTGTCTTCAGTATTCTCCATCACGTGTTTGTGCCTCATAAACATATTTATTGTCGTTGAGTATCATTGACAAAAATATACTGTATGACGATTCAAAATGCAAAGTCGGGCCTTTAAGGCGCTCTGAAGTACAGAAAGCAAGAAACAAATAAACAAACAAAAAAACAAACAAAGAAACCAAAACACTTTTTATTTTTATTACTAATATGGGAGTGGAGAAAAATATTTTTCATGATATCTTGCCAATTCAAAATCAAGTCAAAATACAAAAACAAAACAAAATCTGGGAAAGTCCTATTCAAATTTTCTGAAGAATTCCGCTTCTTTTGTCTCATCCAGTAGTGTGAAAATGCAAGCATGATAGGACTATGCAGGTTACAATAACATAAAAGCAGAGTGTGGAATACAGTTTATGGAATCATATTCGTAATATGTCCTGTTTGCCAGCTCAACAAGTGGTCATCGATGCCTGGCAAGAAGCAGCCTCCCAGCAATACGCCCGGGCAGATTCCCGCGCACTTGATTTTAGACGCCATTAAAGACCAGCGATTCTGGGCTTCTCGTCGGAGATGGACGTTGGCATGGCAACGGGAGGCGGCTGTGAAAACAGGATGCAGATGAGAAACGCACCGATTGTAATCCACCACCAAGGAGGACGCTCGTGTCGAACATGCTGATAGGTGTAATGCCCTCGCAGACGTGTCGTTACCTGGCGTTGGCCCTAGGGGCCTGCCTCAAATCGAAATGAAGCAGAGAGTACATACACAATAGATTCCATAGTGCCCTAGAGCGATCGCTGGTCCGACACTAAAAAGCAATAAAAGAAGTATGGCGGAATACAATATCACGTGTATGGGAAATAAGAACACTCCTAGCAGTGGTGGACCTATACACCGAGAGACAAACATGGTTGGTATCAAGATCACCCCTCCCTCTCCCCCCCCCCTCCCACCCCCCCCCCCCCTAAAGAGAGATATAGAGAGAGAAGAAGGAGAAGAAGAAGGGAACGAGTACCGCACTTTTAAAGAACATCATCATCGGTTGCCAAAGGGTCAAGCTTATAGCTTATAATTGGCGACCGCTCTGTATGGTAATTCATGACACCTGTACTGTAATTATGTCGCAGATGTGTGTGTAATGAAAATTATTGGAATTGTCAGGATTGTAGAAACTAGCTATACGGAGTATCATATTTGTTTATATATTATGTTTGATTATAAAAATTGTCAAGAAAAATGGTAAATGATGCCATTCAGAGAATGAATAAATAAATCAAGTCAAATAAAAAACAAACAAACAACAAACATGTAGAAGAGACTTTACGTCAGAAACACACGTGCAACAATAAAAACAAATGCCTCATTAACACATTCTGTCCATAATTAATACCAACTTTCAAAGCAGTAGCACTATCCTTTCAAAAGTTATTAGAGTTGAAAGTGAAGAGTGTGGACAAGGATTTTCAGAAATGAAAAGGGGATTCTAAAGACACACCTAATCACACTATTCTACCAAAAATGTTCGAGATAAACTGCTAAAAAAACATACTTTTCTTCCAGTTTTATGATACCAAATTTTAGCATAATGTAAAAGAAGACCCGCTCTTTCAGAAAATATGAAAAAGTCAAGTTCGGCTTGGTTGACCCATTTCACTTATTTTCAATCCTCACGCAAAGTCAGTGTGTGCAACTTTATGTTCGTTTTGAGGTGCACGGTCACATTTGTCTGATCTTAATGGAAAATCGATATACATGCTGCATCTCTTTCAACCTGGGAAAATAATGTGTTGCCGTTATTTTCTTTTTCTTTTGTGATCCTCATTTGGCATCATTACAGAAAAAACAGCAACAACTGCATAATATGTAGAGTTCTCCACAGATCACTGTCGTGTCCATAGGTGGCGAATATCTGGGTGCAAGTCACGAGCTCAACCCCTAAGAATCATACAGCCCACGAGTCATTCAACCCACGAGTCTTGCGGCCCACGAGTTATACAACCCGCGAGCTAGTGACTTAAAACTTGATAAACAAGGCAATTGAGGTCGACATCAAGTGAAATAATTATTGGCCCACGAGCTATATGGTCTATCAGCTCGAAGCTATAGTCAAATAAGGTCAAAGAGCTCGATAATGTATGCAAACCAGTTCTCTGCCTACGAGCTCGACAAAAAAAAAAAGTCCGAGGCCGACAACATTGCTGGGTTCGTGTCGGTCTCGTGGGCCTTGTTTGACTCTAGTGTCAAGCTGGTGGGTCTTTTTGCATATGTGACCCTGCACCTCAAAACAAACAAAAAGTCGCCAGACATGAATTTTTAGTTAAGACTATATTCTGAAAGAGCAGACTTTAAGCTTTAAAATGAGGTATAACTCAAATCAAATGGACTCTAATAACCTATCTCAATATTGGAAAGAAAGCACAAACTCAGGAAAAGTGGGAACTGAGAAAAGAGGCTCTGAAGTACAGTGTCTATTCAAGCGCTTAATCTTTACAAAACCGTGCTGGCTGTGCGATGAATGGGACAAAAAAACAGGAAGTAAACCACCAGAGTAACAACAATGAAGGGATTATTAGATTAAACTGAAATTAAGCATGCCCCATTAACGCATTCTGTCCACAATTAATGCCAACTTTCAAAGCAGTAGCACTATCCTCTCAAAAGTTATTAGAGTTGAAAGTGAAGAGTGTGGACAAGGTTTTTCAGAAATGAAGAAAGGATTCTTAAGACACACCTAATCACACTATTCTACCAAAAATATTCGAGATAAACTGCTAAAAAAACACACTTTCCTGCCCGTTTTATGATACCAAATTTTAGCATAATGTAAAAGAAGACCCGCTCTTTCAGAAAATATGAAAAAGTCAAGTTCGGCTAGGTTTACCCATTTCACTTATTTTCAGTCCTCAAGCAAAATCAGTGTGTGCGACTTTATGTTCGTTTTGAGGTGCAAGGTCACATATAGTGTCGAGTTCATGAGCTGCATGGTTCGTGGACCTTTTTTATTCAATACCGAACTCGTGCGCTGTATGACTCGTAAGTGCCGAGCTCGAGGGATGACGCCAAGTGTTCGGTGGTCCGTATTTGTACAGTTCTCTCTACCTTCTGTTGAGGGAAAGGGGATTTTGCGCCACTCACGCATAATCCCTGAATGAAAACAGAAATGGGAAAGAGAAGAAAAGAATGTGCTAACTCCTTTTCCAAGCTCATGTTCGCTCGACAGACGGACAGAAATAACATTCCCAGTATTCTCTTACAAATTGAAACTGAAACAAGATCACGTTGTTTTACACCTCTTCATTCATGTGCTCATCTCTCAACATGACCAGTGAAAGTATGCGGAATCTCGCAATTTTTGTATTTTAACATATTTTTCCGCAGAAGGCTCTATATGTTGCGTAATATTTTTTTCTTCATTCAATGCGATGAATGGAAATTTTTATATTATGGAAAAGAGTTTCTCTTGAACTCGTTTTAGACAGGATGCACGAGGGGAAAGTAAACCCTCCGTGTTCGCGTCACAGTGAATGCCTCGCGAGTGGATGTAGAGTTGAATACATAACGGTGACGTCTTCTTTAGAATTCCAGCTGCTTTTTTGTCACCCGCAATACCACTGCCTGGCTCACTTGGGATTTACATGAGGATAGTCACGTGGGATACCGCTAAATCCACAAGACCACTTATCGATTTTACTCACCGATTGTCACTTAAAAGAAAGAAAGAGAAAAAAGAAAGTGATGAATTCAGTGGCATGAGAGCAGTGAATCCATTATCGCGGATGTGAAGAAAGCCACACACACACACACACATACACACACACACATAGGTCCTACACACAAACACAAACACAAAAACAAACATAAACACATGCACACTCACAAAGAAAATCAATCAGTTGTGTGTTTGAAACATTTTCAGATTGTCGCGGAAAATTGCAGATTCCAATATGGCGGTTACCATGGTTACGAGATGATTTCCTTCCTTTGGAATATCCTATAATCTTTTGTGTGGTTGGAGTGCCGATAAGCACCAGCTTCCAAAGTCCCTGGTACATGCAATCATCAAGTTTAATATTTTGAAATGTTGTTCTAATCCAATGCGTGCATGAGACACGTTCCATGTGATTAACTGCCACAGTCTTCTTGTGTACAGAAATGTGTACGTGGGTGAAAAGGAATGAGGGCGTCTGACGTGATTTTGTAAGCTTGTCCCTTCAAAACTGAGAGTGTGTGTGCATGTGTGGGTGCCTCTTGTGTATGCATTGGTCTATATGTTAGTAATGCTTGTGGATTTGTCAGTAATTACTACGTTAGCGTACTTGAGGTAGGTGGTAAATAAGTAGCTGGCTTGGCAGAGTATGTTAATATCCCTATATATATAGGGATATGAACATACTATATTAACTAACATAATATATATATATATATATATATATATATATATATATATATATATATATATATATATATACTCCTAGATGGGTCATTTGGAAGACATTTCCATTTGTTTTATATGCAAATTTTAAAATACATGTTCAATGGCAATTTACGCAATGGAGACACGAAAATTGTCTCCTTAATGACCAGTTGTCTCCCTAATGAAGACACTTCCCCCCCCCCCCCCAATATGTCTCCCTAAGGTGCCAACTAGGGATATATATATATATATATATATATATATATATATATAATAACGAAGAATCATGAAATAAACTGGTAATGCATTTTTTCTTTTGCCAACAAAGAATGATTTTATTCGACTCGAATTTTCGGTGGCCTCCACCTTCTTCAGGGGTCTCAAAATTCGAGTCGAATAAACTCATTCTATATTGGCAAAAAATGCATTACAAGTTTATTTCTTCATTCTTCGCTATATTGGAGCCAATACGTGAATTCTCAATACATATAAAATTTATATATATATATAACATATATATAATTAATCATTTCATTTCTTGATTTTCGGGGTGTTTCTTTCATTACTGTTTATGGAGATTACTTATCATTTATTGCGCAACATAAAAACTTACAGGTAATGTACGCGTGCTGTATTAATCATGAATTTATTTCTTCAAAAAATCGTTTTCCGTACTTTCAATCTCTCCCTCCAGCGATCCTCATCCCTCCCCCCATCTCTCTTTCTGTATCTTTCTCTGCTTCTTCTATCTCTTTTATAAACGATCGCCTGAGATCTCACTTTACAACCCTTCATCGACCTACACAATAATTATTTGTCCGAAATTATTGTAGTTTTTATCATGTTTTATTGGTTTTACTCTTTTGAGTGTGTTCGCCTATTTTGTTTCGCGCTATTTTAGTTTGTTTACTTTGTCTTTCATTGTTAAGTTAGCATTGCAAGAGGAAATAGATGTTTATGTATCATCTTATATTTTGCTTTGTAGTCTCTCATATCTAGCTATCCATCCCTCTCTCTCTCTCTTGTAAGGGTATTGACGTCATTAGCGTAATTTTATCATTGTTTTATCCCAGTATTCCAAACGAAGACTTCTTGTGGCATCGCATAAACTCGTTTTCTGTAATTCACTTTATCAACCCTCTACCTATGTATATATTAAATGCAATTACAGGAATATAGAATTCAACTCTGTATAACTTTTTTTTTCACTCTCTCTCTCTCGCTCTATCTATTTATCTGTCTCTCTGCCTATACATGTCATGAAACTTTTATGTTGTTATATCAGCCAACGAACTCTGAGTCAATTTGCGAGACAATTCTTTCGCCAAGATATGCTTACATGCTTATGCAAAGGTAACATGAGTTCAGTGTGGTTTTCTTTTCTTTTTTTTTTGTCTATTTGCATTTGCTATCTTTTATAAAAGAAATGACTGACATTTTCTTATACTAAATACTTCTTTCTTCAAGAAATCCAATTTAAATTTGGTGGAATTAAATTTAATCCTGCAGAGACCAAAAAAAAAAGAAGATTTTTGATCAATCTAATAAATCATAAGTCCATTCATTGCTAAAACAATGCCTTTGATAATCTATCCAGTCACTACAGTTTAGTTTCTTAAACGAAAAAGAAAGGTCAAATTTAGCTCTCGAATGGGCATACAAATAAATGTATATATATTATAATCATAACTATGCATATCATGTTGGCCTCTATAATAACAGTATGTAATTGTGATGTTACACCTGTTGGTATTGAAGACGTGACTTTTCTGTCAAATGTTGTGCACACACGAACAACTTGTAGATCAGAAAAAAAAATGTCATCAAAATGGTTTAAACTGCACCTTTATTTCGATACATTATAAGCACAGGTACACACATATTATGCATTTGTACTGGAGGAGACGTGACCGCCTAAATAAGAGACTGATTCCTGTTCGTAACGTCCATTCAAATAGACAGACAAAAGCACTGATGAAATGGAGTTTTAGTGCACGTTCATTTACATCAGTATACAACATTTATAGCATTGAGAGATTGGGAACCTCAAAATGTGCTTGCTGTTTCAACGTACATTTACATTTCTCCTATGTAAATTCCTTTAATTTATCTTGTTTACATTCTTCTCTATCCTCCTTTTTCTTTTCTTTTTTAAATTTAGGCAATCTGCATTAATTGTCTATTTTGGTTCAGTAGTAAATTATTGTTCATGAAGGAACTGCAAGTTAAGAGTCAAGTTTATCAGCATTCCCTTCGATTTCCATCAACTTTGCTTTGATACAATAAAGTCACATTATACACCTTATATCATTAATCATGTTTGTATTTTCTTGCACAATATGAAATATGCTGCAATGAATTTGTAAGATATGCACTAATAAATTGTTTCACTGTTATTACATTTTCGTTGGAATGAAATATATGAAAATAAATGTATAAAATTGTTGCGAATGAAAACCAGACGCCGCTTCTGATGTCTGAATGTTTGTGAAAAAAAAAGGTGTTATAAAGAATCCGCATAAGATGTACTCCAGTGGTAACCAGCATGAATCAAACTGTTCAAAGACGAGCAAAACAAGAACAAGATGAAGAAAGGAAATGCTGCTTGACACTGAACTCCAACTTCGTTTGTAGTCATACTCAATCCAGGATGTAAGCACTGTTGATACTTTTAACATGTTTAACCCTCCTCAGAAGAGGAACTGCAAATAGAAATACGGAACCATGTAAATGTACAGAAAAGATTCGGAGGGAAGTAGAGATCTCCTGATGAATCGAACCGTCCAGGTCCTGTTCCGTTCACTGACCAAGCACATGGCTTGTATGCCCTTCATGCCGATTTCCTTTGCTGAATTCGTCACGCCCCTTACTGGTCCAATTCGCGTTCATTCGCCCTGCTCCCTCCGGCTATCCGTCTGCACGTCTGTGTCTTTCTGTAACCTTCCACAACCTTCTGTCCTGTGTTTTTACTCGTTAATATCTGTATTATGTACTTGTCTATCTGTCATTGAATTCGAATCAAGTCCAAGTGAACGACTCTATACTCTGCTCAAAGAGTTATACAGCACTAGAGTCATACAGCCCACGAGCTATAGACACTAGGCAAATGATAAGCCCGCAAGCTCGACACTATAAAGCGAATAAGACCCACAAGCTGGACATTACATCATGAGGCTTAATTTATGTGATGCCGCACTTGTGGACCTCTTTTTCATAGTGTCGAGCTCGTGAGTCGATCGTGGGTCGTATATGCCTTGCGTCTAGTTCGTTGGCCTGTTTAACTTACTGCCTAGTTCGTAAACATGATTTACTTTGTGTCTTGCTCGTGGGTGGGTGCTTCACAGACCTTTATCCAATGTCTAGCTCGTGGGCCGTATGACTCGTAGGTCTGTAGCTCGTGGGATGACCCCAGAATATCACGTGATTTAGCTCTGTAGTACAAATTCCGTAAGGTATAGCATCACAGTATCCCAAGGCATCGAAGTGCAGCTATGGCAGACTTGCTGACCTGCTTGATATGCTCCTTCTTGGTAAGATAATACCTAGTCTTTCATAGGGCACATGACAATGACATGATGTTGACGTCACCGATATGTACTGCCATCGAGACTGGGAATGTACGAAAATGTTTATATTTTTACCTCTGCCCTTTAAGAACAGAGTAGCTAGCTTAATCAGCTTTACGATCAACAGACGAGAATGCCGTCTGCATATCAACGTCGATCACAATCACAAGATTGTTGAAGAGCAGGTGTTCCCGCGGAAGCAAAAAAAAAAAAAAGAAAATTGGAAAAGAACAAGATACCTTCAACATTTTGACGCTATAGAGAAACTCTTAGGCATCCATTTGCTGTAAATCGTGACGGTGAAAACATCAAAAGCTTTTGACGCTATCGCATTCCATTCTACTCAATAAACGCGTAAAATTGCTACGAATTTACAGTCTACAGTGTCAGGAATTTGACAGTACTTGGCTCACGGCGACGAATCTATCCGTGTTTTAGATCTGCAACCATCTTTGTTAGGAGGCACGTTCGAGTCAACTTGACGTTGAGTGAAAGAAATTTACATTTTTATAGTAAACTAAAGTAACCTGTCGCGGTGTCGGACCACGCTAGCCTCTCTGAAGGAGATGACAGGTCGACCAAGCTATAAACAACATCGTAAGGTGCCACACATTTGCCTTTTTGATGGAGGTAATTGTATTACTATGTGTAAAGTCATAGTCGTCTTTTTGTTGCAATATTTTGTTTTTCTGACTGGTATAGCATAGCACTGACCTCTAACGTCGCATTCGCATCCATGCGTGCTTGACAATTATACACACTGTTTTACCCCCTTTTATCATTATTCGGACTTCCAAAAAAACATGACAGTATTCATCGTCATCAGGAAGCACAAAAAGGTACACCTAGTTAAGAGACGAACAACTTCTTTGTGTGTGTGTGTGTGTACGTGCCCTGTTGGAAAGAACACAGTGTGTCACAGTGTGTACACTATGTGAAACACAGTGTAAACACATTGTAAATATACAGTGTAAAATCTCTTCACACTGTTACATTCAACCATTTTAACTTTGTGAACATACACAGTGAATCGTCAACTTACAGTGTGAAATTGAACATAACTATGAGGACACTTGTGTGAAAAACCGTACCACAGTGTGATCATCTTCGCACTGTTAAATTCGAGCGTTTTCACATAGCCGCTAATGTGAACACACTTTGGGACACTGTGTTTTTTTCCAGCAGGGTATGTTGTGCTATATTACCCGACAATATGTATTAGACATCATTTTTCTGCTCTAATTTTGTTTGAATTATCAGAAACTAAATCATGCAATGATATCTAATTCAACTCTATTCAATAAGTCTCATCGTAAACTTGTTGTGGTATTTTGTAATTTATTTTTCAATCTTATGCGTTCGATATCTTTTTATATTCCCATTTCCACTTGAAGAAAGACAGCCATTAAGCAAAACCAAAAGAAAAAAAATCTTTGAATGAAAAAAGGGAATTAATATGAGAATGTGTTTATAGCGGTATGATAGTAACTCTTTGTATACAGTGTACAAGTAGGAAACTGCCTTTAACATGTTGAATAAGCAGTTTGCCAGGTTCCGATAACGGCTTCTGGGCGACTTTGCATCTTGTCACAATGCACTTTTAAAGTCATAATTCGAATGAATAAAAGACATACACACACTCAATAAGATACCTTGATATATGTGACCCTGGACCACAAACCCAACAAAGTTCGCCAAACATGGTTTTTTAGTTCAAGGGCAGACCCTGAAAGAGCAGACTCTAAGCTTTGGAATGATGTATAACTCAACTGAAATGGACTCCTCTAACGTATCTAGATACTGGAAAGATAGCACACACTCTGGAGAAGCGTGAACTGAGAAAAAAAAGCTCTGAAGTACAGAGTCTATTCAAGTGTTTAATCTTTACCAAGTCGTGCTAGCTGTGTGAAGAAAGAGACAAAACACTGGATATAAACCACTAGAGCAACAACAATGAAGAGATTATCAGATTAAGCTGAAATTTAGCATTATCTATAGGCACATTCTGTCCATAATCAACGCCAACTTTCAGAGCAATAGCATTACCCATTCAAAAGTTATTAGACTTGAAAGTGAAGAGTGCGCAAAGGATTCGCAGAAGTGAAACGGGGCCTCTAGTCTGTACCTGATCATTCTACCCCCCCCCCCCCCCCCCCCCAGGGTTGTAGAAAAACTGCTGAAAACACACTTTCCCATTCAAGTTATGATCTCCAACTACAGAATAATGTAGAAGAAGGATAGCTCTTTTAACATTAACTCGGTTGATCCATTTCACCTTTTTTTGAGTCCTCACGTAAAATCAAGGTCTGTGACTTTTTTGTTTTGTGATGCACGTTCCCCATATTATACACATTACATCTCTTTATTTTTTTTCCTCTCTCGTGTCTTTGTACCACATTTCTGAATCACTGTCTGAATATTTAGCCGTGTTCCTACCTATTCATAGAGGAGATTTGGAACAAACATTTGGTTACTCACTTGATTTAGATACATTTCATTTCATTTCATTTCACACATGCATGTTCACATGCATGTTTTTTTATTTTCATTTCCAATCAAACACAGGTAATACACTTTGACATGATTACATATATTGGAACATAATAATACATATTGGTTCTTAAAAGAATTTCATGGAAATGGAAATTGAGGGGCTGCTAAAAAGCGAACTTGTAAATTGCAGTCCCTTCACTTACGTTACATTACTACAATACATTAATTATATATGACTTTATAACACAATACAACGATACATGTACCGTACAAACTAATCATTGAAAGTATACAGTTTTCATTCAATCGAATCGGATGGTTACATGAAGTTCAGTGTATAAGCTTTCACATGTATACACATACACATAGAGATACACATACACATACACATACACACACACACACACACACATACACATACACATACACACAAGCACACACACGTACCCACATACACATACGCACACACACGCACGTACACACACATGTATGCATCCACATACATTGTGCACACACAGAAGAGAGTAGGGAAAGAGAGGGCGGGAGGGGGGAGGGGGAGTAGAGAGAGCGAAGGGCAGGTCAACATTCTCGATACAGGGTGAAGAAAAAAGAACAACAATTCCAAACAGTCAAACTAATCATGGGGTACAAATGAGCTAATCAAATATTTCTTTAAATTACTAGAGAATGATTTCATACTAATGGAATCTTTTATATTTTTCTCAAGGGAATTCCAAAATTTTGGGTCACTGTAAATAAACGTGGATTTTGTAAATAGAGTTCGGCTAAGGGGCAAATGATATTCATCTGTTTGACGAGTGGAGTATTTATGAATATTTCTATTCTTATTAAATTTTCAAAAACTGAAGGAAGTGACTTATTATACAAACTGTACATAAATTGACCAAGGTAATAATAATACAAATCCCTTACTTTCAAAACCTTATTCTCCACAAATAATCCGTCAGTATGGGAATATTGGAGGTATTACATATTACTCGAAGTGCTTTTTTTGTAACAAAAATAATCTATCCAAATAAGTTGAATGTGTATTTCCCCATACTATAATTACATACGTTAAATAAGGTAAAATCAACGTTGAATATAACATTAGCAACTTTTTAACAGAAAAACTAAACTTTACTTTATTAATTACACCTATGCTACTGGAAATAGTGCGACATATACAATCTATATGCTGTTTCCAAGAAAGCTTACTGTCTACAGTTACACCAAGAAATCTAACAGAATAAACCTGTTTTATCACTTCATTTTCAAAAATTATATCATTCTTCTTCTTCTTCTCTTGCTTTTGCTATGCTAATCGAAGAGGAATAAATGGGTCAATCCAGGCTGATGATTGAATATTATGGAACGAAAAATGTATCGTGTCAAAATCACGCACGTGCCCATCGAGCAAGTATTAGCTGTACCAGTTACTTCTAGTATTTCAGTCTCGAAAAACCCTTAGATATTCAAGCTTCAGCTCACCGTCCATTTTCCTCCCCACACCCTGCAAAAGAACAATGTTGACATTTGTCTGGGAGGTAGGGAAATGGCCGGAAATCAATTACTCCACCATTTTCGTCATCTGACATAAGTGTGCCACCTTTTGTGGTGTGACGCCAGAAGTATCGTTCCGCCCTATATGTAGGTTGCAATCAATCAAGGAAAAAGAAATCATCGATTCGTAAAAAATTCTTCTTCCCCACTCCTCTCTCTCTCTACCCGCACCCAAATCGAAGTACTGCAGGTAAAGTGAGGTCCTTGTAGCTCCTTCTATTCTTGTCTCAGGAAAGTCCTTACCGTGTGCAAATTAGTTTGACAAGTTTAACACCAGACCTTTAAAATCAGGTTACAGGCTCTTACCAACTCAAATTAGAATGTCTACACACTCTCGTAAGCAAAAGATAGACATAATATAGCTTGCTATTTTAAAGTACGCATTGCGCGCGAATTATGCCTTGCTTTCTGTTAATGTTTGTTTATTTTTTTTTGTTTTGTTCTTGTAATGTGCAACATTTATTCAACCTTAATTAATTTAATTTAATTAAATCAATTAAATCCCTTTGTAACTATTTCTTCATTTCTTGGTTGGCGTACATCTGATTATTTTCTTTTCAGTGAAAACTTATTTCGAAATCAGTTGTAGTTTTACAGAGACTAATTTGCAAATATCTTCGAGTGCTTTTTATCCTTGTGATGCAATCTTCGACTGACATTGTCCCTCCCAAAGCTCTCTATATTTCATTTGATGCGTAGCTTGTTTTCTAATTCTTTTTTTAAATTTTTTTTTCTTACAAAGTACACACGCAGAAGAAAGCAAAAGGACGATGCTATTCTACGTTTGTTTTCCATGGCATGATGCAATTTGCAGGAACAGGAGTGAAGAAGCCAAGGCAACAGGCAAATGAAAATAAATCATAAATGAGAGTAAACTGTTAACATTATATTTTCTTATTTTTACCCTTGAAAATTTCGGGGGAACACAACTTATGTGACCGTGCATCACAAAACGAACAAAAACGAACAAAAACGTCGTAAGGACTAATAACAAGGAAAAGTAGAAATTACGCGGTGCGTAAAATATGTCCCCGCCGGAAGTAGTATTTAGTAGCAAAATGTACAATATAGGTCAAAAGATCAAGGTCAAAGATCAAATAAGTCAAAGGTCAACATTCTGTGTAGAAGTTTTGAAGCCCTCACCTAGTGCCATCACATAAAGCAAACGGAATCGAAATCCGGTTAGAAATGGCGAAGGAGTAGCATTTTGTAGCCATTGTACAATATAGGAAAAAAATCAAGGTCAAAGGTCAAAGAAGTCAAAGGTCAAAATTCTGTGTAGAACTTTTGAAGCCCTCATCTAGTGCAATCACATAAAACAAACGGAATCGAAATCGGGTTAGAAATGGCGAAGGAGTAGCATTTGGTAGCAAAATGTACAATACAGGTCAAAAATCAAGGTCAGAGGTCAAAGAAGTCAAAGGTCAAAATTCTGTGTAGAAGTTTTGAAGCCCTCACCTAGTGCCATCACATAAAGCAAACGGAATCGAAATCCGGTTAGAAATGGCGAAGGGGTAGCATTTTGTAGCCATTGTACAATATAGGTAAAAAATCAAGGTCAAAGGTCAAAGAAGTCAAAAGTCAAAATTCTGTGTAGAAGTTTTGAAGCCCTCACCTAGTGCCATCACATAAAGCAAATGGAATTGAAATCGGGTTACAAATGGCGAAGGAGTAGCATTTTGAAGCAAAATGTACAATATAGGTCAAAAATCAAGGTCAAAGGTCAAAGAAGTCAAAGGTCAAAATTCTGTGTAGAAGTTTTGAAGCCCCCACCTAGTGCCATCACATAAAACAAACGGAATCGAAATCGGGTTAGAAATGGCGAAGGAGTAGCATTTTGTAGCCAATGTACAATATAGGTCAAAAATCAAGGTCAAAGGTCAAAGAAGTCAAAGGTCAAAATTCTGTGTAGAAGTTTTGAAGTCCTCGCCTAGTGCCATCACATAAAGCAAACGGAATCAAAATCGGGTTAGAAATGGCGAAGGAGTAGCATTTTGAAGCAAAATGTACAATATAGGTCAAAGGTCAAGGTCAAAGGTCACAACTGAAATTCTGTGTGGAAGTTTCAAAGCTCCCATGTAGTGCTATCATTTAAAGCAAACAGAATAAAAATTGGCTCAAAAATGACAGAGAAGTAGCAAATTGAACATTTTGATCACACACGGACGCACAGACGGACGGACGGACAGACGGACACACAGACACACACACGTACGGAGCCCGTTTCATAGTCCCCTGCTCGAACTCGTTCGGCGGGGACAAAAACAAAAGATGAAACGGGTCAACTAAGTCAATATTGGGTTTTTCATATTTTCTGAAAGAGCTACCCGTCTTCTACATTATTCTTGAGTTCAGGTTTGGGATCATAAAATGAATAGAAGAAGTGGCAATTTCAGCAGTTTTTTTTTCCAACCTGTTTCAACCTGCAAAGAAAGGGGGATACTTGTTTTACATTTTCGAAAATGGAGACTTTTTTTTATTATTTGCTCACCTGAGCCGAAGGCTCAAGTGAGCTATTGCGATCGCTCTTCGTCCGGCGTCCGTCCGTCGTGCGTCGTGCGTCGTGCGTCTTTCGTCGTGCATTGTGCATCGTGCGTCGTGCGTCGTCCGTCGTGCGTGAGGGTCGTGCGTAAACTTTTTTTACATTTTCTTCTTCTTCTTGAGAACCTCACCACAAATTTTCACCAAACTTGAGATGTAGCATTCCTAGGGGGAGAGAATTTCAATTTGTTCAGGCCCTACCTGGGGGCCCCCAGAGGAGCACCCCACCAAAAAGAAAAAAAAAAGGAATCTTAAAAAAATCTTCTCTAAAACCAGAAGTGAAAGAGAAAGCTCATGCTATGAGTTAGTACATTGATGACTGAAGTTTCAAGTTTGTTCATGGCGGAATCAGGGGTGCCCCCTTGGGACCCACGAGAGGGGGTGTGGAAGGGTCCTAATTGGGCCCAAATTGTAGATTTTCATCTTTTTCTTGAAAATGCCATGATGAATTGTCACCAAACTTAGCAGGTATACGCATCCCTAGGGGAATAGAACTTTATTCCCATCAAATGGGCACCATGCCCCACCTGGGGACCCAAGGGGGCCTACACTTGGGCCTAAGTTGTAATTTTCATCTTTTCCTTGAAAATCCCAAGATGAATGTTCACAAAACTTGGCAGGTAGCATCCCCAGGGGGATAGAATCTTGGGGGCCTCCCAGGGGATCCCAACCCACCCCCAGTAAGGAAATTTAAAATATGTTCAATTAAATTCATTCCTAGGGGGATAGGATCTAGTGTTTGAATGGGCACCGTGCTTTCCTTGGGGCCCCAGAGGGTCCAAACCTCCTTTATATTACTGAATATTCAATGATATTCTTCTATGGAAGCAACCGTGATAGAACCTTAAAGGACAAGTGCACCTTCAGAGATGTTTGGATTGAGTGAATGTAGCAATATTAATAGAACACATCAGCAATAGTTTGAGGAAAATCGGACAATCCGTTTGAAAGTTATGAATTTTTGAAGTTTCTGCTTAGTGACTGCTGGATGAGAAGACTACTGCTATAGTAATACAGCTTGTGATGTCACATGTGTACAACGATATAAAGCAAGTATAAGGAAAATTCAAGATATTTTCACTTTTCTCGCATAATTAAAAGAATGCTTGACTTCCCTCTTTCAGAAGGCAAGGGGAATAATATTACCCTTAACATACGTTAGTGACAAGTCGGGGAAATGTGCATCTTTTTTAAAAAGTAGAATTTTGTGAAATTCTCTTTATATTTTCCTTATGATATCGTTGTACGCATGTGACATCATACACTCTAGTAGTCTTCTCATCCAGCGGTGACTGTGCAAATACTTTAAAAATTCATGACTTTTACACGGATTGTCCGATTTTTCCCAAACTTTCACTGATGTGCTCTACAAATATTGCTGCACTCACTCAATCCACATGTATATGAAGGTGGACTTGTCCTTTAAAATCTTTTTTTTTTCCCCAAACAGCATAGTACAACATTCTATAAAGTACAGTGTACTTTGCAGGCATTTTAACAGTGTGTTGGAATATGCAAATGGACACCATGTCTCCAGCTTTCAAAGCTCCCCCCACAAGTTTCCAATGTTCTCATGTAAAAGTGTGCAAGAATGAATTGAAGGTAAAGTTGTGATACTTTGGTGAGCACTCGAGATCCCCGGGTCTCTTGTTTGGTTTTACAGTGGAACCTTGCTTTAAATGTTTTGGATATAACAAAAACCTGTTGTGGTAAGGTAATTTTGTTGGTTCCAGTTTTCTTTATAGTTTTTTTTTTTTTTGCACTTTGATACGACTAGGAACCAGAATATGATGAAGCAAGATGGTAATCGTGGTTCCGAAAACTTGATTAAATAAGGTGGTTGCATTATTCGATACTCTCTACTGGTATTTTTCATGTTTGTAAAACATTGGTTATTGTTAGCTGCTTTATCGTTATTTTTTCCTAATTTTTTGCATACTCATTTTCTCAATTTGTGTTAATTTTCTCTAATGTTGCCTGACAGAAATCGATGGATAAAGAAGAAAGGACAAATTGAAATAAAATAGGTTTTCCCTCAAATAAAATCAAGAAGAAATGATTGTGTAGACATTGTGTGTTTGTCACCTTTCAACAGAGAGCTGACGTATTCATCATTTCTCGTCTTCCAAAGATTCCCTTATTTTTGTTTTATATTCTCCCCCCCCCCCCCCCTCTCTCTCTCTCTCTCTCCTACTTCATTAGGTAGAGCACGAGACGGTATGTATTACGCCAACATGGATTTGGGTATTTTGAAACCCATGGGTATATATACAGGAGCATTGGTGGCGTGATTGCTGCTAAGCCTGTTTTGATCCGTGGCAATTCGGTCCCAGATTACCCTGTCAGGGTTACGGTAATAGAATGAAAGAGAGGCAGAGAGAGAGAGAGAGAGAGAGAGAGGGGGGGGGGGGGGGGTTAGAGGCTTTGTTGAGGATGAAATATGCCCAGCTTATTTTTTCTCTTAATTATTATATGGTGGTTTCATTCATATTCCAGGTCACAAATGTCTTGGTATATCATTATGCTAGCCCCAGTCAAACAAACGGTGTATGAAACGAGAGGTTCGTACTGAACAAGTAGCAAATCAATTACAAAAGTAAAGTAAATGGAAATAAAGATCCGAGACTAAAATCTGGTATACAAGTATTCCGCAGCAAAATGTCGAAACTCATATTCTCCTTCTACGGCGTGAAATATGAATTAATCCAGCAACAAATTGACGAACATTTGTGTGCAATTCGACCGCCGGCATCTATAGCAGCTGCTATCATTTTCGATCAAGCTGCATTCCACGTTTGGAGTTTTGACGCAGGAAGCTCTTCGTTAATCAGGCTCTGCCTTATTTAATTTTCTCTTCCCACACCCTCTCTCTTTCTGTCTCTTCATTTTTGTTCGCTCTATTTGTTCCTCTCTTCCCTGTTCATACTTAAAGAAATGCTTAAAGTGAAAGGTTACCAACATGACAAAATTAGGGCAACAAATGGTTCAGGCAAATTGGAAAGGTATTACTGAACAGAACTGAGTCACACTGAGTCACTCTTCATGGATTCGTGAAACATGCTACTAAAATTCTTAATATAGTGTCCGTGATGACATTTGGAAAAGCGTCCGCATTTGCCGAGCTATATGAAACCGACACAGAACGAAGCAAAACAAAACAAAACATAACGGTCAATAAAATGCGAATATTTAAAGCAGTTCCAAACGAACTTTGGTCTGTCATCTCGTTCATATGCGTTTTAGCTTCCAGCGCTCCTTGTTAAACCAGACGATGCAATATATTCTGCTTAATATGCAGGCCTATTTTTATCAGATCAACTGCACCCACTGCCATTCTATGATGAATTCTCTTTGTATTGTACACGTATTACCTGGTGATAATAACGTAGATATTTTCGTTTTAACATTGATACTAGTGTCTTTAAAAACATAATTGAAATACATAATTTAAAGTTTTTTGGAGCAAAATTAGCAAACTTCACTCTCTCCTTGATTTGAAATGTTTGCTATCAAGGTCGCTGATAAACACAGGAAACGTGGGATATTTTCAATCATAACCCCAAGGATATTCTGTCGTTTAATTATGTTACAACGTAGCTATCACTGGAAAAGATTCGTTGTGATGCATGTACTTTAATTGTTTTCAGAGATGGCTTATGCCCATTTTCCCATTAAACTCTTATTGGGCCTACATTTTCTTATAAGCATGCATCAGTAAAAGCCAACAAAAGTCCTTTGAGTCCTTACTTTACGTAAGGACTCAAAAGGTAAAACAGGTCAACCTGTTCAATCTTTAGTATCTATATTCACAGAAAGAGTTATTCCTAAATTCAGAATGACTATATCAGACAAACGAGAAATTGTGTTGTTGTTGTTGATTTTCGCATTTTTTTTTTCTTTAACACTTTTTTCTTCTTTAACACTTTTTTCCTCCGCAAGTGTAATCAGGCAGGTTCTGGAAGTCATTTTTTTTTTCATTTCTTAAAAAAACAGTTTTTACACTCTTCACTTTCAACTCTAAAAGGATCATTATGATTAATGAAAGTTGGCGTTTGTTGTTAGTCAGTGACAGAATGTGAGTAGTAGGCGCGGTGAATGATGATAATAGGTAATAATGATGATGATAAAGACTAACAATAGTAGTGGTAGTAGTAGTTGTTGTTGTAGTAGTAGAAGTAGTAACATTGATGATAATGATGATAATAACGCAACTCATTTATATAGCACAAACTTCTGGTACAACTAATCCGAGGCTCATGGAAAGAAGGAGAGAGAGAGAGAGAGAGAGAGAGAGAGAGAAATTGAACAAAATGCTACTAACAATACAAAATTTATGTCACTGAGCTATGTGCTATAAGTAATATGCTCAATTTCAACCCGGTAGTACTTTAATTCTGGTTGCTTGTATGGAGTTTTATATTCTGGTTGTTTTGTTTTGTTTTGTTATTTGGGGGTTTTTTTGGTCTCATTTATTGCACAAAGCACCACTGGGTGAGATTAGCACTTGAATAGTCCCTTAGATTATAAATCTAACTGAAACAAGCTAATAACAGATAAGTGGAAATCATCTGAAAAGAGAAGATTTTCATCCGCAAATGAACCGCATTACTGTCGTACGTACCTGCATATTCACTATTCTAGAGAATATTCCCCTCTGGGGAACTATAACGACTTTTGCAGCGTCGCTCTTATGATGAATTCACCTTAATAAAAGGAATTCATTTTGAGAATATGTGCTGAATGCATTACCTGGCGCTATCATGCAAGCTTAAGGGAATTTCCAGGAGCAATTATGCTACGCAGCCACGTCTTATAAGCAGTGCATAAGCTATTTCAGTGTAGAAAACATCGCCTTCTTAAAGACTCGTGGAGTATCACCAAAATCTCATATAATCTGTTAACCTTTTTGGTGCCTTTATATTAGAATGTCACGGAAAACCCCATATCGTGGTAAACACTGTCCAAAGTCTGTCGCACAGAAAGAGCTGAAGTCCAATTACCCCACAGCGTAACAAAGTGTACTTTAAAACAGATGAGATCAATTCCGAGTATTCAAAATAATTGAGGTTTTATGAACGTCGGACTCAAAATGGGAAAGTTATGGAATCTGAAAGTTCCACGCAATTTAGCGAATACCAATAAACGTTGATTAGAAAAGAAGATGGCGTCATTCTCCTTTGAATTTCCATTGAGTTATAAGCACACACACACACACACACACACACACACACATGCAAATGTTATTAAAATAATTGGTTATTGTCTTGATTATCATGCGATTTCAAACTCTTCACCCCTCCCTCCTCCAGCCTCCAAATACAAGAGAGAGAGAGAGAGAGAAGGAAAAAAAAAACATGTTTTCGTTGGAAGGTAATTACAAGGTTATGACATTATTTCATGCGAAGGATATAGATCTTCATTCTTACCGATTCTATGATCAAAGACGAAATTTGATGCAGAATTCTGTTGGTGCCACATAAAAAGGTTTTGAGAATACCCACAGTTGACATTACCATAATTATTATACCCAGTTCGATTATCGTTGAGGTTGATATCACAAATTTTGGCATTCCATAACTTCTTTGTGTTTCGTTCGTTTTTCATGAAACCGCCAAATTTCTCCTTTGATTGAGATTTTTACACATACTTATCAAAATACATTAAGAAACCGGTACCTTTTGAACACATTTTTTTTTTCTTTTTAACGATTAACTCTTTATGTGCCATGGTGGAAACCCCCTGTGTGCCACGTTATTCTGAGACACGAAGATAGTCATGCTTTTGGGAAAGAATTCTGCTTTTCCGATTTGTATAACTTCTACACATTTCTGTTAAGTTGGGCATAATAGTAGGCAAAGTCAAGGAGGAATGCCAAGCTTTGTTACGATATAAATATTGTATGACGAATCAATTTTCAATTTTTTTTTTGAATGACCAGTTGTTACATTACTGTAAAGACATGACTTTTGCACATAAAACCGTGACAGAAACTTAGAATGTACGAGCAAATCTAGTTGGGAACATCGCTTGATAGTCGACCACCACATAGAATGCAAGTCGTATACGAGAGGAACAAAAGCACAAGAAACGCTTTCATTGTGCCGCGGGGTTAGCAGTAATTAGCGGTTTATCGATCGGTCTTGGCGGCTTTGTTTGTTGAGCAGAATATACGAAGTTGGCACGCCGTCGACTGAGCCGGACGTGCGAACGTGGCACATAAAGAGTTAAGGTCTACGTTTGTCACTAGTAAGCAAAACTGCCATGCATTTGGAATTCCATCATTCGATCAAGTTTCGCCTCACTAAAGAAGCGTTGAGTGCTGACAGCCATCGAATTATCATTGCTAAAGTCATCAAGTTGCAAAGCGCATGGCCTTGGTAATGCTAAGTGGACATTTTATGTATTCAAATGACTTTTTAACATTCTCATGCCACCTGTTGTTGCAACAGAGACCGATGGCTTTCGGCCTAAGAGAGTCCGGGAAATACACGTCGCTTGATCTCGCCTCTGAAGTCCAGGACGCACCGATCCATAAACGTCTCCCTCTTAAGTTCACATTTTCCTGATCAGAGGGAGGATAAAGAAGAAGAAAGACAATCATTAAAAAAAAAGAGGAAAAGGAAATTAAACTATAGTAAACTGTTCTTTTTATAGACCACATTCAAATAATATTCACGTTTTCGCTCCTGAATAAGTACAATGAGATGAACAGAACAGAGAACATTTCATGAAAAATCGCATGTTAAACACCTGTTTATTCTTTCAACGAGAGCTGTTTTTTTTCTATCTGTGTTTGTGACTATGACATTGTGCGTATGATTTGTTTTATGATCCCCCTGTTTCTCAGGCAGTTTGTCTTATCGTTTCGATTACTACTAACATGGACCTACTAAGTACTGCAGCTGACAAGCTGACAGCATTCTTCAAGGTAGGCTTTTAAGCAGTTTCCTCCATTTCCGACATCTTTTCAAACACAGTTTGCCTATACATTATCCTTCAACTATGTTTTGTTTTATTGTACAAATTAATGATAAACTAAAATTAATCTAACTTGAATGTTATTAAAGTCATATTGTACTCTATTTTTGTGTATGTAATTATGCAAATGTCATATAGTATTCTATACTTATGTCGGAAATAAAATGAAATAACACCGCAATTGTTCTAATTGACGAACCCCCTCTTATTTTCTGATTAACGAACACCTAGGAATATGGAATTTATTTATTTTTCGGACTATCAAATAAAAAACTTTCGGAATAACGAAACTTATTTCCTCTTGGAGAATCAACGAACCCTCGGAACATCGAACATCTCCCCCACAATGAGGGGAAAGTGGGGGGGGGGGGCGGGGGGAGTAGAAGGCTCCACCCCTTTGAACCCATGAGAAGCTCTATGTCATTTTCCCACTCCTTTGTCCGATGACCCCTTCTACATCCCTGATGTCATAATAAAGAATTGGCCAAGGGCAGTCGGGGGAAACGGACCCCACTGTATTCCCTCGCGATGGAACCCAATAGATATGTCATTAGGAGACAGGGGGAAGTGCTCTCAATACAGGCATATCGATGACGAGCTTGCCACTGGTATTCGTTTTCTTACGTCATTGAAGAGCGTTTAAGATGCCCGACAGGCATTGACAGGGTAGATGTATGGACGTCCGGGATGGTACAGCTCAAGGTAATCTCAACCATCTCAGAAAGGTATCTCGAAATATTATTACCGCATGGGTTGGCAAATTTACCCGTTTCATATCCTTACATAAACTATACCGTGACATGCGACCTATTCCCCCCCCCCCCCCCACCAACCCTCAAAGCGCTATCACTCGATCACCTTGACCGAGAAGTTCAAGTGAGTTTTGTATGATTTCAGAGAAAAACAAGAAAAAAAGTTATATTGACACCAGGTTCTTTTCAAATTTGTTCGTTTATGTTGTTTTTTTTTTTTTCTTCCGGGGAAGGAGTCACCTTACACCACTCGAGAGCACTGATGGAAATGGTAATTTATACATTGCATCTAGGAAATCAACAGATTTTCAACAGGATATCAATGCTTTGTGATATGACCACCAGCCTCAATCCCCACGGAAAAGTCGCAAGTTAAGAATTTTTGAAATGGACCAATTTATATCAATTGTATGACCGATTTACTTTTGCATTTTCTAAAAAAATCAGTTCAGTTTCTTTATTTTTTCCATCCAGCAAGGAGTGAAACAAAATTTATGACAATAAAGCACGCTTATATTCTTTGATTATTTCAATAAAGGAAAAAGGAAATACAAAATGAAAAGTAAATCGCATTGCAAATGGGAGTGATAAGATATGATATAAGTATACTAGTATGTCTAAGAACACCTATGCTTTGAAAGATAACACACAAAGTAGGAAGGGAAAAAGAGTTGTCCACTAAAAAGCTACAAGCTTGTTGTACATGGATCACTCAAAACATGATAGATAAGTATACTAAAAATATATTTTGAAGAACTTTTCAATGTGTCTTGTGCATACCAACAAAAGAATGATAAAGATACTGTATTTGTCTTACCTGAGAGAGTAACACTTGTTTACCCTCTGACAAAATTTGAAGAGCTTCCTTCCAAAAGGAGCTCAATCCATAATATTTTCATCCGTAATCTTTCAATAAATTTAGCTCCTTTTTGAAGCAAACTCTTCATTTAGAGGCTTAGAAAATTAAAGAATGAGACTTTCACGTTTGTTTTTTTTTCTGGACCATTATTCTTTTCATAGACAACACGCCTGAGCAACCCTATCATGTCTAAATCCTCTTCTCTATATCTGCTATGATACCAGTATTGCATCCCTAATCCTATTCTATTTCAGTCACTTTTTCATTTGGTTTGGATGGTCGAATTTAAAGTTAGGAATCTAAATGCTAGAGATTATTTGAAGAATTTGTTCGCAAAGACCGATAAGTCCATATTTGCCAAATGGAGATATTTGCGATTAAAGGTCAAGAAAAATAAAGAGAATAATAAAAAAATGCTTATTTTGACCATAACTTAAAAAATGTACCTTTATATGTAGTGACCAATATATCATTTAAAAGGTATTCTTTTGTACTTTATGACAGAGACCGTACTTCAAAATCTTCAAAAATAGACTTATCGGTTTTTGCAAACAAACTCTTGTTACCCCACTCCGGCGGGGGTGGACGGAACATAGGTATACTGAAGGAAGAGAAAATGACGTCCATTCACAATGGATGCGGGAATGAAAGTGTGTTTCTTTATTCTGGTATAAATCATACCAGGTTTCAATGATCATATTAATCACAATCAAAATAATTATCAAACACTTCTTTTTATCAACACAATGTGAATGACACATGCTAATTGCTGACATGAATAACCAATTCTTCATCAGTGTAATTGATAATTTACTTTGCTCAATATTATGCTTAATTTATACCTCAAAAATCTCTAAAATCCCAGGTTAATTATAACACTTACTCATAACAATCAATCATAATATTCCTTTAAAGTAAGCATAATTAACTGTAAAATTCTCCTTTAATAAAACAATCTAGCTTTACCTTAACCAATCATTTAAAATATTAATGATTTAATCAAATAAACACAACTACATATCATTTGATTAATCTCTATTTGTATACATGAATAAATCAATCAATGATTAAATAAATCTAAACCTGGAATGTATTCACTTCTTTGGCAAAAATTGTTTCCACACATGCTCTCTCTCTGTGGGTGTGACCCTCTCCGTTGTTTTGTTTTCCCCTCGACAAGTTTCCTTTATCAGGTAATTATGTAGACAAACTCTCGCATGATTACTCGCGAGCCTCCGCTGGCTGGTGTGTTTATCCTCAATGTTATTGATGACGGATACAATTCCTAGTATTGAAAGCTACTCGACATAATATTTCTCTCTCGTGGCCGATCCCAGACACCGCTTGATAAGCACACGACTTCAGAGGCGGCCGCCGTATAATGGGTAAAGATAAGGCCGCCGATTGATAATATCCGAACACAGTAGCCCCTGTCAAAAGTGACAAATGATCTGTAACTTTCTTTAACCCCATTGTTTCACCGCCTACCGGAGATGTGAGTCATCTCCCTGCTGAGATTGTGTATAAATAGTGATTGCTGAATATTGTAAAGGGTTACTCGCACTAGTTTCCTTTTGTTTCTCTAACAGCCAGGTTTTCTCTCTCTTTCCTGCTCGCTTCTGTATTTTATTCCTCTGATATAAAACAAAACGCTTCTGTAAAATCCTTTACAATATACCCTTTCGACATTTGAGATGATCCCTGCCGTCAGGCAAAAGCGAAAGTATTTCAAGAATGCAAAACACATGCAAAAACAATCGCTCTGAAAACCAACTTTGGGGACGATCCCTGAATAATTTCCTTTTAGTTTCTTTATCAAAAAGTGAAAGATGGGCCAAAAGTGAGGAACCGAATAGCTGGGAAAGTGAGAGAAGTACTGACCACAACTATAAACACACCGTCCAGAGAGCTAGTGGTTTGCGCTCTGGCCGATAAGATGTGGAGGTTGCTGTGAATCATACAGAGTGCGTGTTCATACTGAACCTTCGTTTCTACCTTCAGTCTATGTACACTGTGCCACTTGCCATTATTTCTAGCTTATACAATACTACTATACTATTCTTAACTTTGTACAAATATCCATATCTATTGCATTCACAATTTGTGCACTTATTAAGGCATTAGGGGTATTTTCCATTCAGAAATGACATAAATATCAGCTAACCTGTATTCAGTCCCAAGATAGCCTATAAAGGTCAATGAACTCTGGTGCGGCGCACCACTGAGGAAAGTGTTTACACTGACTGCTCTACTCGTCCTTCTACACTGGATAATACAGCCTATGGCTTGTTCACACTCACACTAGCAGTATTTAATCCGAACTAAATCAGCTTAAGTAGCAATTATGCATTTTCCATAATGAAAGTGGCTAAATCACTACACAAATATGATAATGACACAAGAACTCATATCCATATAATCACTAGCACATCATAATCAAGCAGTCATATCCGGTATTAACAATAATGAATAACTATTCGATAACTTCACTGAGAACACCATTTGTAATCTGAATTCCTCTCTTTCTGAAGGAGGAACCCTGCAATTCAACTACAACACACTAAATATCATATAATCTACCCCAATTTTACCAGTCGAAAAGAATGGTTTACAGAATAATCTAACACGAATAAAAGTTAAATTTCTTACCTGAAGGAAGAGAAAATGACGTCCAGTCACAATGGATGCGGGAATGAAAGTGTGTGGCTCAAAACCACATCCATCGAGATGGAGTCAGTTTTCAGAATTTGAAGAAACTGGGTGAGCTCCATTCTGATTTCAGGGGTGGGTGGAATAAACTTATGAGGGTAAATTTCCCTATGTATACCATTCTAAAGGCTTCCAAAAATTTAGGGGGGTCTATTTTCCTGGGGCCTTTACACCTTCCCCTCCTAAAACAAATGTCGTCCCTGACATGTCCTTATTATACAAAATCTGTTATTCCACTTGGTGCATGTTCTCAGTGATGTTCTATTTACAAAACCTTTTGATCACATACAGGGCTACAGTAATATTCTATTTACAAAACTTTCTGATCGTATGCAGGGCTACAAGCCCATATTTCCGCATTATCTTAACAACATAATTTTGAATTATCCTTACTCTTCAATGCCTCTAACCACTACACAGTGGGATATCTCCCAGGCATTGGGAATTCTTTCATATCCTTGTCAGCATTTTACACTTTGATACACTAACGAACATCTTAAGAACAACTACATGAGCCGACAAACTGGTCCGTCCATGATTGCCATCCTACTGGGGCGCGCGCTTCCCCAGGGGATAGGACAGGTCTAAGCAAACCAACGTTGTTCAACACTCCCGGTGCTATCAATTCGTTAAGTGTCATTTTCCAATGAAATGAGGTCTTCACAACTGTCTATGTTTGTGGCAATAGCAACACAATATCATACTCTCACTGCGCAGTGTTCAATCTAACCTCGTTTCCACTATTATTATGTAAGGATCGCTTTATTTCCCAATGTTCACCGTAAGCGGTTAGTGTGCAAATGGGGGGATCATACCAGGGGTTGTCATCAGCTGCTGATGTGGTACCTCCTGCCATGGTTGTTGCAGGTGCTGTCCACTCGCGTAGAAGCCTGGATGTAAGGGGTAGGGCTGGTTCTGCGGGGCATATGCATGATGTATGTTGGATATCATGCTGACGGGAGGAAACCGTGCTGGAGGGTAGAGCCATGGTGGTGCAGTCACATTTGGCCATCCCGTCATGGCTGGTTGCTGATGATATTGGGTTTGGATCTCATTGGCTTGATTGGGCATACAGTATGGGTCTGGCGTACCCAGACTGTGGTACCCAAACGTGTTTGGAGGATGCCTCTCTCGCCTGGGCCGTCTATCATCTGCTGGAGGGGTTACGTCATCAGGTCGTAGTTGGTCGTCTGCAGGAACATCTATAGCTGGGTGTTCTGCACCAAGTTCAGGCTGGGGTTCTGCATCTGCCAGACACTGCTGCTCATTTACCAGTTCAGGTTCCGATGCGGTTTTTAGCCCAGCTTGTTCGTTTGGTGTAATTCCATCACCTTCAGGAGGCAGATTGGGCACGTCCTCCTGTAGCAGAACATCTGGGTTAACCGGTGGTCCATCATGGGTCTGGGCTGTTGGTGGATACCAGACTGGGTCCCTCTGAGCGTCTGCTGACCTGTTCTGGTGGGCTGGGTAGTCTGCCTGGATGTACATCTCATCATCAGAGCTGTCATCATCGTCGCGGTCCAAGGTGCCCGTAGCCTCTGCCTGCCTTGGTTTGGGAGTTCTAGTTTTAGCTTGTCTGTGGCTTGCATTTGTCCCATTGGTGACCGGGATAACCTCGTCCCCAATAAATGTGCCACAGGGGAAGAGGAGATTGCGATGCAAAGTGCGGTTGCGACCATCTCCACCCTCTGGACGGACATCATACACTGGAAGGTCTCCTTTCTTCTTAACAACGATAAAGACCTGGTTCTCGAAGTATGGCCGGAGCTTATCCGGTCCCTTCCTGGGAGAGCAGTTCTTGATCAGCACCCGATCACCTGGACTTAGGGTTGTACTGGGCACTCCTTTGCGGTCATAGTACTTCTTTCCTCTGTCGGCCAGTTTCTTAGAGCTTTGCCATGCCAACTCATAGGCCTCTTCCATCCGTTCTTTCCATCGCTTCACGTACTCGCTGATGTCTTTAGTCTCGTGCTTGGGTCCTGGATGAGTACCAAGGGCCAAATCAATTGGTAGCCTGGGGGTTCTGCCGAAGAGGAGGAAGTGGGGTGAGTAACCTGTAGCTTCGTGTTTTGTATTGTTGTAGGCATGAACCACCTTGTTCACATGGTTCTTCCAGTCATCTTTTTGGGTTTGGGTCAGAGTCCTGAGCATGGAGAGTAGTGTCCTATTGAACCTCTCCACTTGCCCATTCCCTTGTGGGTGGTATGGGGTAGTATGGGAGGGTGTGATGCCACTGAGTTGTTGAAGGCGAGCAAAGAGGTTATTTTCAAACTCGCGGCCCTGGTCATGGTGCAGCCTCTTCGGGTACCCGTACCGGAGAATGAAGTCGTTAAAGATCTTGTCTGCTGCTGTCCTTCCCGCCTTGTTGGTTGTTGGGTACACCTGAGCAAACCTGGTGAAATGGTCCATGACCACCAGGAGATACTCATATCCACCCTTACAGCGCTCCAGATGGAGGAAGTCTATGCTGACCAAGTCGAAGGGTTCAGTTGAAGTGATGCTCTGCATTGGGGCTCTGGGGATCCGTGCAGGTTTCTTACTCGCACGACAGGAGCATTGCTCGGCAATGTAGGATTCTATGTAGTGCTCCATGCGGGGCCAGTAGAATCGCTCTCGTGCGAGATCTAGGGTTCGCTCAGCTGCCAAATGTCCCATCTTGTTGTGGAGCTCCTGGCAGACTAGTGGCCTCCATTTTGATGGAACAACCAGTTGTGTCTTGGTTGGGGTCACGCGGCGCAAGATGCCATCCTCTCCTACTGAGAGCTTTTTCCACTCATGCAACAATGCCGTCGTCTCCTTTGTGTCGCCGTGTCTTTCATGTGGTTTAGGCCATGTTCCCCTGTTTTTGTAGAACAGGCACCTAGCAAGTGATGGATCCTCTTTCTGTGCCTGTAGGATGGTACTTGGACTGAGGGTTCCAAGGTCTCCTACCGCTGCATCCATCTCAGCTGCACTAACATCCACCGCCAGAGACTGGATCAGGGCGAAGTCCTCATCACAGGCCACCTGCACACCCTGGATGACAGCCTGGATCAAGTCTGGAGATGTTTTCTCTGAGAAAACCTGGTCAGCCTTATTGAGATCTAATGGCATCCTAGAAAGAGCATCTGCATCCCCATTCTTCTTTCCTGGGCGATACCGGATCTCAAAGTTGAAGTCTGCTAGTTCTCCTACCCAGCGGTGTCCTGTTGCATTGAGCTTTGCAGTAGACAGGATTTACGTCAATGGATTGTTATCCGTGTACACCACAAAGCTCTTGGCATACAGCAAGTAGTGTCGAAAGTGTTCGGTTATGGCCCATTTAAGGGCCAGAAACTCCAGCTTTCCAGAGTGGAGGTAGTAGTTCCTCTCTGCTGGGGTTAGAGTCCTGGACCCGTACGCAATCACTCGAAGGATGCCATCTTGTTCTTGGTAAAGCACAGCACCTAACCCCTCTTGAGACGCATCGGTGTGAAGGACGAACGGTGCATCAAAATCGGGGTAGGTCATGATTGGGGGGTTGAGGAGATCATCGATGAAGCTGTCGATTATCTTCTGGTGGGTGGTCGTCCAGCTGATTTTTGTGCTGGATGGAGCTTGGCCCTTCCTTTTCCCCCTTGGTACGGGCTTGGGCCCCTTCCTTTTCTGAGCTTGGTTTTGAGTGGATGGTAGGTTCTCCTGTTTCAGTAGAGCATACAGCGGTTTGGCTCTTTTAGCGTAGTCTTGGAGGTATCGCCGATAGTATCCCGTGAGTCCGAGAAGCTTCCGGAGGTCGCCCACAGTCTTTGGGGTGTGGTCTTTGAGGGATTTCAAGGCGTCAGTCTCGACCGGGTCGGCTCTGTAACCTTCAGCTGAAATGATCCGCCCAAGGAATTTCACTTCCTTCTGGAATAGACTGCACTTTGCCGGTTTCAGTTTGGCGCCATGTTGTCGAAGGCGTTGCAGGACAGTGCGCAGGTGTTGAATGTGCTCCTCGAAGGTTTTACTGTACACGATGATATCATCGAGGTAGACTTCACAGATGTTGTGGTTCAAACCTTCAAGCATGGTCTCCATGCACCTCTGGTAGGCTGCCGGGGCGTTCTTTAAACCGAAGGGGATCCGTTTCCACTCATGCAACCCCCAAGGGGTTACAAAGGCTGTCAGGGGTTGGCTTTCCACAGACATGTACCCTTGGTGGTACGCCTTCCCCTGATCCAGTGTGGTGAACCATCGGTTGCCTCCTAAGCTATCCAGCAAATCCTGCATTCTGGGGATAGGCTGACGGTCGGGGATGGTCTTCTTATTTAGCTCCCGGTAGTCTATGCAAAGGCGTAAGCTTCCATCCTTTTTCCTTACACAGACCACCGGGGAGGCATAGGGTGATTCGGACCGGGTGATCCAGCCTCTATCCAGAAGGTCTTGAAGGTATAACCTTACTTCCTGGTACAGTGGTCGGGGTATGGATTGGTATGTTCTTTGGACGGGGTCATTGTCTGTCAGGTGGATCTTCATTTGGAGCCCAGGGATAGAGCCCATGTCCTTTTCATCTTTGGAAAAACTTGCGCTTTCTTGCTCAAGCAAGCTTTCCACTGCTGCCTTCTCCTGGTCAGATAGATGACCAAGGGAGAACCTCTCCTTTGGCTCCCCGGTTGAGGCTGTAACTTCTGACAGAGTGAAATCCTGGTTGGTGGCTAGGTTGTCAGTTGGTATAGTAGGTCCAGGCAACACTGATCGGACTTGTAGTAGTCGCCCTAGCGAGGTGTGTTTAGGGAGGGTAATAGGTTTGTCAGTGTTGTTATACACAGGGATGTTGATGCGGCTGGATTTTCCTTGGGAGACCTGAATGAGACAGTCGTCTATGTCAAGTCCTTCAGGCCAAGTGGGATTCACATCCGGCTCAAAAAGTACAAGGGTGTCCTCCACGATTGGGCCAGTTCTGGCCCTTAGTGTCAGTACAATCCCTTGCTTCTTTGGAATATTCACGTTGGACCGTCCAAGTCTTACATGACACATCTCATCTGGGTGGTCTGCCCTAAGAGCTCCGACAAGCATCTCTGGTGACTGCATTCGGTTTGGAAATGATTTCTCAAGGACACTGGTGATGTGGGCTACTCGCTGGTTGGGTACTGATGAAACAATCTCTCGGATCGCGTTGTAGCCTATTATGGGCTCAGTCACATTGTCCTTAGTTACCAGGAACGGCACCTTGATTTCATGTTCCTTCTGCTCATCAGCAGCAAGCGTCAAAAGTATGTCCACCCAGCCAGTGTATGGGATGACTGTGCCGTTGGCTGCTCTCAAGGTCAGTTCAGTCTGGGTCAGTTCATTGATCAGACGTAGTGGTGCATTAGGGAGGTGGTCTTGGAGAAAGTGTTCACTCAGGACAGACACCTGTGCACCCGTGTCCCAGAGGGCTTGGGTTGGGTGGTCGTTGAGGGTACATTGGACCAGACACCTTTTGCCCACTAAGCTTACGAGTTTCTGGTGCTGCCTGGGTGAGAGATTGTCGGGGAGGGTTCGGTGTTGTGACTTTGGGTCTGGTTTAGGCTTAAGTGGGGACGCGACTTGGTTGAGGGCTACTCCTGGTCCCCCCGGGGTGCCCTGTTTCCGTTTCCCTGGGTCTGGTTTGTTGGAGGAGTTGCTCTACATCCTCGGGCAATGTGGTTGTCACCACCACATTTGAAACAGTGGCGGCACCTGTCTCCAACTCCCTCGCTACGGCATTTCATGCACCCTCTTGGTCTGGTGGTGGTTTGGCTTGGTGCATTATCCTTGGACCTGCTAGAATTCTCCACCTTGTTGTGCAGTGCGAGGACACAGGCCTTAAGGTCAGCCACCTGTGCAGCCAGGGCATTCACAGGATCCTGCCTGGCTTCTGCCGACTTCTTGTGTGGTTTTTCCAGCTCATCCTCAGCAATCGCTGTGAGACGGGCACTGGGTTTGGCATTGTACTTTTGTTTCCTTTTCATTTCCAAGGACGTTGCAGCGTCAACGTGCCCCAGGAGTGCCTCGTCTGTAATGTCAGAGTCAAGATGGAGTTTTAGGTCCTGTCGAATGGTGTCGCTCTCTAGCCCAGTGATGATTGTATGCAGGAACATCTTTCTCACCAAGGCCTCGTCGTAATGCAATCCCTCAGTTGTCTCTGCTGACGCCCGGACAATCCGCTGCCTTAAGTCCAAGGCTCGCATAATGAAGCTCTGCGGGGTCTCGTGGCGTCCTTGAGTCAACTGAGAGAGTTCCTGATAGAGCTCTGTGGCGTCCTTTTCCTGGTAGTGTGATTTTAATACTACCTTCAGAGTATCCAAAGTCAGGCTGGGGTAGTTTTCAAGGTAGGAGCGAAGCTTCAGGCCAGGGTTGATTGCCTTTAGGACGGCCTCCACCACCTCACTTTCAGAGTATCCCTTCACCAGGGCGGCCTGCATCTGGTGGTGGAGACTAGAGAAGGTGAGACGATCCTTCTGATTTGCCTCACCGATCTGGCCCGCAATTCGTAGCTCTTTTCGGTAGATCGGTGGTGCATATGTAGTTGGGGTGGGGTCCACTCGACTCTCCTTACAGGTGGTTTCCGGTTTGGAGCTCTCTGGCGGTATCTGTGTGGCGGACGAAGGGGTGCTTATGGGGGATGGTGGTGAAGCTTCCTTTTCCTTTTCCTTGAGGCCAGTGTGCAGTCCCTGAAGGACCACCATGCCTGCTTCATCATCACTCATTTCCTCGACATGGTCCCTGATCAGCCGTAAAACTTTACCACGGGTCTGTCCCTCAGTCGTGGCCAACGAAAGCTGACCTGCTAACTGCAGAAGGGCAGGTGCCTCCAGCTGATACAGCTCCTTGACGACCTCGAGTTGAACTTCTTCAAAACTTGCCATTTTCCTCAGCTCTGGGGCTTGACTCACTTTACACTTAACCTTGGAGTCCCTTCCCCACTGGTCAGTCGACTAATGACGAATTTCGTATCCCGGTCCTTGCTGCTCAGCTTCTGGCTTCCACCCTTCTCAGTTTAACGTGACCATCGGGTCGTCTCCAGCATGTCGGGGTTACTGGTTCGTGTCGCTAGACAGCATGAGTATTGCTGTCCTGGCAGGGTCGCCAAATTGTTACCCCACTCCGGCGGGGGTGGACGGAACATAGGTATACTGAAGGAAGAGAAAATGACGTCCAGTCACAATGGATGCGGGAATGAAAGTGTGTTTCTTTATTCTGGTATAAATCATACCAGGTTTCAATGATCATATTAATCACAATCAAAATAATTATCAAACACTTCTTTTTATCAACACAATGTGAATGACACATGCTAATTGCTGACATGAATAACCAATTCTTCATCAGTGTAATTGATAATTTACTTTGCTCAATATTATGCTTAATTTATACCTCAAAAATCTCTAAAATCCCAGGTTAATTATAACACTTACTCATAACAATCAATCATAATATTCCTTTAAAGTAAGCATAATTAACTGTAAAATTCTCCTTTAATAAAACAATCTAGCTTTACCTTAACCAATCATTTAAAATATTAATGATTTAATCAAATAAACACAACTACATATCATTTGATTAATCTCTATTTGTATACATGAATAAATCAATCAATGATTAAATAAATCTAAACCTGGAATGTATTCACTTCTTTGGCAAAAATTGTTTCCACACATGCTCTCTCTCTGTGGGTGTGACCCTCTCCGTTGTTTTGTTTTCCCCTCGACAAGTTTCCTTTATCAGGTAATTATGTAGACAAACTCTCGCATGATTACTCGCGAGCCTCCGCTGGCTGGTGTGTTTATCCTCAATGTTATTGATGACGGATACAATTCCTAGTATTGAAAGCTACTCGACATAATATTTCTCTCTCGTGGCCGATCCCAGACACCGCTTGATAAGCACACGACTTCCGAGGCGGCCGCCGTATAATGGGTAAAGATAAGGCCGCCGATTGATAATATCCGAACACAGTAGCCCCTGTCAAAAGTGACAAATGATCTGTAACTTTCTTTAACCCCATTGTTTCACCGCCTACCGGAGATGTGAGTCATCTCCCTGCTGAGATTGTGTATAAATAGTGATTGCTGAATATTGTAAAGGGTTACTCGCACTAGTTTCCTTTTGTTTCTCTAACAGCCAGGTTTTCTCTCTCTTTCCTGCTCGCTTCTGTATTTTATTCCTCTGATATAAAACAAAACGCTTCTGTAAAATCCTTTACAATATACCCTTTCGACATTTGAGATGATCCCTGCCGTCAGGCAAAAGCGAAAGTATTTCAAGAATGCAAAACACATGCAAAAACAATCGCTCTGAAAACCAACTTTGGGGACGATCCCTGAATAATTTCCTTTTAGTTTCTTTATCAAAAAGTGAAAGATGGGCCAAAAGTGAGGAACCGAATAGCTGGGAAAGTGAGAGAAGTACTGACCACAACTATAAACACACCGTCCAGAGAGCTAGTGGTTTGCGCTCTGGCCGATAAGATGTGGAGGTTGCTGTGAATCATACAGAGTGCGTGTTCATACTGAACCTTCGTTTCTACCTTCAGTCTATGTACACTGTGCCACTTGCAATTATTTCTAGCTTATACAATACTACTATACTATTCTTAACTTTGTACAAATATCCATATCTATTGCATTCACAATTTGTGCACTTATTAAGGCATTAGGGGTATTTTCCATTCAGAAATGACATAAATATCAGCTAACCTGTATTCAGTCCCAAGATAGCTTATAAAGGTCAATGAACTCTGGTGCGGCGCACCACTGAGGAAAGTGTTTACACTGACTGCTCTACTCGTCCTTCTACACTGGATAATACAGCCTATGGCTTGTTCACACTCACACTAGCAGTATTTAATCCGAACTAAATCAGCTTAAGTAGCAATTATGCATTTTCCATAATGAAAGTGGCTAAATCACTACACAAATATGATAATGACACAAGAACTCATATCCATATAATCACTAGCACATCATAATCAAGCAGTCATATCCGGTATTAACAATAATGAATAACTATTCGATAACTTCACTGAGAACACCATTTGTAATCTGAATTCCTCTCTTTCTGAAGGAGGAACCCTGCAATTCAACTACAACACACTAAATATCATATAATCTACCCCAATTTTACCAGTCGAAAAGAATGGTTTACAGAATAATCTAACACGAATAAAAGTTAAATTTCTTACCTGAAGGAAGAGAAAATGACGTCCAGTCACAATGGATGCGGGAATGAAAGTGTGTGGCTCAAAACCACATCCATCGAGATGGAGTCAGTTTTCAGAATTTGAAGAAACTGGGTGAGCTCCATTCTGATTTCAGGGGTGGGTGGAATAAACTTATGAGGGTAAATTTCCCTATGTATACCATTCTAAAGGCTTCCAAAAATTTAGGGGGGTCTATTTTCCTGGGGCCTTTACACCCTTCATTTGTTTAAACTATGTCGAAAAGTGGAAATCATTCTGGCTTACTTTTGTGGGTTCCTAGATATAGGCAGTCACGATGGTGCTCAAAAATCAGTAGCTGGTCAGTCAAATGACACGTATCAGGACATCCCCCCCCCCCCCCCCCCCCCCGGCTAAATACAGGTTAGTGATAAGGTTAGAGTAAAGATTGGAGTTAGGATTATAGGGTATAGAGTTTGAGTTACGGGTTAGGATTAGCTTCAGGTTTTGGACTACGGTTAGGGTGAAGGGAAAGGTCGGGGGTAATTGTCTTAGACCCAAAAGACAATTCCATTCAACCTCGATTAACAGATAACGAATAGATATGTGACCTGCATCACACAACCAACAAAAAGTCGCCAGACATGAATTTTTAGTTCAAAGGGGCAGATTCTGAAAGAACACACTCTAAACTTTAAAATGATGTATAACTCAATTGAAATGGACCTCCCTAACCTACCTAAATACTGGAAAGAAAGCAGACACTCTGGAAAAGTGTGAACTGAGACAAGAGGCTCTAAAGTGCAGTGTCTATTCAAGCGCTTAATCTTTCACCAAGCCGCGCTAGCTGTGCGATGAAAGGGACAAAACACATGGATTTCACAAGGGAGTTAAACTTCCTCTTGTCTTTGATAGGGATATCAAATTCTAAAACTTATTCATAAAAACTCTTTAAAGCGGTCACCACACACAGTATCCTGCACAGAATTAATCGCTCTTTCGTACCAGCATGAATAGTAAAAATACATTTTTGGTTTTAAGGCGAAAGTTCTTATCAAACCAAAGTATGTCATAATTATGCAGTTCTGCCAAGCTCATGTTATTACCAAAAATGTAGTTTTAAACACATACCAAGCTCTAAGAGATTCTGTAAGATTACAATTCAGTTGTTTTTTTGTTAGGAAACCTTTTGGGGCAAAGGCCCTTAAAAGAATAGCAATAATTATCTTTGTTAATATCAGACAAATAAAGTAACTCAAATTCTTTCCAAGCCCTGGTTGGAAAAAAATATCCAACTCATTTCACCATTTTGTTCCCTCGATTTACTCTTTTCTTGACCATGATTTCAAGTTGTACTTTGTCTCGAGAATGAATATATATCAACTTGTAAGGCGTTAAAAAGAGTTATACTTCATTGGTTTACGGGTAAATCGTTTTAACGAGCAAGGGTATCCTGAATATGATTTTAAATTTTCAGCTTTATAGAGGTCAATGGAGGTCAATTGTATTAGTGTCAAAACATGGTGGCGATCTCAAGTGAAATTGATTAGTAATACAGAGAATTATGACACGGGAATGATGACATCCGAGACTATAAAAAAAAAAAAAAGTTTGATTCGTTTGAGTAGAGGTGTAATAATTACGGGCTATTTACAAATTTACTTTTCATTTAATAGAAATAAACGATATTTTTCCAGACGTTATATTTTAAGTAAGACCATTACAAAATGCTTACCTCAAATTACGAACCTTAAATCCACGTTTTCATGAAAAATGTTTAAGGGGTGCAAGTCACGAAGCCGCGAAACACGTACGAGTTTGACACTAAGTTGAACAAGGCCCACGAACTCGAGACCACGTGTATTTAATCCACGAGTTCAACAGGTAAATATAGTAATGACTAACATAATAATGATCAAAAGCCACGTACTTAAGTTACCTTCGTGTAAAAGGGTCCTTAGTGTTCACAATATTTGTAATTTTATACTATGATGTCACCAGAACTCTTAATCATGTTTAATGAAACTGTGAAAGAAAGGAGGAAAAGGGAAAGGAAAATCTTAAAGGAAAAAAAGCATGTTTATGTCAGCTTTAATCTCCAGCGATTGAAGTGATTTTGTGCCCGATACCTTTAGATTATCCGACGCGGATTTTCTAATGAATTTTGTGGCGCTCTCCAAAGCCGCAATTCTAGACGGGAGAACAATCGATTACCCTCTCTAAGCGCGGGAAGCACTTGGACGCTTGTGAAGTAGCGGTGTGTGGTTTTGATGTGTATAATACCTGTAGGAATTACTAACTGCTTTGACGTCGTTCTCAACCCTCTCCTCCGCCCCCCCCCCCCTCGCTCTTTCTCTCTCTCTCTCTCTCCCTCTCTCCCTCCCTCCCTCCCTCCCTCTTATTTCTTTCTGTCCATTTCTCTATCATTATATTTCTCTTTTATCTGTTTCGTTATCTCTATATCTCTCCCCCTTCTTTTTGGCTCTTACATGTCTTTATTTGTTCACTGGGTACAAGGAAACAATAAAAAAAAAAAATACTTAGAGTGAGGAAGATACTACCGAATGCATGCGTTTCTATCTCTGTCTTCTTCTTTTTTCTTATCTCCAGAAGTGATCAAGTATAGATATAAAAGAGGAGATGTGGGGAGATATTGCGAAATACACGTATTGCTTCAAAGTTATACATAGACGTGAAGAAATACCTTCTTATACTAAGAATCGAAACGATCGTTGTTGTTGTTATTGTTGTTGTTTATCTATTTGTCTGAGAGGTTTGCCTCTATTGAAATCGATCATTTTCAGATCACGCTTAAAAGAACCACACCCGCAACATTTATTTTATCTGCCAATTATTATGACAATCATGCTTAAAATGTAACATTATGAACATAATCGCGATAATATGAACTGTTTGATCGCAAAAAAAGTGGTTAGGCCTCGGTTTGTAACATTTTAAAGTAAATTCATAATCATTAAGAGGAACATCAAACATGATATGAAATTTATGTGATACAAAAACATGTCGCATGTCCTTATAATTTTCTTTTTTTAAGCAACTTTAATCACAAAAATCTCAACTCTTAACAAGAATTGACTCAGCTCAATTCTTCATATTTCACATGTTGTCAGATTTGAGTCCGAATTATGTAGACGAGGACTACATCATTGTTCGATGACCCGCGGGCTTTAGAATTCTCATGCAATACTTTATCACTTCATTAAGAATGTATATGAATGACAAACTCAAACGAACATAAACGACCAACTTCTCCGCCCTTTCTCCCTCTGTTACGCACTCCTCTTAGCTCTGATAGACAAGAACATAAAGATGAGGGAAACGGGAACAAAACACAGAACAAAAACAGCAACATCGTTTCCCGAAATTTTGGACCCAGTGGAAGTTGCTCATGGACGGGACGCGCCAGGATTTCGGGGCGCCAGACTCGTGTGTTCCGCACGTCTTCCGAAGCTGTCATCGTGCGGTCATGGCGCTGGATGATCCGTTCGTGACAACACACATTGATTTTATACCAAGGTATAAAACATGATCGGTGATACGACACGTTATCAGATCACTCGAAAGAGGATTGACCCAGATTCTATAGTGTCACCTTTTTCCATCCCTGAAGTGCCTCAAAGGTTAAAAACATCCATCCCTTCCAATAACAAGTGCGTACTTCAATTGCAGCATGGCATGTAACTAGCATGAGAGGATTATTTTTTCATGTGAGCTCACCTAACTTTCTCCCCTCGCGTTTGTTTGTGCGTGTAAGCGCCCGCAAGTGCGCGCGCAAGTGTGTGTATAATTATGTGTGTGTGCGTTTTTTACAGCAATTTAGCTAATTTTATCACCTCAATTATTTGTTATTCACGAGAAGACCGAATATTACAAGCTTTGGTTTTTTTTTTTTTCACTACTCTCCATTTCTAACCATCCAATTTCTCACTTGGTATAATCAGAAAGGCAGTTCACAGTATTTTTCTTTGTCGCAACACTGTACCGATTTTGTGTTCCTTATACATGTACGTGTATGAAAATAGATATTTTGTGCTGTTGGAAGTAAAATGAAAGTGACGGATATGAAATAGAATGAAATGAAGAAAGAAGGGAGAGAAAGTTGGGCATTGGGCATACATTACATGGGATTGGAAGCGTTCACACTTGAATTAAACAAAGTGTATCGCTGTTATAGATATTGTTGTTGTTGTTGTTGTTGTGGCATCAAGAGTTGAATCCCAGTTTCGATACTCCAGTGTTACTTGGTGGTACTGGCTCATAATGTCCAATACATTTTGTGTCAAGGGACAAAGGTTTTGCGGTAGCACCATGACTGTGTACGTAGTCTACAGCCCTTTTTACACTTGTGTTTCTTCACCCCGTACTTTTTCTGACCCAGGACTATCGTTAGTCCCGTACCAATTTTTTTCAGCTTTTTACACTCGCCAATAAATCCCGTACTAAGCTCTTGTCCTGGGCTAAGGAGAAAACTGACCTTTTTACACTCGTATGTATTTCTTAGTCCCGTACTTTCCAAACCACATGAATATTAATGATTACGCTGTGCACTGTACAAGTACACGCACGCACCGGCTGCACTTGATTACCTCGTTTCTGATTGGTCAGTTGGGGGTCGGACTTCGTCTCCGTCGCTTAGCCCCGGATCATTTTTTCGTTCTGTTTACACTCGCTTGCTTGGCACCGCAATTGCAGTGCTAACCCTGCTATTTTGCAGGGCCTATCGGTGGGGCTAGCCCACTTTGGCAAAAACGAGTGTAAACAGAAAGTGGGCTAAGGAAAGTCCGATAACAACGGTGGGGCTAAGCCCCCCCCCCCCCCTCCCCCCCCCCTCCCCCCCCCCCCCCCCCCGCCCCACCGTTGGTACGTGAAAAGTAAAGCAAAAATTTGCAAGTGTAAAAAGCCCTCTTGTAATTGTAGGGATCGTGGCAGGACAATGAGAGCCATGATCCCTGGAAGGACTAAACATTCATCAACTATGTGCTATCACAAACCTTTCTCCCTTATTTACCTCACCATGCAAACCTTCAAGCAACAGACACAGCTTATACTGTTATATTTTTGGATTACTTTGAACTATTGTTCCGCGAATTTCCAGGCATAATCATCAAGAGTAGACTTCTAGGTCCCATAGTCCAGGATGTAATACTGTATTACACTGTAAAAACATCGGTGTTAGATTTAACACCATGGGTGTTAAATCTAACACCGATCAAACTTCAATAGAGGACCACACCCACAGGTGTAGAAAATGCACTGTGATGGTGTTGAAAAGTGTTCACCTGACACTTCGTGGTGTTAATTTGACACTGTACCTGGTGTTATTTTGACACTGTACTGGTGTTAATTCAAAAATAACACCACATGGTGTTGATTTGATATTTGTTGGTGTTAATATCAATAGTTTAACACCCGTCCAGCTTCAATAAGAGACCACACCAGCTGGTGTTACTGTGGTGTAAATTCATTTTCACATTTTTTTTCAAAAATCTAGTATTTTAATGTAAAATTCTTGATCGTCTTGTTTAAATTAAGAATCAACAAGAAGTGCAGTTACTAAGAAACTCTTCAAAAAACAGTTTTATATTTGGAAATGACACCCGGAGGTGTTGATTTAACACCATAAATGAACACCGAAAATTTAACACCAGCTTGGTGTTCACTATTTAACACCGGACTTTTTGCAGTGTATGCTTCTAGAATATCTGATACCATTATATTTTTGAATTTTCTGTAGTGCCCTTTCCACGGCGTCGCCATTTTCGAGTTAACATTATTGTATTCACTTGTCTTTGTCGGGAAATAGTTTGGCCGCAACTTTGGTCATGTCTCACTTCTTCAGTCACCATTATAAGTACAGAGAACCCCGCTTCTTGATTAGTAAAACATGTATGTTGATATTTTTCTACTTTGATTCACATTGTGAGTATAGATAAACTGTTGTTGATAACGATGAGATGGAGAAAAAAAAACTTGAAACTTTTCTTCGTCTTATAACACTCTTAATAGGTTTGTTTTCCAGCATGATATGAAACTCTTGCTTTTGACTGATGATAAAGCAATTGCAACCCTTTTGTCCTAAACATTATTTTTGCTTGTTGTCATCGTGTGGCAACGTCCTTCTGAAGGCGAATGATCGGCAGCTTATTCAAATTCCTTTCACGCGAAAGAAAAACCGTGAAATTAATCAATTTATGTACAGATCAACAAAACAGCTGTGAGATGATGGTGTCTTTAAAACTCAAATTGATTCAAAGGAAGTATTTTGTAATAACTATTGATATGTACAAATTTGAAATATAAACATTGTTTTAGCTCATACCCGATTATAATTTGAGTACTAACATTTTGCACCATCAGTGCAGGCAGACAGGCGTTGTGCAATAACTCTTCGACTGTGCACCGACAGCAATTATGTTTGTTTTCTAACTCATAAATAGACTTGATGGCATGTGCGTTATAGTCGCACATGTTCGCCATACTTTCCCAAGTGTGTAGAATGGCGGGGGGGGGGGGGGGGACGAAAGCAAAAACCACAAATCAGAATCTTATTGATAGCAAGTAGGTAGTGAGAAAGAGCGAGAGGGAGGAAGATAATGGTTGGGTGGGGTGCCTAAAATTGAATGAGGAGAAAGATATGAGGAGATGTGTTTGTCTCCCATCGACCCTTATCCCCCGAGACGCCCCGGTGACAGTCACGTTGCAATCGGCGCGTCCGCCAAGGCCAAAAGACGCAAAATGCTTCCAATTCTGGAACACTTAGCGGAGATACTAATCTGCTAGCACCACCGACGGCTACACCATGTCGCACGAACATATACGGCTTGGCTCGAATGACCAGATCAGTATAATTGGGATGGAAGATGGCAATCTTACCAGAGACCGACAGACTCCCGATGGCAGAAAAGAAGAAGAAGAAGAAGAAGAAGAAGAAGAAGAAGAAGAAGAAGAAGAAGAAGAAGAAGTAAAAGAAGAAGAAGAAGAAGAAGAAGAAGAAGAAGAAGAAGGAGAATAGAGATGGTGAGAGAGGGGTAAAGGGGGGGGCATGGAATAATGAAATTTAAATCAGTAATTCCATGATCTCACGGCGTCATCGGAAGATCATATTTCGCCGATGAAGAGACGATAACTTGTCGGCGTTTTTAGGATTGTATTGGAATGTCGGAAACCAATGCTTCATTTTCTGCCGTTTGGTACACGGCTAGCGGCAGACGAAGTCGCGTCTGCTGCTAGTCAACAAAATAACTTCCTCTTTCCCGGAAGACCCTGGAAAAAAGTGCGGACCAAACTGTACTGGGACCAACCAGCTTGCAAGGCGCAGGCAACATGTCATGTTTGGCAAGCCTGTTTGGCTTGAAACCAAAAGAGTGCAGTTATAGATCTATTTTAACGAACTGGAGCAAGCAGGTCGATGTAACGATGGTTTGCCAACGCTTAATCCAATCAAGGAGCTATAGCTAATAGCTCCTTGATCCAATGTTGGCATTCATTCTTGTGTGTGTGTGTGTGAGAGAGCGTGTATGTGTGTGTGTGTGTGTGTGTTTGCGTGCCGCTATGCACAATTACAAACACGAGTGGTTAGAAACAAGGCAATAAGCATCCAATAACAAATTATTCAACTTGACGCTTGAGTGTATGTTGGAGGACATTTTTAAATAGGCCCTGAAATCCAAATACATGTTGATTTTTTTTTTCATTTATGATACCCTTAACATCACTTGCGGCAAAACGAATATCTAGAAACATTCCACATATTTCTAACGATTTTTTTTCTTCTATTTTTCTTCAGATTACTTATAGACGCGACATCAATATATCTTCTATTTTTGTAGAAGCACCAGCTTTCGGTTTTCTTGCCTTTATATGGCTGTGCAACTCTTTATTTCATGATGTATCACCACTTGAACCTCAAGGAACCACTTCGCATTGAAGATGTGATTGTTTTTGAATGAGTCAGTTGCAAGAATTAAAGAGCTTGTACTATAGACGAAACATTATACACCGGATAGTTGATAAATAAATGTAATTGCCGTCGTCTATTGTGGAAGAGCCATTATACTCCTACTTCTGAACCAACGCCGACTTTCAGTTTTCTTCTCTCGATTCGCTTGTGAGCTCTTGATTTTAAAGGGGCCCTGAAATCCAAAATGTATGTTGATTTGTGTTGATTTATGATACCCTAAACATCACTTTTGGGGTGAAACGATTTATCTAGAAACATTCCACATACTTTAACGACTTTTTTCTTCTATTTTTCTTCAGATTACTCGGGAACGCCCACAAAAAATCCTTCCAAACCAATATTCTTGAGATGACCTCATCTGTCAATCATTGCTAAAGTACTCAAAAGAAAGAAGGTGCATTCCAATGTCTTTTCTTAAACATTTAGCAGTATTTTGAACAATCTAACTATGGTATCTTGTAGATTACTCTCCAGGGTGATGTGTGCGTATTTTCATCAGTTCAGTTCAGTTCAGCTTATTTTCGCACAGAACCGGCTTCAGTCAATGGCTGTTCTTCAGCTGGTCCGTCATGATTATGCAAACAGAGGGCCTGGGGACAAGCCCCCAAGATCCCCCATACCCCCCCCCCCCCCTGCCGTGAAATGGGTCCATAAGATTTAAGATTTGGCTATTTGGGGGATTAAGCAAAAGAAAGAAAAAATATCACATTGATTGGACTACAAGGATTAATGTTAAAGTTTGAAATAACATCCTTCACTGTATGCACACAAAGCTCTTTGTCCTTCCATTACCATTACATTAATGAAAACAATGTGTTGTAATTAAAAAACCAGTAGACATGTTTCAAAGTTGAATACATAAAAGTAAAGCTAAAACTATTTGGATCAAACTGTATACCTGCCACATATGACAAAATTATTAACCTTAGAGAGGTGTAATAAAAACTAACCATAACCCATCTTCCCCATACACTTTGCACAGACAATCTGCAAGTCCTTCCGTTACTGTCCTTCCGTTACCAAACACACATGGACATTATGTGGTCTAATTAAAAAATAAGTAAACATATTTGAAAGTCAAATATATTCCATTATAGCTAAAGTATGGCAATTAAACTGTATACCAATAAATAAATTAAATAAATTAATAAATAAATTAATAAATAAATAAATTAAATAAATAAAGTAAAGTATCATAATTCAATAAATTATGATACTTCCTTAAACTTCACAGAGTTTTGATAAAAACTAATTTGCCTGAAAACCCATGTCCATTTTGATGTCCTTCCGTTACCGACCTCATTAATATGCATATTTCATTACTCTTTAGCAGGTATGACAAAAATTTTGGTGGAAATCATAGTCTTTGGCTCTGGTAATACATCTCTAAAGTTTAAAATGCTGTATCCATCAAACTTTTCTTAGAGTACTTTTTTAAACTGTGAAAATTCTGTCTGAATGTCCTTCCGTTACCATGGAATTGCCCATATATGTATATATATATATATATATATATATATATATATATATATGTTGATAAGGTAGTCCACGTGTTGGCAAGATAAAAAGATAAGTAACAAAGCTGCAACAAAGTTCATGCTGTATTCACCAACGGTTTATTTCTTCACACAAATTTTCGAGCGTCTCGCCGCCCTTTCTCAAGTGTTGATACTGAGAGAACAATAAAAATATTAAGCCATAACAATATATTGCAACCGTGTTACCAAGGATGCGCGCTTTATGTGCGTTAAAGCGCGCATCCTTGGTAACACGGTTGCAATATATTGTTATGGCTTAATTTTGTTATTGTTCTCTCAGTATCAACACTTGAGAAAGGGCGGCGAGACGCTCGAAAATTTGTGTGAAGAAATAAACCGTTGGTGAATACAGCATGAACTTTGTTGCAGCTTTGTTACTTATATATATATATATATATATATATATATATATATATGTATATATATATATATATATATGTATATATATATATATATATATGTATATATATATATATATGTATATATATATATGTATATATATATATATGTTATATATATATATATATATATATATATGTTATATATATGTTGATAAGGTAGTCCACGTGTTGGCAAGATAAAAAGATAAGTAACAAAGCTGCAACAAAGTTCATGCTGTATTCACCAACGGTTTATTTCTTCACACAAATTTTCGGGCGTCTCGCCGCCCTTTCTCAAGTGTTGATACTGAGAGAACAATAACAAAATTAAGCCATAACAATATATTGCAACCGTGTTACCAAGGATGCGCGCTTTAACGCATCCATGCTAGGCATCCTAACACCCAGCGCGCATCCTGGCAACAGTACAATGTTACGTCATAATGAAATTACAATGAGTATAAAGCATACATGAAAAAACTTGGCACGACTGATACAGAAGTAATTCCTCTGAATACGCAGCTGCGGTGGTAATGTAAAAGCAGTGCATTATTTCTTTCAAAATTCAACATACACATAAATTAACTTTAATTCTAGTGTATAGATAATCTTTACATAATCTGAAATTATCATGATCAATATAAACATTCGATTTTTTTAAATCAAACTGAATCGTCACACTGATGGTTATGCAAAATATGTGCAAGCAGTTTACCATTCCTTTCAAACTTCAGCATACACATACATTAACTTCCAAATTCTGGTGAGTAGATAGTCTTTAAATAATCTGAGACTATAGCATGAATATGAAATACGTGAAAAATCATATTTTTCTTCTTTTGATTAAATAGATACGACACAATACGTCTCGGAGTGGAAAAAAGACTGGTTCCAAGAAATGGTTAAAAGGAGCGTCAGCATTATATCACTCAAGCAATATAATGATAAGATCTATTGCAGCGGTGTAAACGGGAGGACATACAACAATAAGCGGCGCACCTACTTGTAAAAAGTGTAGTTCGTGAGCCATGATAGATCTATGTTCATGCCCTGTCCCTGGAAGCTTCGTGTGCGGATGATTGTTTTTAGTTCTTTCACGTGTCTTTCTTCAAATGCTTCCATGTCCTTGTATAAAATGCAACATTGCAGATCTGTTAGTGTGTGATTTGTTTTGTTGAAGTGTTGTGCGACTGGATGTTGTGTTTGACTTCTAATGATTGTGCTTTTGTGATTGTTGAAACGTTGTCTAAAATTTGTTGTTTCTCCGATGTAGACAGCCAGGGGACATTGCTTGCATGTAAGGCTGTATACTACATTCTTGCTGTTGCAGTCCCCTGACGTCGGATGGAGGGTGTGGCCGGAGCCAAGTGTGATATCTGTATCTGTGATTAGGTGAGCGCATATTTGACATCGTTTGTTTCCACATTTATGATTTCCAGTAGGATTGATTGTTCTGTTGACTCGAGATCGTGTAAGCAAACTCTTCAGGTTGCGTGGCTGTCGTTGTGCATGTAAGGGACGTGCTGTTAACTCGGGAGCTACCGATTGGACTTGTTTGAGAGTAGGCCATTCTTTCCTCACTTCCTTCATGAACTGTTGTGATGTGGGATGATATGTTGTTACAAAGACTTTGCGTGTGTGTGAGTCTTTGGGTTTCAGATTATCATGATGTAGTAAGGATGAGCGTCTTTTTGCTATCGCGCGGTCCCTACCTGCTTGCACAATGTCTAACGGGTACCCCGCTGCAACGAATTTTTGCCCCAGCTTCAAAGACGCATCCAGAAATTCCTTGTGATCAGAAATGATTCGTCTGTAGCGGAGCATTTGACTGTACACAATTGACCTCTTAATATGATTAGGATGGAAGCTGTTGTACTTAAGATACGTCTGTCTGTCTGTAGGTTTGTGGTAAACAGACGTGTTCAGCTTCCCTCCTTCTTTGCGGATAGTCACATCAAGAAAGTGTACTTCTGACCTAGAGCTGTCCATAGTAAATTTGATGTCGGGATGAACCATGTTGAGCTTGGAGTGGAACTCCGACAGCTGTTCGTCAGAATGGGGCCAAATGACAAAAAATGTCGTCAATGTAACGGACGAACATGCTAGGTTTTAGAGTTTCTTTCGAGAGGAATTCTTCCTCGAGTACGGCCATAAAAATACTGGCATACGCTGGCGCAAATTTAGTACCCATGGCAGTACCCTGAGTTTGTAGAAAGCATTCATCATCAAATGTGAAGTAATTATGTTTCAAGATGAACTCACTCCGATGGGGTTAATGCATTGCGTAGATTTTTGACCAAACACGACCCTTCTTCTGACATGCCCATAGAAGACATTTGTCGTCTTGCCCAGTTCATCTTGAAACATAATTACTTCACATTTGATGATGAATGCTTTCTACAAACTCAGGGTACTGCCATGGGTACTAAATTTGCGCCAGCGTATGCCAGTATTTTTATGGCCGTACTCGAGGAAGAATTCCTCTCGAAAGAAACTCTAAAACCTAGCATGTTCGTCCGCTACATTGACGACATTTTTCTCATTTGGCCCCATTCTGACGAACAGCTGTCGGAGTTCCACTCCAAGCTCAACATGGTTCATCCCGACATCAAATTTACTATGGACAGCTCTAGGTCAGAAGTACACTTTCTTGATGTGACTATCCGCAAAGAAGGAGGGAAGCTGAACACGTCTGTTTACCACAAACCTACAGACAGACAGACGTATCTTAAGTACAACAGCTTCCATCCTAATCATATTAAGAGGTCAATTGTGTACAGTCAAATGCTCCGCTACAGACGAATCATTTCTGATCACAAGGAATTTCTGGATGCGTCTTTGAAGCTGGGGCAAAAATTCGTTGCAGCGGGGTACCCGTTAGACATTGTGCAAGCAGGTAGGGACCGCGCGATAGCAAAAAGACGCTCATCCTTACTACATCATGATAATCTGAAACCCAAAGACTCACACACACGCAAAGTCTTTGTAACAACATATCATCCCACATCACAACAGTTCACGAAGGAAGTGAGGAAAGAATGGCCTACTCTCAAACAAGTCCAATCGGTAGCTCCCGAGTTAACAGCACGTCCCTTACATGCACAACGACAGCCACGCAACCTGAAGAGTTTGCTTACACGATCTCGAGTCAACAGAACAATCAATCCTACTGGAAATCATAAATGTGGAAACAAACGATGTCAAATATGCGCTCACCTAATCACAGATACAGATATCACACTTGGCTCCGGCCACACCCTCCATCCGACGTCAGGGGACTGCAACAGCAAGAATGTAGTATACAGCCTTACATGCAAGCAATGTCCCCTGGCTGTCTACATCGGAGAAACAACAAATTTTAGACAACGTTTCAACAATCACAAAAGCACAATCATTAGAAGTCAAACACAACATCCAGTCGCACAACACTTCAACAAAACAAATCACACACTAACAGATCTGCAATGTTGCATTTTATACAAGGACATGGAAGCATTTGAAGAAAGACACGTGAAAGAACTAAAAACAATCATCCGCACACGAAGCTTCCAGGGACAGGGCATGAACATAGATCTATCATGGCTCACGAACTACACTTTTTACAAGTAGGTGCGCCGCTTATTGTTGTATGTCCTCCCGTTTACCCCGCTGCAATAGATCTTATCATTATATTGCTTGAGTGATATAATGCTGACGCTCCTTTTAACCATTTCTTGGAACCAGTCTTTTTTCCACTCCGAGACGTATTGTGACGTATCTATTTAATCAAAAGAAGAAAAATATGATTTTTCACGTATTTCATATTCATGCTATAGTCTCAGATTATTTAAAGACTATCTACGCACCAGAATTTGGAAGCTAATGTATGTGTATGCTGAAGTTTGAAAGGAATGGTAAACTGCTTGCACATATTTTGCATAACCATCAGTGTGACGATTCAGTTTGATTTAAAAAAATCGAATGTTTATATTGATCGTGATAATTTCAGATTATGTAAAGATTATCTATACACTAGAATTAAAGTTAATTTATGTGTATGTTGAATTTTGAAAGAAATAATGCACTGCTTTTACATTACCACCGCAGCTGCGTATTCAGAGGAATTACTTCTGTATCAGTCGTGCCAAGTTTTTTCATGTATGCTTTATACTCATTGTAATTTCATTATGACGTAACATTGTACTGTTGCCAGGATGCGCGCTGGGTGTTAGGATGCCTAGCATGGATGCGTTAAAGCGCGCATCCTTGGTAACACGGTTGCAATATATTGTTATGGCTTAATTTTGTTATTGTTCTCTCAGTATCAACACTTGAGAAAGGGCGGCGAGACGCCCGAAAATTTGTGTGAAGAAATAAACCGTTGGTGAATACAGCATGAACTTTGTTGCAGCTTTGTTACTTATGTTATATATATATATATATATATATATATATATATATGTGTGTGTGTGTGTGTGTGTGTGTGTGTGTGTGTGTGTGTGTGACCTGCACCTCAAAACAAACAAAAAGTCGCCAGACATGAATTTTAAGTTAAGACCATATTCTGAAAGAGCAGACTTTAAGCTTTAAAATGATGTATAACTCAAATCAAATGGACTCTCCTAACCTATCTAAATATTGGAAAGAAAGCACAAACTCAGGAAAAGTGTGAACTGAGAAAAGAGGCTCTGAAGTGCAGTGTCTATTCAAGCGCTTAATCTTTGCCAAACCGCGCTGGCTGTGCGATAAATGGGACAGAAAACAGGAAGTAAACCACCAGAGTAACAACAATAAAGGGATTATCAGATTAAACTGAAATTAAGCATGCCTCATTAACACATTCTGTCCATAATTAATGCCAACTTTCAAAGCAGTAGCACTATCCTTTCAAAAGTTATTAGAGTTGAAAGTGAAGAGTGAGGACAAGGTTTTTCAGAAATGAAAAATGTATTCTAAAGACACACCTAATCACACTATTTTGCCAAAAATGTTCGAGATAAACTGCTAAAAAAACACACTGTCCTGCCCGTTTTATGATACCAGATTTTAGCATAATGTAAAAGAAGACCCGCTCTTTCAGAAAATATGAAAAAGTCAAGTTCGGCTAGGTTGACCCATTTCACTTATTTCCCACAGTCCTCACGCAAAATCAGTGTGTGCGACTTTATGTTCGTTTTGAGGTGCACGGTCACATATATAGTTCCTCTTTAACATCGGAAAACGCTCTCCAAAAATGTTTGATTTTCACAAACTTCAACTGCACGTGATCACAGGTATCTAATCTTGTTCACCTCAGTATTGGACATTACATGTTCTCATAAACGGGTGGTGGTTCATCGTCTCCCGAAGTAGCCAACTCATAAAAAGACCAACCGATATGGTATCTTTAATCGGACAAAGTATGTCATTTACAGGCTCAATAAGACGACAGGTCGATAACAGGCGCCATTGCTGGAGAACGGTGTCATTACCACTGGAGATGGGAAAAACGCACACGTGTTAAGTAGGAAAGCCATAACCAGAGTGCTGGGCATAAATAAAAAAGGAAAGCAAATGCTGGGCTCCTCTACAAACTTAATATAAGACGGCCACCGTATAGTGTGTATTACTGTTTGTACATGTAAAATGAATCATGGTGCTATAGTTTTTCTCGGCTAATTTCGCACTTTTGTCAGTCCATTTAATAAAAGGTTCATTCAATTTAGCGAAAGTCCTCGTCACTGCACATTCTGTCATTCAAAATTGCAAGCTGGTCGTTCAATTTAGCATTTCGATCAATGGAATTTGCACATGTGCCTTTCGAATTCGTAAAACGAGCATTAAAATTGGCACGTGCTCTTCAGTCATTCGAATTCGCCAACACTGGCCGAAAGGGTTATTTTAGTCATTCAATTTCTCGTATAGGCAGTCAAATTCCTAACATATTCATTCAAATTAACGTCATGTTATTTCCTTTTTGAAAAGGTGATAACATTTAAACGCGTATTTCTATGTGACTTTTTGTTTCATCCACGCACTGTTAAGCAGTAAAAGTATCATATTTTTTACCATATAACTCTATATAACAAAGTTTGTTGTTTTGTAACGCCCCTTTTCTTTCATACATGTCATTTTAGGCCTACATGTACCAATACTACAGATTAACTTCATCTTCTTACAGTCATGACGTCACAAGTTAGATACAGACGTATTTCTCAAGAAGACAGAAAAAGAATTACAGGAACATTTGATGATCATAACCTTCATTTCCTAGAACTGGCCGACACACTCGGAATAAAGCGCTAAATGGCCAGATATGTTGTGGCCACATGATGCACTATCTTCGGACTGGAAGATTCACTGAGCACATTGAAGAAAAGAAACTGTTGCCAAATCTCTAAAAAGTACGAAAATATGAAATAAAATGATGCTTGCAAAACAATAACAATGTTGAAAAAAAAATAAAGAAAGAACCAAAGCATAAACATTCGTGCTAAATTGACTGCAAAAGATGTTAAATTGGATGCCCCATAATGAATTTGAATGAACGAGTGCAGCATGTCCGTGATCACGTGACTATAATCATTCTAAATGGAATGAACGAATAACGAAATGGTGCTTGTTTTACGGATTTCAATTGAAAAGGTGTTAATTAGAACGAGGCTAAAAGTAATTTGAATACTCCAAAATGAATTTGAATGAAGAGATCATAAAATTGAACTACCGAACATGTCATCTACGCTGAATTTTGCTAAATCAAATGCAGCAAAAGTGCGAAATTGGCCGGGAAAACCTATAATATATCACATTCATTTGACTCTTCAGAACCTTAAGGATATGCCTTCACCAATCTTTTCATTACAAATGATTATAAATGAAAATACAATGTTTTTTTTTTTTCAGGATGAAATTCACAAATGTGACAATTATTAGATTCGAAGGAAACTTGCGCATAGTATATGTATGTGTGTGAGGGTGTATTTGTGTGTGTGTGTGTGTGTGTGTGTGTGTGTGTGTAAATGTTAATACTTGTATAATAATATACATTGTAGGCTACATTGTTATTCATAATGGGTGTGTGTTATGTGTCATGACATAAGGAGCAAGAACACAAAATTCTATAGGTGCTCCATGCATTGAAGCTGAGAAAACGGTAACACTGGTTGTATCTTTTCTTCCTCAGTATTTGTGTATAGATCCTTAAAAAAGTTTTCTTCACTTTGTTTTGTGTTATAATGGAATATAAAATTATCAGGATTAGTTGTATAAATAAACATTTTCTTACACTCCATAAGATTAACTATCAACTGTTCTATCAACGCAAGCTGCATCGTGTTATTGCTTTGGACGTGATTGTGAATACTATAATTCTTTTTCACTTTCTCTTGCCTTTCCGTCAATCTCCCCCCCCCCCCCCCAGTCTGCAATACGTAGAAGAATTCTGCAAACAAACGAAAAGAGATTACCTATATATACCATTCAAAATTAGGAAGGAAGCATTAAGGTTTCGTAAAGGCTGACGTGAAACTTGTCAGTTCATGTGATCAAGTAATTTTGTTAGCATTACCTTTCTTGCAAAGTGACATAGGGTTGCCTCATGTGAGCTATTGATGATCACACGTACTATATTAATCTAATACCACAATCGATTACGTGTGTATGTATGCATGTAGAGATACGTGTGTGTATCTGCATGTATGCAGTATGTACGCATATATATCTATCCAATCATTTATTCATGAATTCATTTATTCATCAATTAATTACGGTGAATGCGTACATTTCCACCTTACACTCAAATACATCAGTCTTTTACCCCATACATTTGTCAGTACATTATACGTGATTGAGGCATCATGTCTGATTCAAAGCAAATCAATACAATACTCACTTGTGGCTGTAGGGATGAAGCACGCAGACAAAGGAGGAAAATCAGTTTAATGAGTTTTCCTTTCATCGCCGAGTTTGCACAGATTTTCCTTCAACGGCCCAAGCCTCCTATTGTGCCACCAGAGACCATTGTCGAGGTGAATGACGTAATCCACCCAATATTCGCTTTCAGGCCTGTTTGTTCATTTGATTAGCGAGTCGATGTAAAGTCTCACCCAGGTCTTATTTTGCATAGTTTTATACGAAAGCCAGGTCGGTAATACCTGCATGATTACAATTGATGGCAGCGATGGGAGAGGATTTTTTATTTGTTCAAGACCTTGCACACTTCATGGCGCGCTACGACCAATTCCACGAATAAACCACTGTTAATTATATCGTTAATTCCATTGATTATTGTAGTTAGCATTGCAAAGTCACTGTCCTGAAATAAAAAAAAAAAAATGCATGAGACAAACAATCATAATGGAAGCAGGTTATATTTGTATATTATTTTCTTATTTCATGTGAGCAGATTGCCAATAAAAGCTCGGTCACAAATGCCTTTACGAACTGCTACGAACACCGTACGAACCATTTTTTGACAACTTCGTAAGATCTTCTTAAAGAAGGCAGTACGAAACCAGCATTCGTAGAATGTTCGTAGACAATTCATAAGTTCGTAGCCTGGTCGATGGTCTTGTCCAAGATTTTTTCAACTTCGTACGAAACCCTCTCTTCGTAAGGCGGTCGTACGAACGTCGTACGAACATCGTAAGAACTACGCAAGATTTTGTAGGGTCGAGAGACAATTCTAGGAGCCTTATTCTTACGGTGATTGCAGAGGGCTCTTACGTCTCTCGTAAGAATGCCTTACGAACGGAGATTCGTATGGCGTTCTTACGAACAACTCTTCGAGTTTGTAAGGCGTGCGTAAGGGACTCGTAAGGCGTAGGTACACAATTTGTGCAACTTGAGTTTTAGGGGGTATAAAGCCAAACGCGCGAAATTCGAATCCTCACTCTGTACTAGGTGTTTTACCAGAAGGCATCTCTGTTAAATATGGGACCAAAAGAGAGGGCAATCAAAGGGAAAAGGGGAGGGGGAAGAAAAGAAAGGAGGGAGATGAAGAGGAAGGAGCGAGAGGGGGAGAGTTGAACAACAACAACCTCCTTCTCTACTTGTAGATATAGCTGCATTTGTAGTCTCCTTGGTACTACTGCCATCTTGAAGTATAAAACTTTCAACTGTTACAGAATTTTCGACAGGACACGGCAGCGTCTTTTTAACAACCTGACAAAATATTTTAAAAATCGTAAAATCTTCTTACGAATGACTAGAGAGTGCCGTGAGTTGCACGTACGACCATCTTACGACAAAAAGAAATCGAAAGATGGCCGTAAGTCTGACGAAAGAAGAACTCAAGGCATTCTTACGAAAAACGTACGAATTCTTGGGCCATTGTGTAACTGAAAATCATTTCGTTTCTCTAAAGGTCTTAAGTTGTTCTTGCGAATTAAACAGCGTTCGTACGAAATTCGTAAGAAGGCCGGAAGAATATGTGCTCCATCTACGAATCTCTACGAACTCCAGAATTCGTACAAACAGTAACGTTCGTACGAACCTTTCTGACCGCAGCTTCAGATGTCAGAGTTTTCTGATTAATTGGCGAAAAAAAATGTCTCTTTTCCTTGGGGGAAGGAAATCAATTAATTACCTATTCTAACTCGATACTGACTTCGAAAACATGAAGCGAGACGTAATCATGCGTCACTCATTTGATTATGTGCTCGCTTTTTTCAGTGATTCACCGATACATTATCTATTTTCTGTGTTTCTATATTCGTAGGCAATGTTCATCATACTCAGGTGATAATGTAGTTTGCAAATGTATACAGCTGTTCATAATTCCATCTTCTCACCATCATGTCAGCACCACCTTCCATCATGGATTATCAATCACTAAAGCAATCAACAAGTTTGATACGTGTTCCACGTTCCGGTGATGAGTGCCAGCTATTGATTGCACTCATCTGTCATAAAATGGAATTAATCACTGACGTATGCCTTCTTACTGCCAATGTGTATTACTATTATTATCTACATAATGGGAATTTCAGACCATGCGTCGATTCCAGTATGAACAAAAAAATGAAAAGAAGAGATTGATGCGTATTTACGTTCCAACAAACGTCTTCTTCAGACGTCACATTAATATTATTTTCTTTTTCCTTTATTTTCATTTATCCTTACTGTCCGTCGTTTAGATAGAAAAGGAGCGGTGCACGTCACGAGTCCGACGCTCACGAGTCATACAGCCCACGAGTTCTACAACCCACGAGCTCGACACTAGGAACATGATATCAAAAGGCCCATGAATCTGACACAAGGCAGAGAAGGGTCACGGTTCTTACAAACCCCACGAGTCTGACACTCGCCAACAGAAGAAGAAGAAGAAAATAATCTATGAGACCGACATTATATCACAGGGTTAATTTTCGCAGTTTTGGTCTCGTGGAACTTTTTTGTTGTTGTTGTTGTTGCCTAGTGTCAGATCCCTAGGACAAATTCTCCTACAATGTCGGACTCATGGGCATTTTATAGCCCAGTGTCGATCTCATTGGCTGTATGACTCATGGAGCTTTTTTTCCAATGTCGAGTTCGAGGGTCGAATGACTCGTGGATGTCAGGCTTGTGGGATGACAACGTTATGAAAATCCGATTGCATTCAGTGATTCATCATTCTAAAGCTTAGAGTCTGTTCTTTCAGAGTCTATCCTTCACTAAAAATGTCGTTGCAGATGACAACTTTTTGGCGGTTTTGTGATGCAGGGTCACACATTGTTATGATAAAAAAGGCTTTAGACGGACGTTGTTCACAAATGGTCCCTTTAATATTATCAAGCTTTGTGCAAAGATGATCTTTCAGATTGACTTTTCGTATTATCATCTCAATATTTGACGAAATCATATAATGTGACATTAGAATCTAATGACATTGCCCTTACTTTCTAAGGCATGATTATTGTCTTTAAAAGGATCGTATAGTTTTGGTTTAGACCTAATTTCAGGTTTCTAACATTTTTGGTGAAATAATGAGATACCTCTTACGAAATATGAAAGAGCATGTAATTCTATGAGGAATTCAATGTTTATTTGATGAAAATTGGTTTTGAAATGGCTGAGATATCCGAAAAAGAGCAATTCTAGTAAAGTGTGGAACCCACAATTTATTACGATCGCTTTGTTTTACTTTGTTTTTGGATGTTTCAGCCATTCCAAACCCGATTTTCATCATATAAACTTTGAATTCCTCTTAAAATGGTATGCTCTGTACTATATCATAAGTGTTTTGTTGGTATCTCACAAAAAGTTAAAAGCGCAATTCTCATCTCCACCAATACTGTACCATTCCTATAAACACAAACATACACACACACACACACACACACACACACACACACACACACACACACACACTCAAACACAGAACATCAGTCAAACCCTTCGTTACACACTTTTCTTTGACAGAAAAAACAGCAATAACGAAAAAACAACAAAACACATAAGAACCAAACAAACAACCAACAAACAAGCAAATCGTATGCGACTGTATATTGGTGTCCTGATGGACTGGGGCATGAATAATCGAGAAAGAATCGTTGTGTGTGATTTATGTGTATTTATTTATTTTTTTTTTTTTTGTGTGTGTGTAAGTGCATTACAGCTGTTAATATATTCATGTCTCGAGACGATTTTCCAAAAAAAAAAAGAAGGGAAAGAAATCATTAACTTCATTCCAATGAAATTCCTTTTTCCTTGCCGAAGGTGTATAAGGGTATAGTTTGCAGAATGGCTTAAGTGATTGAATGGTTTTTGACCCAAATATTCTTATCCGAATAGCGTCAATGTTTTTATGCCAACTACAGCACAAAAATCCGGACCAAAAAAGGAATGTGCATAATTGTCTGTGATGTTCGTTGTTCCCAAGGTTCCGAAAATGAAATAAGGTTCATTTTCCGAAAGCTCGTTTTTGTATCGGAAAAGCCCAAATTTCATATCATTATGTTGGTATGTTCGTTAATCCGAAAATGAGATAGGAGTTGTTAATCCCACATTTAAGCCGCTTTTCCGAAGGCTCGTTAGTGAAAAAATGAAATGAGGTGCGTAAATTAACAAACCTTCGGAATTGTAAACTTTATTTTGTTTCGGATCGACAAAACTTCGGAAAAAGGAGCGTCTATTTTGTTTGTCTGTTTGTTTTTATCTATTTTGACGTGTGTGTTTTTGTTCATTTTCGGAAAAATGAACTTTCTGAAAGAGAAACATTGTCTTCTTCTACTTTTCCTTTTTCTTCTGTATTTCCGGATCAACCAACCTTCGGAATAGCGAACATTTAAAACAATGAACTGCAACTTACCAAGCATCACAAAATACACACAAGAATCAAATGATTATACCAAATCAAAAATGAGCAAATTTTTAATGTGCGAATATGGCTGGATACCACAGGTCATTTTCTTTTTGTCATCTATTTACAGTGTGTACGTCAGCTTCTAGACGCTGACATAAACAAACCAATCAGAAATGATCACTATATACACATTATAGCACCAGATCAGAACAAGTACTCTTTCATTCGATTATCGTGACAATCACGTGATCCTAGCAAAGAAAAAACAAGCACAATGAAACACACGGACGAAAGTGGACATGCATGACATGCATGGAAATTACGTACGAAGGTAACGCCTCTCGCAGCTAAAGAGACAAAATTCCCGTCAACACAGGGCCCCGTTTCATTAAACTTCTTATCAATAATAAGTTACGATAGTTGTTATAAGCTACTGAAATCCCTGTATCTGATTGGCTGAGAGCAAATTTAACACAGAAACGTGGCATTTGTTACTGATAACAAGTTTTATGAAACCGGACCCTGGTGTCAAACTCCCTGGTTTGCAATAAAACGAGCACGCACTGAACTGGATCAATGTGACCCCAAGAACAGTCTGCAGAAATGTTTTCTCAAGCAGACACTATAACACTGCATTATGATGAGTTTTATCGTAAAAGGGGTTACGCGCCATTTTAAAACACTTTTTCAAAGTAAGTCCATCATCAATGAGCAAAATAAATTCCACCAATGATACCTTATTTGTTGCATACTATGAAATATTCTTGAAGTTATAATTCTTGAAAGTTAAAATATTCCGCGTTTTCTTAGTATTATTCTTTTTGGCACTTTCAATCCCAATTATATCATATTGACAAGAATAGGGAGAACACGTTTTTTTTTTGCGATCAGAGTCTTCATCACATATTTCACCACAGCTATAGACCCTTTATTTGTTGATTATGATGGTGTTTTCTGACGTTGACCACTGAGCTTGAAATTTAACTTTTTACACACTCTGATGCAGAACGTTTTATTTCAAGTTTATATCTACCTATCAAACCGATTCAAATGTCAGTTCAGCTTCCATTTGCTGAAGTTACTGGCAACATGACATTTAAAGCCCTGTATGAAAGAGTGATGTTTAAACTTGACCTGGGACCATTCACTCTTGTTGTGCCATATTTCAAGTCGACTATTCAATCCTCTACGTCAAAATTTCATGATCATTTCACGGTGGGGGCTAAAGTATAAAGTCAGATAACGCCATCCAAACTTTAGTGACTTTCAACCGCGAAGTCAATTTACCTCAAACCTTATCAGCACTGATACAACTCGAAAAGCATCATTCATGTCAGCTGAACACGTGTTTCTTCACTTCGCTACTTTGCAAAGCACTGCTGCTTGCAAAACAGTAAGGAGACTTTTAAACAGAGAACCTGCTGGTTCTGGAAGTATTTACAAATTGCACTAGTGTAGGCATGAGCCAACGCGTCGCATCCCTTAATACGGTGCGTACGTTTTACTTGCTCCCTAATAGCAGCATGTAATCCCGACGGCGTCGCCAGACGTTGAACCCGAGGGGAAAAAAAAGCCCAAAATAAGGTGATTGGCTGAGGCATAAGTTTAAATATTTGTACCCATTAACATGGAGAGTTTGCTGTCTCAAATAACACCTGCTCAAGTGCCACAGCCGTGCAATAATTATCTTGGACAAAACGAGCGAATTGCTGCTGTTACGAGTAAACGCTATTCGATGAACCCTCGTAACAGATGGGCACAAGCGGACACGAAATCAAACTGTGCTGCTTTATTGAATATCGGTCACCGAACCTTCTAGCTGCAAACAAGTTGTCTCAGGTCTACGACGATACAGACGTAATAATGGCGTCGCACACACTCATGACTGTATAATCAGCAATTTTAAAGCACACGTGTGTTTGAAGCTTCTTCTCTTAAAAGTCACTGGCTTGTGTTGAAGGGCAATGTTACATAATACACAAGCATTGTCCTTTTTTATTATGATTCAACATAATGCTTCCATTTTTTTTTTACTCTCAAGCCGTTGACAACGAGTCCCAACAATATTCGGGCAGGTGACTATGGAAAACACGTGTTACAGCAAAATCAGTCCGTCCTCAACGGATTAAAAGACTGATCAAACTGCCATTGGCATTTCTTTATACAAAGATGCAGCCGATATCAACTCCGTTGTTAAACAGCTGGTGCATTATTTTAAAGCAAAATGATTTGTGCTAATTCTAATGAGCGACGTGTCCCTTTCCAAAAACAGTGTAAAATGCGTGAATTGTAAATAAAGAATACCGTACTTCGAAATGGTGTACCGCTATAACTCTCTATCAATAGTGGGAACATCAAAAGTAGCTTGTTATAATGCGAAGTTTTCAGGAATATCGACTTACATAATTATATTCATTGATAGTGCACACAGGAAGAATATTGTACATACAAGTTTTAATGACAGAAAGTTTTTCTACAGATAATATTAAGGGGTCCATATCTTTCTCTCTTTTTTTCGCTCAACTACAACCATTGTCTTCTTACGAAGATGAAAAGATAGAATCGCAGAAGATTTGTGTTTGATATGAACTAAAGGAGCTGATGATCATTACAAACAAATAGTTGAGAGCCGTTTCGTTATCCAACCACTCCTTGTCCAGCACGCATACGCTTGTATACACACGCGTTCACATACACACATAAACACATAAACACACAATCACAAGCAAACCCATGCGCGTAACAGACAAACACACACACACACACACACACACACACTTACGTAAAAACACCACTTTATCCATATTATGGAAGTATCTGTTTGGGTGTCTCAGATACAAATACACAACATACCATATGCTAATGACCAAGATGATTTCTTTTTTTTTTATGAAAGTGGAAAACAACTACTGTCCAGCAGCGTATGACAAGAAAATCAACAAAGAAAGAGGAAAATAAATGGATGGGATACAGGGGAGTATCATTAGCATGAGTTCACAAATTGCTGACATATTGCTGAAACAATGACTAACCCCGACTTCGAGATCAAGATTCTGCATTACGAGAAATGACGCATCACGCCATATTCTCACAAAGATGGACCTGCTGACATCAGAGTGTGAACACGTGGTGAAGATACAGAGCTCTGGCGTAGTTGCCACTCTTTTCGCGCCAATGCCGATAAAAACACCCTCCAGGAAAATTGACCAGCTGTTCGCCAGCATTTCCAAATAAAAATTTCAAAACGATGTCGTTGATCGAAAGCAGTTTCAGACGCGAGTGGACGAAGAAAATCCGCAGGCAAACAAAACACCAGACACAACAACAAAACGAGATCATTAATTCTATCTTCATCTGATCACAAAACAGCTGACGGTGGGCTCACTTCACACAGTTTGGCACGTCTTTTGCTTTCCTTTTACATTATGACGCGTTCCTGCTACTGCCGTTATTGTTTTGTTTTCATTGTTCTCACAATACGGATCGTGTCCACCAGGCACCGTTCATGTGGTTCGGGTTATATTCCTTCTTTAAAAACATAATCCTCCGTGTTTTGCGTCTTTGGATGATGGTTGCGCGTACAAGCAAACGCGTACACAACAAACGTCTCATCAAGTTCCTGCGGAAAGTCTCGGCGACAAAATGACGGTAAGCGTCGCATTGCGTCTTCGACAAGTTTTCGTTTTGTTCAGCCGAACTACATGTAGTATGATCGACTTTTAGTTTCCAGTGAGTCTGTGATGCACAAACTGATGACGAAGAAATCCATAAGCTTTCTTGCAGTACAATATCATCGACTGCAGCAGATCATCAACCTACTTTATTTGTCGAACTGGAGCAATTTGTTAGGCGTGTGGCAGCTCACTGGCATAACGTAACGTTGTCACACATTCATCACTATTAAGACCCGTCACGTGTATCCAAAGGGGAAGTAACCATAATATTTGACCTCCAACCCTATTGACCTTTGATCCTGACATATTAATGATTTACTCCATTAATGAATGTTACTTTTTGCCAATAGCTTCTCTCCGTCCCTCCACATCGCAGTAGATATCAATAAACGGTCCAAGCTAATCACATCGCTGATCAATTCAGTAACCTTTGACCATTGACCTTTGAGGCTCTTTTAAAAAAAAAACAACAACAACAATGCGTGCATGTTCACCCTTTTACAGCCCATATTACGAAACAAAATTTCCCATGAACGCGTTGGTGATAGCTGGTGTACCTGCAGGCGTACAGATTGAGACGGACGGCAGACCGGGGAGCAATAAATTGTCTCCAGTACCATTGTCAATAGTATAATTTTGGGCATGTAGTGATGATAATGTCCTGCGTTTTTTTACAGAGTCAGCGTTTATATTCCAACTCCCTTGGCTCGTTAAGGCATCTCAAAAAATGATGCAGAAGAGCCTCCTATTTTGAGGTCGAACTCCAGCGATTGCCGATCCAGTTACTGCACTCGCACTTAAGAACATGTTTGAACGCCTTCCTAAAGTCTCTATTGAAAACGGTGTAAATGATTGGATTGATAATGCTATTGAGCCATCCTAGCCATGCGAAGGCGACGAATGTGTTTTTGGAAGCCATCACCAATCCTAATGCGTACAACAATACCGCTGTGAAGTACGGTAGCCAGCAGATTATGAACGCACCCACAACTATCGATAGAACGATCGCCGCCTTCTTCTCGCGATTGACGTGAATGCGTGGGATTCGCGAAGTACGGCGTTTCAGATGCCGATTTTCTAACGTGCCAACCGAGTTCTCCCCAGTAGCCGAGCTGCTGGTCTTGCGACCTGGAGCGTAGGCCACTTGGGTGACGTTGGCCCCATTGCCAATGGTACTGTACTCGGCTCTCCCGTTGCTGTTGACCACGGAGCAGGCGTTCGCGTTGCCGCTGCTATCCGCCAAACTGTCCATGGCCCTATCGACTGGGACGTCGGGGGTGGACTGCTTTCGGTTGCGCACAGCGGAAGGTTTTCGCAAAAAGTGATCGCGAGCGGCGATGAAGATCCTAATGTAAACGGCAAGAACGATGAAACAGGGCAAAAAGAAGGCGGCGATAGCCATAAAGATGATGTAGCGAGGGTCGACGTGTGGGTAGCACGACATAGGGTCCCCCCGTTCGACGACGTGCATCATGATTATCGAGGGGATCGTCAGGAGTGCGGGAATGGCCCAGGCAATAGTGATAGCGATGCCCGCAAGTTTCGCCGACCTACGGTTGGCGTACCAAATCGGCTTCGTGATGGCCAACCACCGGTCACCGGCGATGACGCAGAGATTCCAGACGGACGCGGTGCTCAGGATGACGTCGAGAGTGAGCCACGTGTTGCACAGGATGTCGCCGAGGTGCCAGTTGCCGTAGTTCCAGGCCTCGTAGAGCCCGAAAGGGAGCACGATCACGCAGACGGCCAGGTCAGAGATCGCCAGCGACACGACGAAGGAGTTGGCCACGGTGCGCAGTTTGTGGATCTTTATAATGACGGACACGCACACCAAGGCGTTGCCCACGACACCTATGATGATGAGTATCGGGAGGAAGATGGCGGCTACGATGCTCACTTGATTGCCGAGCTCTTGTCCACCAACGACGTGGGCGGGGTCGACACCGTCGCTGAAATTTCCCGTTACAAAAGTGTCTGTCGTCATCAGTGGTTGAGAAGCCATCTCGGTCTGCATGAAATACAAAGAAAGTGTCAGATGTTAAAAGAAGAATGTTGGATAAATCGTCGCACTTCTTCTTTCCATTTAATTACACTATCCACTTTTTGTTTATCTTTCGATAATCAACGCCAAAGTAAGACAAAGACCGGCAAACTACCAAAAAGATTTTGTACATATAGCTCTCAAGACCCGACCAGTCCCCCCTCAACAAAACAAACAAACAAACAAACAAACAAACAAGCAAACAAACAAAAACGGACCAAAACGGACCAAAACCAACAACAACACCAGCAACCACCAAGATATCTGTTTATTATGCAAAAGCAGACGGAATGACCCTATCGCAGTGAACTGGTTGCCATGTTACAAAAGCCTCAGTGGTTGTAGACTAGAAGGCTGAATAAAGGAAGATAGACTCTTTGCCGATTGAAAGAAAACAGCAAAGTTCTCTCACGGGAACTCGCACATTGAGTGGAACTGTGCAGTAAATCTTTTCAAAAAATAATTTCTTTTTTTTTTTCTTTTCTTCTTTTCTTCTTTTCTTCTCCATGACATAAATCATGTTGGGCAGGAGGAGCATTAGAGGAATCATCAGGGGCGATGGTCTCATGTTAAGAAAAACACAGGAGAAAACAAAAACAGAACAACAAAGCAAAGGCACACCACAGGGATAACACAGGATGGCCACAGCATACAATCCCGTACAAAGCAAAGACATAACATTTGATCCGGATCCCACCGGACGCGGTATTCTGTACGTACACCTATGCGCAAGAACGCGGTCGCAGCGCGATGAAATGATCGGATGTAATAACCGACACTAGCGGTAATCGATCCAATGTGCAATCGTCGTCTGTTAATTCGGTCAGAGATGAACGGAGTCGCACGGGGACAACATCGCAGCTCTGAGATAAGAAATATCCACGAATGTCACCCTCCCGGGAGAGCATTACCTCGATCCATAACTCCACCGTTTGCACATCAGACAATAACGGACGAGTATCTTGCTCATGAAAGGGGAGAGTGACGGGGAAAGAAAGGGAGCGAGGGAGCGAAAGAGATGGAGCGAAAAAAGACGAAATGGGAAAGAAAGAAGAAAACAGAAAGCCCGAAGCCAGGGATACTTCATTGTCTCTCAACCACGCTGACGTCTAGAGTGGTGGTTTTTATATCACTAACCATCAATCAGAGGATCTGCCCATCACGTTTTTTAAAGTAATATGAGTGATGAACAGTGTAATCTACGTTGTCAGCAGCACGCCAATTACATAGCTGCAACACTTTTCTACGCCGGTTTCCAGCAGTATGTAAATCCATGGATACGTCATCTGCTTGTGAATGACCCTGTGTTCCACTTTCAGATGTTTTTTTTTTTTCTGTTTTCTCTATCTTTCTCTCTCTTTCCCAACGGACCAACTCTATAAAAACGTATGGACTTTTCATTAGGTTTCTCCGACTTAAATAAGTGAAATTTAGCATTTTCTGTTTCGTCCTCCCCTACACATTTTTATGATTTATATTGAGCTTTATTTACCTTTATATCGTTTTACTAAATTGCCCCACTCTTGCACGCCAGACTGTATAATGTAAATTTTACTTTAAAACTAGAAATTAGAAGTTTTCGCGTGCATGAAGCGTTGATGAATTTTGCGAGGAACCAAGATTTTTGATGGTATAAAACGCATTCGAAAGATCCTTTGTTTAAAAAGCATTAAATTTCAGTAGTATTTTTTCTTTCTATTTTCATGAAGCGACGAAAACATTCGGCTCCTATTCGCGAAAGTTTTATGCCTGAAATGCTTCTAATTTTACATCATGCCTCAAGAGCATGTGCATACACTTCGTCTTGGAGTCGGTAACATACCATTTTAGGAATAAAGTCGGTGGGTATCTATCACAAAAACAGTTTGAAATTCAGGAAATCAATGTAAAGCGAGATTTACCTTCTTCATGAATTGGCTGATTGGTATCTTTCTCTCGATTGACAACTAATTATTTGTTGCATGTCTTTGATTCACCGGGCAAGCTGTCTTTTGAATTGTTCTTAAGTCCTTGACTTTCTGTAGACAGTGCATTAACCTAAGAGATCACTTGGATAAGTAAACGTATAAAGCATTGGTCTTATCTTTCATCAACATGGTAATGTGCCTTATATCAAAGGGAATGGTGTATGCCTGAACATGATATGTTTACAACGATACAGATTGATGTGATTTTCATAGCTCCTATTCCAGCTTTGTTTATACATCAAATATTGGTGGAATTCTGCTGCAGATATTAAATTCCACCTGTCTATCCTTCTGCCTCTGTCTGTTTGTTTCCCCCTCATTCTGTCTGTTTTGTGGTCCCTATCTCTTTCTTCTTTGGCAGTTCTCACCTTCCTGATTAGTCGGCAAAATTTTGCGTATGACAGGGGTATTTGCTCTCGACTGAGTAATCTACTCCTCGATAGGACGAGATGTCCTCGCCCTCCTTACGGTCAGTTCTACTTTCTGATGTGATCTGCCTCCCCGGACAAAACCCCGTCCCACGGAGGGCAATATTAAGTGCATCACAGAACGTGTTTCCACTGATGAATAGTGTCAACTGAGTACATCTTGTCTCCTGCAAGCTTTGCGCCAGGGAATCAGGGGAGGAGGAGGATGCGTCGGTGTTGGAAGAAAAACTAGAAACCGGAATGGATTTGCGGGCTAATCAAATCAGACATCAACACGTCCTGGCCTAATCGTGCCTTGTCAGTGGCCCGTCGTGATTTGCGTATAGCTCCTCGGTGACACATACATGACTTCACACCTTCTAGAAAGCGGCTGCTTGTGCACCTTTCACACTCGAGAGTTACTGAGGTCGGAGAGAAAAGCAGGATTCTGATTTTGTTTAACACCTTAGATTGTAATGCAACCCGTGGGCAAGACGGGCTTGCACATCACCAAGTTTGCAATTGAAAGGGGGATGCGTCTTTGTGTGTGGGTGTGTGTGTGTGTTTGGAAAGCGCCTGAGCCATCAGAATCCTTGGTTTGTTGAATTTATGAGGTAGGGGATAAGAAATCCATCAGTATGTTAATTTAACGAAATGATTTTGCTGGAAATGTGAGGAACAATTTCGCCACAGAAACACAGGTAAGGTCTTGATTCGACAAGCAACATTGCACCGGCTGTTGCTCCACATAATGACAGTTTCGTTGAAGTAAAGCTTAGACCAATGGTTAAGGACATTGTGTGTTTCTGGTCGTCCCAAAGTTACTTTATCCATGGACCTATACATATAGGTCCATGCTTTATCGAGTGAATAACATTATACATATAATGGCTGCTATGAGGGGCACTGTTAAAATTATGGGCCCAAGGTGATGTGAAAACCATAACTATGCATGGTTTTCACATCACCGAGGGCCTACATAATTTTAACTGTGCCCCGAATATCAAGCTGTCATTATTTGTTTTATATACATGTATTTTGTATACAATATAGATTCCGAAATATAGATACCGAAAAAATAGATTCTAGTCTCTTTTACAGCACTCGTAATCAACCCTGATCGACAGCGCGGCGGTCGTATCATTGGTGGACAGGTGCGTACATATGAGTGATCTATGTGTACGGGGTTGCGACTGTCTCCAAACCTATTCACAGGGCACAGTTGGTTCTATCAAGGAGGTACTAGGCGAGATCGCCTAGTACCTCCTTGGTTCTATGCCCCGGGCAGAGTAAATCATGACGTCATTTTGATCAAAAATGGGGCACAGCTATTTTCATGACTACACTTTTAACCAATCAGATGAGAGGAATCTATATATGAGGTATATAATCATTACTAATACCCTTTGTAACATTCACAATTTTGTGTATCAACTGTCTGCAGGATTTGTTTGGTATTGCGCATAAGATTATTAATCTTTAGCTGTGAGTTTAACTGCACTTACATACAAGTCGAATGGCTCTTTGGAGTAAACTGGAAAATATCATTGAACAAATGTTGAAAAGTAAGAATACAATACAATTAAGGAATGAAACAGATCGTGCTCAAAGAAGGCGGAGTATCCTATGCTTCCAAAAGAGAGAAATATAGAGAAAGAAAGTAGAGGTAGAAAGATATTATATACAAAGAACGATCTTCTTAAATTGATAAAAGACAATGAGTCAAATCTCCTCCCCCTCTCCCGCCCCCATACACACTTATACAAGCATATCCACAAACACGCAAGAGAGAGAGAGAGAGAGAGAGAGAGATGGGGGGGGGGAGATAACGTATAATAGGTGCTGCGGGGGATGGTGTGTTTAAAATACAAATATTTAGGAAAAATGAAAGTACATTTATCACGACCGCTTTTAAATATGAAACTTGCGGAAACGAAATCCAGTATGGAGTTCATTCGAGAATGAATTTCCGCTTTATGTAGTGTGCCTCTAGGGACTTGACAGGAAACACTACACCAAGTCTCTTGGGTGACCAAAAATAGAATGAAGCTATCAAAACAAGCAACAAAATTGCCTAACTTCTCTGACAATATAATCATGAGCAGTCCAATGATAAAAAAAGAATGTAACGGTCTTCCGTAAATTCATCAATCATTGATTATTATACTTGCAGTTTATAGTCGATTATTATGGTGCATATCTCCACTTAAGTTCCGTCTGAAAATACCCCACCATCGAAAACACACACACGCACACACACACACACACACACACACACACTACGAATATTTCTCAATCAGTTTTAAGGAAAATTAAATGCTTCTCATGCATACAATTGATAAACATGCAGAGCCAGGGTTGTATTGAAAGATTTAAGGTGAACTCCCAGTCTTTGCGTGTTTATGCGAGTAACAGATTGCATACAGGTATCACGTACATAATATGTTGAAGATATGCCAACGTGCTGTATGGGTTACCTATCGTATTGAAAAAAAAAAACAAAAAACAAAACGAGTAATCCATGGTGGCCCGTGTTCACAGCCAACTGAGTATGATATTACGGCTACAATCATAAGGTAAGCACTATTGGGCACCCGTCCCGCTTCATCATGAATAATCATCAGGAAGTAAGATCCTGTAAAATAAGTGCCCAGAACGCTGGATAGGTGCCATAGAATGTAAAAACGTATCGCCGGGAAATGTAAAAATCTCGAAAAATTGCATCAACGGGGAATGTAAAAACGTCTCGCCGAGAGATGGAAAAATGTTCAGTTTTGCCGGGAATTGTAAAAACGCTGCCGGGAAATGTAAAAATTATGTATTTCAACAGTATAACGGATTATGTAGATGATGAATATTCATGAAGAAGCGGGACGGGTGCCCAAATAGTGCTTACCTATAAAAGCAAAATAACGCCACCTACGGGGGAAAAAAAAAAAAAACATGTCCAGTCCACAAGTCATTTCCTTGCAAGGAGCCCGGAAATACTACTAAAAGTGAAAAGGTACCTGGGATCGGAAAAGGAAATGTTTCAGTGAACAGGATTTAAAGCCATAACCTTGGAAGATAGGCCAGTCACTTACACAATCAACGGTTGATATTGTTCAAATTTCCTCAAAACCTCAGGCAACCATCACGCACAAGGTACCCACGGTGATTTGTTGTGGCAATGTACAGTCTCTACATGTTCCAGTCTAGCAATTCATGGGCCCTGATTTTTTTTTCTCTTTCTTTTTTCCTTCCTTTGATTCTGTTCTTTCGTTGTTGCTGTTTTTATTTTCTTTATCCCCTTCCACACAATCTCGGCACTGTTCAAAGCAATGGCCGTGAAAAGATCGAAACTACCTTCATCATGAAAAACCACAAGCTTAGGTAAGGAAATTCAAAGAATGCATGGATCTGCTGTGTAGAATTTAACGAGAACTTGATTCCTCAAAGCACTGTAAGTCTATCCAGAAATAAGGTTTCATATTTTTCGAACAATCACCCAGCGACGTGTACAGAAAGAATAGGGAGCAGAGAAGAAGGACAAAATAATGAAGGAAAAAGGAGAATGATAAAAAGATAAGAAAAAGGTTTAAGGTCAGTATTATACATTTAAAGAAAAGCGAAATCACTGGATTAGAGGGGGAAAGGTTATTGATCAGCTCATTTGAAACCGTAAGACGAAAACACAATGACAGGACGGTATATACCGTTTACGTGGATAATCGACTGTTAGCCCCTCCCCCCCCCCCTTCATAAAAAAGGGAGAGAAATGATTCAAGTTTTCTTTCCCTATAAGCACTCACCGACGAAGCCGTTCAAAAAAACAAACGAACAAACAACGATATAAACCAAATAAGAAAGCAATAGATACACCAGCATCTGGGTTTTCCACTAGATTTTTGCAATGAGAACAAGTTCATTGAATTCACGATTTGTCGATATTGGGTACGGTGGCGGCACGTACTGGCTTATTTCTAACGACCACTCCTTTCCGAATATAGTTCTGTTTGCCTAAATCCATCTTCGCACAGTGATTCGATTTCAAGGTACCATTACACCATAAATGTCCAGCAGAATTGAGGCTAATGGAATGAAGTCACTTAAACTTATTCCTCTCTCACACACACACACAAACACACACACACACTCACACCCACACTCCCTCCCTCTCTCTCTCTCTCTCACACACACACACATACACTAACATTAACTGTCTTCTTCAGTCAATATCATTAATTTTGTTGTTACAAATTCTGTTTCATATTCTTAGAGAGATATCCTTGTATGCAAATATTAGTATGGTGTACACATAGATTTATGTATATGTGTTTATGCACATGAATGTTCTTTGAATGACATTTAGACATTGTATATTTGTGTTATTATGGCATATTTGCTGTTCTAAAAAAATGCATCCGTATAAAATTGAACCAATTTCCCCCTCTTTTGGTTCATTTGCGCTAAAATATCATGGTTGGAATGTTCCTTTTACAATTGAAACTTACTATTAGGTAACACTATTTTTCCACAAGAAAAGAAAAGAAATCAAAATGAAAGGCAATCAGAAAGGACAAAATGCAGATTCCACGCGCCGTCGTTGTGATATAAACAACAAACGTTTCAGAGAACGGACTTTCTCTACCAAAAACATTGCCCTTTCGTTGCTGTTTTTCGATTCGATTCGAGGAAAGCTGTTAAAAGAAGAAAAAAAAAAGAAGGAAAATATAAGAGCCAAAGGAGCATGAGAAAAAAAAAAATCTCAAGAGAACCACGGAGATGTTATTCGTCCGTTACAGAGAGAGTAATCGACTGGGATTGATTGCCAACATGAAACAGCGTTTACCCCTCCGAGGACTTGACGAATATTTGCAATGCGTTGAAGACATGATCGTTCTGAAGAAAGACTGAGTGACTTGAGAGCAAGGATGGACGGAATCTTCGATCCATCTCACGCCGAAGATGTCTTGCCGAGTGTTAACGTGTCCTTACGTTTTGTGTAAACTCCGCAGTTCTTTTCGTCGTATTTGGAACGCGCAAGCTCAAGGCGGAGAGATTTATGTTAAAATGAGCTGCTTTTAATCATAGGAGGCAAATCCCGCTCACGAATATCTTTGAAGGCAATAATGTTATAAACAAAGAGCTCGCAAGATAAATGCCAACAGTTCTTGACGCACTAAATTCCAACCCTATTAGTTGTGTTCATTACATTACTAATGGCTGTAGTAATAGTAGTGTTAAGATAATCGATTGAAAGAGCATTAAACATAATTAAAAGTGGCTGTTCATCAAGACTATATACAGATAAACAGAGTCCATAAACCTCTTGAATTGACGGGAATTGTTGAAATGAGGAGTTTCATCGAACAGCCGATCGCTATCTGGGAGCGGTTGTACCAAAGAGGTTAAAGAAGGTGGCTCGAAGGTAGGCACACCATTGGTCATAGCAAGGAGCTTAATAAAGTTCCCTGGCTGTACCTTATGCCGTTGTAAAAGCTGTATATAGAGAAAGTGCCTTGTCTGGCAGACAGTGGATTTAGGTGCCAAAATGTCAAGAGCTCAGTGTGTCTGGCAAGAAATATCTTCGTCATACAGGGCTGGTGCTGTTGCCTTCCCTTCTTTGTTTCAATTGTATTTCCAGAGGTTGTTTTCGTTGCCAAAGGTCAAGTTGGGATACTCCCCCTAAGATCTCAGGGGGTAAGGGAGTAAGCGTTTTTCCAGCAGAGCAAAACAAAAAACACTTTCTGTTTCAAGAATATCTTTCTACACATTAATCCCAACATTTTTGCACGCACGAAATGTGCCGGAAAAAAAAAATAGCATGGTTATACCGTATACTTCGGCCCACACCCACCTGCTCGAAGATCGAGTTTGACATCAGGTACGGGTAATCGATTTATAATCTTGGAATAAAGGCCAATAATGAGCTCATAATGAGAAGGAGCATCAACTCGATTTCGAATAACACTTTCCTTGGCCAGTTTTTGTGTTTGTGTTGTTACCACTTGCGGCGTAAGTCTTTAATGGCTATTTTAGATATTACTTTGAATCGAACCATATTTTAAAAGTTCATACCTATAGATACGTCTGTTCATCTGCTCAGTGAAAGGATTGTCCCTACTTTTAACATTCACTTTACTTGAGAATGTAAATTGATACGGAAAGAATGTCAATAATATTTTATTAATGTCAATACTATAGCATGATGTCCTAAAGAAGAATCTGGGTGAAAGATACACTAATGGCAAGGAGGGAGAGAGGGAAAAGAAAGAAAGCAAGACAGACAGACAGACAGACATACCGACAGGCAGAGAGAAAGTGAAAGTTAGAAAGAGAGAAAAGGGAAAGACTTGAATTGAAGGGTGAGTTTCACTGCGATTGCAAACTTTTTATTGGCCTATAGATACCAAAAGCTGTCAGTGGCTTGCGGTATGTAACACAACTTAAAGAGAGAAAAGAGAGTTAACACGCTACCAAGAGAATAACAAGACGATGTAGATCAAAAACTTTCTCTGTCTTAGCGTTATACTTATGACGGACCTAAAAGAGAAAGAATATCACAACTCACCAAAATGCAAGTGTGTTCCTGCAAGTACAAAGTCCAAACGAACTCAACTGCGGTATGGGCTTAGATGCACTGCGCTGTTCTGAATGTGCACAGTCGGAGATCCAACAACCGTAATAATCCGAAGTAAAGAGAACGCTTTAATTTTTCTCTTCTCCTTGCTGCGAATCACTTAATAATCAAAACCATCTACTGGATGTCAGGAGAACATAGCGGCCCACTGAGCGTGAAAGTGTTCTCTCACCGATTAATTCAAGCACTTGCAACAGTTACCGGTAGCCACGGCACACGTAACATCCAGACGTTGTCGTCGTGACACCGCTTGTGACAATAATGCAAAATTTGAGGACGCGTGCTCCTTTTAAACAGCACCCGCCGCTTATTAATTCTTCGTCGTCTGCTACAAGTACTTTGCTGGGCACAAGGTGACGAGGGATACTGTCAGCACGGTCTGTGCCGGTGAGTTTCTTATTCAGAATGCGTGCCACATTCGTCGTGTGCACCGTCGTGCCACATACGCGGTGACAGATCATAAATACGAGTACGTACGTGTCCGTCGAGCTGGTACCCGTACTTGTCAAAATCTCGACACTCTCGCGGTTTGTTTGTGTGAGTTGTATAATTAAATGGGTGTATGCGTGTGTGTGTGTGGAGGGGGGGGGGGAGGGGGTTGACTTACTGTGATCAAGAGCTATGCAATTTGTACTGCACTTAACGGCTGCACTTGTGAGTGTGGATGTGCGTTCATCATTTTGTGTATTTCAGTTTCATTTGATTTTTTCGCATTCCTGCCTGTTCAGTCTGTTTAATCCTATTCTTGGTGAGTCACTCAATGCATGCTGTCCACTGTCCGGTATTGAATATTAAAGTAATTCGAGAACGAAAAATAAGTTATAAAAAGTAAATGATAAGATAATTGTTAAGACAAATAAAGAAACATATGAAAAACAACAATTATAAAAAATTTGAAATGTTGCCCCGCGCTGATGTTTAAACCTTCTTAATCGTGTATAATTTAACTTTACAGCCACAACTTGTTCTTCGGACTGTCAACGGGCGTTTCATGAATACATTATATAAATGTATATACATATATATATATATATATATATATATATATATATGAAGAGTTTGTTTGCAAAAACCGATAAGTCCATATTTGCCAAATGGAGATATTTGCGATTAAAGGTCAAGAAAAATAAAGAGAATGATAAGAAAAATTTTGCTTCTTTTGACAATATAAAAATACACCTTTTTATGTAGTGATATATATATATAATTTAAAAGGTATTATTTTGTACTTTATGACAGAGATCGTACTTCAAAATCTTCAAAAATGGACTTATCGGTTTTTGCAAACAAACCCTTCATATTATATATATATATATATATATATATATATATACATATATATATATACAACACACACACTCACAAATCGCTCAACTCAACATTGAATTGACATTTGATTAGTCTTGCAACGATATTGCTTACATGAAACATTTGCATTCGTACCTCATTGCCCAACTCATAAGTCTGGAGAAAATAAGACCAGAGCAAAAATAGTAATTGTCGCAGGAGCGAATGTGGTGTCACTGTGTCCATTGTGTCCATTGTGCTAGTGAAGCGCGAGCATGCTTAAAAAACAGCAACAAAACAAACAATTAATTGACAACAAAACAGAACAAAACAGAACAAAACAGAACAAAAACTAAGCAGCAAACCGGTTAGCTATCATTTTTTTTTCTATCACTAACGAGGATGCGATGTATATTGAACTTGATAGAGAGAGGGCGAGAGGGAGAGATCTAAGAGGGAGAGAGGGAGAGAAAAAAGGGAGAGAGAGAGCTTATTATATCAAAGTAATTAACATATTGATCATCAAAACCTTAGCCCTTTCTGTGAGTAAAGAACGGAAATAGAATTAACATGTGCGCAAATTTAATACACATTACCGATGATATGGACAGGAAATAAAAGTGATACGCAAGTCATACACATCACGACAGAATAGCAATAGTCTCTCTAATCTGGAAAAAAGACGTTCAGCCATCAACGGTATATAGATTACCACGAGGATTCTTCGTTCGTCAACCTCAGTTTTACTAATCTGGTTTTTTTTTTCTTCGCGTATCCTAGATGTGTTAAAAGGCGGAGATTGAGTGTGATTAACTTTAATCACATATGAGAGCTCAGCCCCGCCTCAACGTCCGCACATGAACTCTTCCGAAAGAAATTCAAACAGTGAAAGGATAACAGTTTTTTATTCAATTTGGTGTCCAGGCCCAGAATGGATTTGGGACAAGGATATTATCATATCAAACGGTGTCAAAGCTGAAATGGCATGGGCAGTAAAAATGAATGACACCACTGAGAGGTCGATGTCCATTTCAATGCATAGCTTAATCTCTCGGGCAGCTTTGCTTTGTATATTTGAAACAGACGAGAACAAGCAACACAAATCAAATCAAGACAGCATTAGGGCTGGGGATGTATCTGTACACACATCATAAATAATTACTCCTTTATGCCGATGAATTGGATTTCCATAAAATTGTTACAGTCGTCGGTTTCTTGAAGCTTGGCAGTATCGCCTGGCATTTGAATGACCCGACAGGAATTTGTTTGAAAGCAAAGGGTCGCTGTGCTGGATGTGACCGCCAGCGCTTTAAGATGGAACCTGAAAGAGTACTCCATCACAAGCGGAAATCATTTGACTTTTAAATATGCGATGATCATTTGAATTTTAGACACGCGAAAACATGTCATGTGCGTACATGTGTGTGTATGTGTGTGTGTGTGTGTGTGTGTGTGTGTGTGTGTGTGTGTGTGTGTGTGATTATCCTGATGAAAATAAAATGACTTTCGTACCGTAAACAAACAAGCGATAAAGTCATTGATACGCTAGGTCACCGAGCTGTAATACAAGCAAGTTGTTCATGTTAAGGCTGTTGTCGTTGATGACAATGATGGTGTTCATGTTAATACTGTTTGACTGCAACAGACTGAGAAATTATTTTTGACGTTGGTATATTGAAGTATCGACTACTGTATTAGTGTTTATTTGTAACAAACACGGGCTGTTGGGCGGAAGTGCGATATATTATACGTATTATATATATATGTATATATATATATATATATATATATATATATATATATATATGTAATATATATATATATATATATAATATATATATATATATATATATACATAATATATATATATATATATATATATATATATATATATTCCTTTTTTACCTATACACCTATTACCTTAAGATGCAGAGCACCTTGGACATCCGGGTGTAACCTGATGCGTGGAAGGCCACAATGAAGTAGAATTGTGCGTTGATACGATCAAAACACAAATTTGAGGTCCCGAGATGACATATGCCATCTCAAATTTCGACTTGTTTGTATTTTAGCGTCACTAGCTGGTAGACACTCGATATACGCCGAAAGGAAATAACACTTAAAGGGAGATTCCGGACAAATTAGAATATAGTCTAACAAAAGAAAGAGCAAACTTTTGTCACAAGCACAACCATGAAAGTTCGATCAAAATCCGATATAAAGTAAGAAAGTTATCACGTTCTAAAATTAGCCATTTTCAAAGTTCCAGAATACTCGATAATTATGGAAACGCAAATGAGTGAGCTAAAATAAATCACCTCATAATTGATTTTGTGCAAAGAAGAAAATCTTACGACAATTTAGATTTCGTGCTTTGAAAGTGTACATTGGCCCTAATGTTATTCCACGATGTATAACTTCAAAATAATGATTAGTCGGCTTGTTAAATTACATGATATCAGACTGACTTTGGGCATTATTGTCTTTAGACAAAATACTGGAAATGTCAAGGTTCTATATACAAACTACGAGTGTTCCACTGCTTTTTAGTGCAATTCTTAAATTTTGTTATGATAAAGGCAAGGATGGTTGGAAACTATGTATAACAATAAATATGCTTTAAATTCATTAATTACCTATATTTGTGACCCTCCACCACAAAACAAACAAAAAGTCGCCAGACATGGACTTTTAGTTAAGGCCGTGTCACCCCATTCCGGGCAAGCTACGCGGGCTTGTGGCAAGGAGGTAGTTTCCAGCACGTAGAAGATTTTCAGCGGGCGAACAAGAATGTTCGCAATTTTCATTCATGCCTTGTCATACCGTACGGGGGAACTTCTGCGGCTTGACTTGCGGGGAAACAAATTTACTCCCCGGAGCTCTCCGCAGTTGGTCCGCACCCGACAGTATCTAGCGCGTAGTTGCCCGGAGGTGCTCACGCAAGTCCGATTTAACCGCAGCCAAGTTTTGAGCATGACCAAAACTTTTTCCGGGTGAGTCGCGGGAATGCCCGTAGAGGTTCACGCAGAACGCCAGTAGGAGACCCTTAGCGGCAGTACTTCCCAGGCAATTCCCACGCAGGTACTTCGCAGTCCCGTATGCAGCCAAGATAATGAAATTCTGTGAGATTTCAGCGATTCCATTAGAGGAATTCCTTCACTGAGTTGTCAGCCCCCACGCGACTGGTACAAAGGTCACACAGTATACTCGCAAGTATAACGCGTCCAGCAAGTAAGACACATGCGCTGACTCGCACAAATCCTTTTCCGCCCTCAGGAATGTCCGGTATGCTAGAAAATCCCTACAGGTAACAAGCCCGAGTAGCTTGCCCGGAAAGGTGTGACAGGGCCTAAACACGGTTGCGGGTAAAAAAATATGCGTGCGCACCTCCGGGCGACTACTTTTGAGATACATGCTAGGTACTGTCATGTGCGGATCATCTACGGGGACCTCCGGGTAGTCAAAATTGTTCTTTGCAAGTCGCACGCAAGGCTGGTGTGACACGGCCTTTAAGGGTAGATTCTGAAAGGGTAGGTTCAAGCTTTAAAATGATGTATAACTCAATTTAAATGGATTCTCCTAACCTATAGTATATACAAATACTGGAAAGAAAGCACACACTCTGGAAAGTGTGAACTGAGAAAAGAGGCTCTGAAGTACAAACTGTACATACCAGCGTCTATTCAACATTTTCAAGCGTTTAATCTTTACTAAGCCGTGCTACCTGTGCCATGAATGGGACAAAAAACATTATGTTAACCACTGTAGCACCAACAATTAAGGGATTATCAGATTAAACTGAAATTAGGTATGGTATAACCACATTCGGATCTTGATAAATGTCAACTTTCAAAGCAGTAACATCATCCTTTCAAAAGTTATTTAAGTTGAAAGTGAAGGGGGTAAAAAGCATTTTCAAGAAATGAAAGGCGCCTCTAAGAAAAACCTGATCACAATACTCTACCAAGAAAGGGTTGTAGAAAAACTGCTGAAAACCCACTTTCCCATTCAAATTATGATCCCAAGTTCAAGAATAATGTAGAAGAAGAATAGCTCTTTCAGAAAACATGGAAAACTCAAAATTGACTCCCTTCACCCAGTTTACCTTTGTTGAGTCCTCACGGAAACTCAAGGGGTGCGACTTTTTGTTTGTTTTGTGATGCACGGTCACATTTTTCAGAGCACAGTGTACATTAAACATTTAGTAATCATGATCATTAATCGTATCATTTTAGTTTGTAATTTTCGTATAACGATGTCATACTGAGGGGAAGAAGAAAATGAAATAAAATTATATTACAATACTAAACTAACTTCTCGGCGGTATCGAACAAATTCTTAAAAAGAACCTGAAAAATAAGAAAAATAAGTTGTGAGACAAAGACATCGACCCACTATTTGCAATTTGATATTGACTGTCAGAGAACCCTTTGTTGAAAATTAGCAAAACGTCATAATTTCATATCTTCCCTATTTTCAATCTAATATGGATAGGACTTTCTCTGTGTGCTGCTAAAATATCAATCTTTCTTTTCAGACGAACTCTTAGCTGGTCAGGAACTCTCCTTTCGATATTCCCGTGCTCTTGAGAGCTTAACGATTCGTCGTATGTTTGTCTCATACCGCTGGCTACACTCGAGGCAATACTCGACCAGGATTTGGTGAGAGCATACGACATGGTGGCGAAATATTTCCTCGCTCAACCTATTCACCTCCTTAGTCCCACGCCTAGAATCCATGAGTAACTATGATTTGAATCAATATTAAATCAATGACTGAAATACACCTCTTCTAAGAATGTATCACTGTCCAAGGAATAACACAGGGAAATGGGAGAGGACTTCCACATCCTACACTGACTGATCATTTTTTTTTCTCTCTCTCTCCCTCATTTTTTTTTTGTTTGTTTCAATGGGCAGAATGCATGCAAATAGATTTCTACCAATTAGCTTATTTTTAGACAAGAAAACCGTAATCACAAAACTCTGATAACGGTGTCGAACAGTACTCTTCGCATTTTGCTCTTTTTTTAAATATAATTATGGATACTCTGAGCGCTCCTGTGATATAATTTCCAATTTTCCCTATCGCATATGAATGTAAACATTTCGTCGCAAGCTGTCGAATCCGTAAGCTGCAAAATGAATTGGGTGATATTACGAACGCACCCCACTGACGCACCCACGCACACTACTTGGAGGTCAAGCGGGGTTACGCTTTCTGTGTTGACTTGTGCACTTCCGGTGATGAGGAGTTACTGTGCAGCACGCACTGGCAGAGAAACGGTTATGACATTCGATTAATATTTGTCGTGGTTTTCTTTGTTATGTTTGTTTTTTGGGTCATGACCATTAAAAAAAATGCAAGTTCACAACAGAAATGCATTATCAGAGCTTATGTCTTGCTATTTCTTCTTCTTTTTTTTCAAACAGGTACAAATTTACAAAACTATACAGTGAGTAGATTGAGATACATGATCGTTTTTATTATCATCATCATCATTATAACAAGGCAATGATGGATGGGCTTTTTTGTTTTCAAATAAAGACAATGCGCAATATTTTTCAGAGTATTCTAGAATGCGCAATGCGGACTTCACGAAGATTGATGGTTTTCGTTATGGTACACGTGGTCAAACACGCCCGACATAATAGAGTTCCGTATAGCAAAATTCCTTACTTTCAGCCAAAAAGTCTAAATGTCCAATCTACAGATTGCCCGACTTTGTCTAGAATAATGCGGTAACAGATTGTATCTTGCTCGAAGATGATTTGAAGGATAAGTCTGTTATGAGCGATGGTGTATGTCGGATAACGAGAAACACCACAGGATAATCAAACAAGCAAACAAACATGCATACACTATAATAGACAAAAACAAAATGAAAAAACACGAAAATGAACATATAAACCAAACCAAAGATTGGTTTTATTTCTGTACGATTGATTTAACATCAAATGTCTCTCCAAATTGATCAGAAAAAGGTCACACCAAAAAAAAGAGAGAAAATCTTAGTGAGAAAATCAAAGATAAGGAAGTAAATCGCGAATAAATCATGCGATGTAGAGCATTGATTATTACGATGCAGAAATATATGTGATTATGTACACGCTTTTGTCATTTCTCACTGAATGTTTCTTTTACTTTTCATCATCTACTTTCGGATCTAATTCGGGAGTGTGTAGCATGGCTCAAACTAAACATAGGACCACACGTGACTCAGGCGCAAAACCGCGAACAACATAAACAGATTTTGAGAGTCCTAAGGGCTTTTTACACTTGTGTTTCTTAACCCCGGACTTTCTCTGACCCAGGACTATCGTTAGTCCCGTACCAATTTTTCAGCTTTTTACACTCGCTAATTAGTCCCGTACTATCTCTTGTCCGGGGCTAAGGAGAAAACTGACGTTTTTACACTCGTATTTCTTAGCCCCGGACTTTCCAAACCACATGAATATTCATAATTACGTTGTGTACTGTACACGTACACGCACGCACCGGCAGCACTTGATTACCTCGTTTCTGATTGGTCAGTGAGGGTCGGACTTCGTCTCCGTCGCTTAGCCCAGGATTATTTTTTCGTTCTGTTTACACTCACTTGCTTGGCACCGTAATTGCGGTGCTAGCACCGCAATTGCGGTGCTAACCCCTGCTAATTTGCAGGGCCAGATAGTACCGTACTATCGGTGGGGCTAGCCCACTTTGGCAAAAACGAGTGTAAACAGAAAGTGGGCTAAGGATAGTCCCGTACCAACGGTGGGGCTAAGGCCCCCCCCCCCCCCCTTAGCCCCACCGTTGGTCCGGGGCTAAGCAAAAATTTACAAGTGTAAAAAGCCCTCTAGATGCAAATGACATGAATTGTAACTGGAAAAACGTTTGATTTCAGTTTCAGTTTAGTTCTGGACCATTGTCAAGTAGATAAACAGAATGAAATCATAGCAATGATATTTTGTTCTTAAAATAACAACAACAATTTCCATTAAATCAGTCTGGGTATCACATAATTTTCTGTTTCGTATGAGGAGGAGAGTTAACGCCAGGTGGCTAAATTTTGAGATTATTATACCTTTACAGGACGTAAAAAACACCAACCAAATTTGGAGAATTGATCCCTCAAGATAAACTCATTGAAACTATCGAGTATAGATCGATAGAAAGAGCTAATTGAGACTGTCAGCCCTCTGGATTATGTTTTCTTAATAATTTTATTTTATGGTATATATGAATACTAAATTTCATTTTTCAGGAATTCTCATGCATGAAACTTTCGCAAATTTCGCGAGGAGATAAGATTCGCGAAAGAAAAATGCGCGCGATGTACAGAGCATTGCATGTCAGTGACATTCATGCCATGAAAGTGCACGTCGGCTCCAATTCGCGAAAACTTCATGCTGCGAAAGTAACTGTGTTATAACGTATCTCAGAAAGTACATAAAAAAGGTTCAGATTTGTTGTAAATTTCCCCATTTCTCATCGATGCGAATATTTCATGCGCGTAGAAATTTCTGGAAATTGAAATTCGGTATTTATACTACGACAATTATTTTTTAAAAAAAAACTAGATCGCTCCTACTCTAATATCAATAGGTAGACCAAGAGGGATCATCTCTTCAAGTTATGTGCCATTATCAGTGGCGCCCGTGTAACGATAATTTTACAACGCAACAGGACTATACTTATGTCGATGCAGATTCGATATGAATTTGCAACTTTTGTGCAGACGGTTTGCCACTGGAAAGCTTAGTGCTTGTGTACACCAGTTACAAACGGCAGCACGGTGCAGGACAACCTTCCAAGATAACATTTTCACGCTAATCGATGTTTCAGATAACCAGGGAAATGACGACAGCATAATATTATTTCGATAAGAACGGTTATGAATCATTTTTGGCTTATCATGGAGGTGGGGTAGTGGGATTTTCTGCAGAAAAAAAAAAATCGTTGCATCATAAAGTTGCCATCTTCACAGATTTGTTTGCACAGCTTAACTTGGGGAAAAATAAGCACATGTAAGAAGAGTCATGGGAAAATGTCAGGAAAAGACTTCGCATTTCAGGAAGGATCTCGCAAGTTTTCTTGCAAGTTATATGTCAGGCGATTAATCAGCAACTAAAACATTACAAGCAGAATGATTCCTCCGTACACCTTGTGAACAGTACAATATGAATGAAAGGTGGATTAATGTTCAAGATTAACCATCTTAACCATCTAAAAAGTGCGCCAATTCCTTTGCAGGAAAATGTGTGTGTGTGTGTGTGTGTGTGTGTGTGTGTGTGCGTGTGTGTGTGTGTGTGTGTGTGTGTGTAGGGGGGGGGGCGGGGGGTGGTAGTCAAACCCAGACCATTTTGGCCAGCCGAGACAGAGCGGCTGGGCTCATAACCTTTAGCATGAAGAACTTTTATACAGTTGTACATGAACTGACTTCAAAATAGGGTTCCGGGTCGGTGGTACGTGTTTGATTTGGCCTTGTGACGTTGATATTACCAGCAACGATGCTGTTTACGTATGCATCCAGGCATGATGGTTGAAAACATTTCCAAATTACCAGCCAGAAGAAGCCGTCAGAACCCATGTTATGTAATATGTAAATATACACGTGATTAATTGTTTGTTAGTTTGTTTGATTTATTTTTCTTCCAACACAATTTCATACATAAATCAAAATTATTTTCAGTAATATCACATGGTATATTAGTGAGCAGATTACAAGTACATAATTCAAAGAAGGAAAATCGATGTGTAAATTAATTTCATTAACAAGTAATAAATCGTATTACCAATTTTCCAAATAATTATCTGAGAAATTATCATACAATCATACACATTTTGTTTACGCGATATACCAAAGGAGGGCTGGGAAACATCATTAGTCGTTGGCGCGGATTTTCCTTGCTTTTTTTTTGGTGCAGTGAGAATTGAATAATTTTCTCATATTCCTGCGTTAATAGTAAACATTCTTTTCAAAGATAAGGTTATATACTTGTAATTATAAAGATACATAATTAATATCATTATGATATGCACATTTACCTTTTAATGATAGAAATTAAATCAATCATTGAATTGACACGTAAACATCTGTTCACTTGACAGTCCATGAGATGTATCTTTTTTTTTTTTGTTCTGTAGGGACAATTATAGCACCCTTACGGGCGCTATTTTGCACCTTTTTGGTCTTAAAGGACCAGTGCATAATAATTGCACCAGTAAGGGGTGCTCCTGTGGCACAATGTCATGTGAAAGTGCAAAGTTAAACCTATCTTTCTTGGAGTGTACGGAGATATAGGCAATGAGGATAAAGTGTATTGATTTGGGGTACAACCACAGCTGCAAAGAGACTCTCAGTCGCTAAGACAAGCCCAAGTTTCGTTTTGATTTCTCTAGAACGCCCATGAATTTTCTTATCAAACACACAGACATTCAATCAAACAGTATTTAGGTATTTTTTGTAACCAATATACATGTGTTTTTCTGTCCCTCTAAGCATTTTCCCGGCCTTCTCCAGTAATTTATGCATATTGACACTCAATGCTTCTTTCACTTTTGTTGCCTAACCCATGTCATGTCAGCTACTAAAATGCAGATAGAATCTGCACCCGGCCACAGAATCCCACATCCTGCTGCGCATGCTTTATCTTTGTTTGAATCCATGCACTTCCAGCATAGATAGCAAGGAAAAGGCATATCCCGTGATTACAAAGCATCTATCATTGATTGATTTCCTGACAAAATGTATCATGCAGGCAATTCAAAGCCATATCCGTAGAATATCATGCGGTATGCTAGTGCGAAACTGAAAGTTGACGATGTGTTATGAAGTAAATGGTTAGAGAATTAATTGCCTCCAAAAACTCGAAACTAATCTGCCATCATGCAGGCTCATGACTGTAACTTAAAAAAAAAAATGGTATTTCTATCCTCCCAATCCCAATGAGCTTGTTTTGAATTTGAGGCCCGGATATTTAAATCGTTGCAGAAATCTCAAGCTTGATAATGGTCTGTATATATACACTATAGAAATCGGTGAGACATAACACCATAATGTTTTGTTTTGTTTTGTTTTTGGGCAATTCCACGATAAAGTGGACATGACCATCAACTTTTCAAAATAGTCAAATCTCATTCATTTTGGTTTCAAATGAAAGCTTTAAGGACTGAATGTTTCATATTTGACCATCTTGTTAAAGAAAAATACAATTAACTTTGCTATTATGTGCATAAAATCAGCATAATCAAATTTGACATAAATATCTCAAAAATATAACGAAGTTAAATGGATGTAGCATGAGAAAATGAAAAAGGAGGTAAAAACTTTGCCTTTGTTTTCAGAGTTTAAGGGTTGAACATAATTACCAAATCATTAAAGTGCAATATTTTCGATGTGTTAAGCTTCAGCGAGCATCGCAAATACGAACATCAACAATTTCACAGTGTTACAGTAAAAACTGATGTTTTTAGGGAATTGTTTGAAAATTACACACACAAAAGGAATTATTTTGATAGCCCAAATCATGAAAACTTGTAGCTACCGTATACAAGTACTAAAATTATGGTAACTCATTTTGTTAATTAAATAAAGCTGATTAAACTGTGTCACGGTGTTACAATAAATGTAACACCATGACTATAACACCGTGATTCGCATTGCAATAACACAGGACACATACCGGATTACCAATACCTAATTGTTGAAGTGACCATCTGATTTCTCTGTCACATTTACTCAAAAGATAGAGGTTTTTCAAGGATTGTTCACAACAGATGGGTCAAGCTTTATCCACAAAGATTATCAATTGTATTTGTTGCCAGCATCCTTTCTGTGCCAAAAATCTAGAACTGTGTTTGCAATGCCGTGGGGTTTGATTACATGCCAATCATCACTCACAGCACATGGAGGGTTAAAATGGAAGCAGTCCACTTACAGTGTGCCACCTACCAGATCTATATTCACTATCATAGAGCAAAAATTTCTGAAGGTTTTGAACTTTTAATTAAGGCAACAGTTTCAGTTGAGTTAGTACGTGGTCCTAATATTTTTTTAATCATAATTAACCATTTTATCACATGGTCTGACTCTTCTTTTGTAGACTCAAATAGCAGAAAAGGGGTTTTTGTGAACAATGCTTTCTTTCCTCTGCAAACTGCAATTATAGCTACACTGACGACCTTATATTTTCTAGCATTTCATATCGAAATGCCAAAGGTAGTGACAAAAAGAGGGCGGGAGACATATCATGTAGTCATTGCTATACACAGTGTTGTATGCAATCATCAGAATTTGGTCCATTATATATATATATATATATATATATATATATATATATATATATATATATATACATATAGTTTTAAAAAGTGCTCTGTCCTTCAAGAACAAGTTGAGGATAGATTCTGCCATAGATTGCTTTTTTTTTAATCTCTTGAATAGCTGTTATAATCAAATTGTGAATGCCATGGACTGACAATTTGCATGCAAACTAATGTTGGTATTCAAAAGGTATCATAGACTGGTCATTTGTCATGCTCTTTGCGTTAATCGTGCGTTTCAGTGTGTTCCTATTATATTAAAGGGTCTGAAGTCTTGCTGCAGCTTCTCTGGTATCCTCAAGAATTACTTAGGGCATACTGAAGCTAGATCAATATGTCCATCAAATGTTAATCTCACTGGAATACTACTTTCCTGTGCATGGTGCTGTGCACAATCTAACAAGTTTCACCATAAAAAGAGCCACACTCACTGGGATTTATGTGTATGAATGAGAATCCGCATTGTAATAATTTTTATATACATGTTCATTTTCCAGTACATCTTAGAAAAAGAATAATAATTATGGCACATTTTGTACCACACAAATTGTTTGAATAATTCTTTTGTTACTGAAATTGCTAAGTGGGTTCACTTTGCTTCGTGACCAAAGGTATCAAAATTAAAGTTTCAAATGTGTATGTCATCTTTAAATATACTACTGGACTTTTAAAGAGTAGTTGTAAACCCTAAAAGTTCACTCAGATATATTTAACAAGCTTTCAATGATGATAGCGGGAATTATGTCTCAAAACATAAAGTATATTTTATTGAAAGAGCAGTATTCCTTACAGTGCAAAGTTTTTCTTTACTTTGTTGTTTTTGTTAATCTGTAATGATTTCAATAATTTTTTGTTTTATCTGGAAGTCTTATACTGTAATGTCAAACATTCATCGTGAATCATCACTTCACTCTACCTAAAGGAGAAACACTATGAGCTGTAAGCAAGACAACAGGATTCTCCATTGGTTTTCTACACACATTTCAGAGGTTACGGTGTTACGGTACACTTATTTATAATCAATGTCATAATTTTCCTGTCAATTGATTCTTTAATCAAATTTTATTTTGTCATTATCATTGAGTCTCGAGCACATCCAGTGAACACATCCACTTATCAAAATGTTCATTAACTTCACAGAGTTTGGTCAGAAAACAAAGTGCACAAAAACCCATGTCTATTTTGCGTCACGGTGTTACAGTGGTAATTAATCATGCATAACTCATTTACCCAAGAATTTTTTCTTCTTTTCGTTTGTTTTCAAAGTTGCTTCTGATGATATGCATAGATACACAATAAAAACATGTTCTCAAGTGTTACATTTTGATTATTATTTACATTTGATGAGTGAAATTATACTCAAAAATGTCACGGTGTTATCGTGGAATTACCCTTTCGTTTTTTTTTTTTTTTGTTTTTTGCACACACACATGTTTGTGTGTGAGAGATTCTCATGACTTGCCACTGAAGTTCCATTATCTTTGATGGTGTCAAATACTTCTACTCGAGCCAACTTATGTCAATTATAAAAGTATTGTAATTAAATTCAAGTACACAAAATACAGTATCATATTTACATAAATGATAATCCACCACCAAAAAAGAGATAAAATTCATATTATTAATCATTACAATTCACGCTCTCATTTTGATATGAGACTTCAAATCAGAAACATTCCGAAGCCATGCAAAGAAAAAAAAATAAGCAAAAAACAAAAACAAAAACAAAAACATTGATTCACTATTAATAGGCAAGGGTTGTATTCATGAGGATTACAAACTCTAGAAGTAAAAAACATAGAAACAAAAATATGGATTATATTCCAAAACCTTGGGGGGGGGGGAAGACTATATAAAACAGCATTTCACAAACGTTCTCTCATCACAAGCGTTACTTCTTTTTTGAATATTAATGTGGCATGCGATTTTGAATTGTTAAAAAAAAAGATAATAAATGAATAAACAATGTGATAAGTAGGAAGGAGACTATATCACTATAGTTACCTAGGGGTTATATCCGTGGCTTCGTACACGTTGTGACCACACAAAGAGCCCTCCCACTATCTATATCTCGCTTATTTCCGCCACAATGGCACGATGCATAACCACTCGCGGATAACGATTAGACATGGCGCAAGCTGAAGAAAGAAACAAACAAGCAGTGACAAACAAAATAATCGAACAGAAGTCATTCATAGTTCACTAGGACCTCAAACTAAAAAAAACAAAAACAAAGGCAAGTCAAGTCAAGTAAACACACAAGCAATACAACGATGTAACAAAACTCATTCTCTAATCCGAATCACTTATTAAATATCTTTAGCCAGATTCTTGCAGTATCCTGAAGGAAAATTTTATGCGTTTTTGTTCTGTTCTCTACGGTTATCTTTCTCCTCCTAGTCAAAAGCGTAAGTCATGTTTAAGTATCATGGAAGTAAAAGAGCACTATACAGAATGTCTCGGCAAACAAACAAGAAATGACTTCTGGGTGGATTTTTCTAAAGCAATACAACCCTGTCCTTCACAGAGCACAATCTGATCATCCTCGAGGTGCATTTTTCTTTTCCTCAACAACACACAAACACATAAAAGAGCACACAAACAGACAACCCCCTCACGCAAACATCCACCTTTCCAACACACACAGACACGCAACGCACCTACACCCATCAACACACAAGCAAACACTCACCGAGACAGACCAAAAAAAAAAAAAAATATTGTTGCTATAATTTGAAAAGTCCAAGTTGTCAACTTAAGGTGTTCTTCCAGAAATGTTCTTTATCTCTTCTTTTAAATATGTTATTTTTCATTTCATTTCCATTTATTCCATCGACTATTGTTTGCCAAGTCAGGTAAAGACTTAGCTTTCGAAAGGGCGTCTACAATAGCAGTACATCTAGATCTGCAGATTGGAGACTGACGCATATATTTAAGTTTCAGTTATTGTTGTGGATCTTTATGCCATTGCGATATAAATTCTGTTTATTGTCATACGTATCTCATAATGAAGATATTCGGTTTTCTTTTTTTTTTCAGGAGACTTAAATACAAACTATGCTTTTGATTGAGTCTCCCAAATTTGTTTTTTTTTTTTTTTTTGGTTTTTTACTCCAAGTGTTGCAAGTGATGTTATGAGTACATGTACTATTGTTTCAATTATTTCTTGTACAAAAATAGGGTCAAGTAATATTGCATACCAATACTAGAAATAATAATTGAAACTCAGTTATGTTATCGGCACATAAAATCTTTAAGGTATAGAGAACAAAAAATATATTACCTAAGAGATATCTTTCCGTTTGCACATCCAAACAATGAAAGCAACCATCCTATGACAAGACAATTTTTCTTTTCATTCTTACAACAAAAACCATCCCCAGCAGCTCCCCTCCCCCACCTTAAGCCCCCGTTCCACTTTCACGATTTGGACCCCGATCTGTCCCGATCTAGCAGATCGGGAGAGAGCGGCAAAAGCGTACGGGGATCGGAAGCATCGTAGCAGCAGCGTGTGGAGGTCGGGGTTGGAGCGGGCATTTTTTCAGATCGGGAAGAAGTTTTGAACCGGTTCAAAATTTCTTCCCGATCTCCCCGATCAAAATTGACATATTTTTAATCGTACGGCAAGCGGGGAGAGCGCAGTGATAGCGTAAACGCAGCGGGGAGAGCGTAGTGACGGCGTAAACGCAGCGGGATAAGCGTAACAAGGTCTTTCTGAGCGTAGTAACATCGGCACAAGAACGGGAAGTAATTTTAGCTGTAATTTTCGAAGAAGAAGAAGAGATGAAGAAAAAGAAGAGAAGAAAGCAGCGAAGCAGCTACCCAAAAGGCGAAGAAAGAGAGACTGCACATGATGCTGAAAGAGGAGGAAGAGGACATAGCAGAATTTTGAAGAATATGAAATCATCGACAACTGGAGGAAGACGGACTATAAAAGGAGGGACATCAAGAAAAAGCCTTGGAAAAATAATAACAATAATATATACAATTTCTATAGCGCCGTTCTCCACTTTGATTAAATGCTTAAGGCGCTTTACAATTGTACATCAAAGCAAACAGACTGAAGATACGAGTACATCACCGTAATAGAAGAAGATGAAGAAGCAGAAGAAGCAGAAAAAAGACATGAAAGTCTGTCTTCAAAAGGCACTGGTCTTCAAAATGCACTGCTAAACAAATAGGATCAGCACGTCTTTGTTTATACAATGCATTGCTGCAAAAGAACCGTGAGTTTAGGAGCCTCTTCGAGGTCCACAGAATATTTCTTCGGTTCTGCATGCTAATGAGTTGACCGACTGCAGACCGACAGTCGAATCGGGGTACATCGGGGCACATCGGGCACTTTTCAGCTCTCTGAACGGGGCAACAGCGTGATAAGATCGTATAGATCGTTCAGAGCGTAGAAAAAGCGTGCATCGATCGGATAACATCGGCAACATCGCACTGACAGCGTAGCTACATCGTTCTAAAGCGTACCGGCAGCGGCAGAGATCGTGATGTCTCATTCCCGATCATCGTAGTAAGAGCGTAGCAAGCACTTGGTAGTCGTAACTGCAGCGTACTTAGAGCGTTCTAACATCGTACTGTGTCCAGATCGGCTCAGGTTTTTACCTGATCCTTCCCGACCTGAGAAAATTGTCAAATCGTAGCGAGAACGGCATAGTGGAACGGGGGCTTTACTCTCGGCCAGAAATTGTGGGGAAACTCAGACTCATATAGAAATCAGTATGAACTGCAAACAAATATAAACAAAGTTATATATTATAATGTATATATACATAGAGTAATAATTATAGATAATTAGCAGCAATATTGTACACTTAAAGCAGAAGCAGAAGATATGACATTTAACATTAGTTTGTTTCTTTTAAGTGGTTTATTTTTCTTCTTCTTCCTCTTCGCAGGAAGACACCCCGCTACTCCACTCCAAACGGCAGTCATCGCTGTGCTTCCACTGCAAGATAAGTAGGCAATCCAAAAACTAATTACCACTCAGTGGTGAGTGGACAACAGTGAGTGTCTTCTGTCCAAATGCTGTCGTGTTGTCGTTGTTTTGTTTTGTATGTTTTTAAAGACAAAGGGTAGTCGCTGAAGGAAGTTTAGGCACAAATGGAACAAATGGCAAACTTAGCGTGGGGAATAAACGGTTAGACCTCAATGCGTAAGATGGCGCCCAGTGGGCTGCATATGATTATTGTAATCATCCTTTCCTTGGATGAAATATTCTGACATTGAAGCATAGTCACTGATTTTTTTCTTTAGCACATTCCGTGCCGCTGGACAGGATATTCATATGATCACGAATTATGTCCTTACGTAAGAACGTTAAACCAAAACGTTTATCTCTGTGGGCACATCTGTGGAAAAAAAAGTTTATAAATTATGAAGTGAAAGAGGGTTACTGAACTGGCGGAGCTGTTTCATACCAAACTCATACTCGCCCACGTGGTGATTATCACCAATGATAAGTTTCTGTCTGAAAAAAAAATGAACCATTGGGACACTCCCACTGGTTCATTTTTCCGACATGTTTTTTTTTTTTTTTTTTTTTTTTATTTACAGATCAGCAGTTACGATCTTAACAAATCTAATTTGTATAGAGGGAGACAAAGTGAAGAAACTCGCATCTGAACCTTCACCCCTCTGAATACTATCTTTCTTTCTTTCATTTAATATGCCTTGTCCGCCTTGGACTACTTAACATAACAATGTCGGAATTTCGGAGCTTGGGTATTTGTTCCATGTTCATCGTGTCACTGCCAGCAACCAGGGACAGCCTGGTGGTAGTATCGCTGCCCGGAAAGCAGTAGATGACAGGTTCGAGTCCCACTGGTTCATTTTCCGACATGTTTGTTAATTTACAGATCAGCAGTAGCGATCCTAACAAATTTCATTTGTAGAGGGAGACAAAGTGAAGAAACTCGCATCTGAATAAGGATATCGTGATATAAAGTAGTAATATGACATCATTATAAATCGTGTCTCTTTACCTTTCAGGGATAAACAGAGGTAACCCGTAAAAATATAAAAAGAAAAGTTATAACATGAATTTGTATCGAACAAAAACCATGTACTTTAAAGAGAATTCCAGTCCACTTATCATTAATTTGATAACAAAGAGTAAAATCTTGCCAGTATAACATTGATAAATTTTGACCAAAATCGGATAAAATCAGAGACGTTATGAGATTATGTATTTTCACGAATTTCTTTACAGATCTTGTACAGTTGTTATGAATATGCAAATGAGTGAAATGATGATGTCATCACCACAGAATTTTCCATAAATCGTGTGCAAACAGAAAAGAACATTATGAAAACTCAACCTTTCTGTTTAATATCAAAGTGTGAAAGCATGGTGTTTTCCTGGTTGCTTTACATCAGACTAATGGTCAGTCATGATTGAGACTGGGCCGTAATGGGGTTAGAATGGCAAATTTTTGGCAAAAATTTGGCAAAAATTAGAATGGCAAAATGGAAAATTCAAAATTGTATGTACAACCTATATTAAAGGTAAGTTGTCAGGGGATGACGTCATCACTACACCCATTATCATGTACTGTATATGGTGATGCATCCATGCAACCTGCATCACAAAACCAACGTCGCCAGACATGGATTTTTAAAGGCAGATTCTGAGAGAGTAGACTCTAAGCTTTAAAATGATGTATAACTAAATTCATATGGAGGCCCCTAACCTATCTGAATACTGGAAAGAAAGCACATACCCTGGTTAAGTGTGAACTGAGAAAAAAAGGCTCCGAAGTGCAGGGTCTATTCAAGCCCTTGATATTTACCAAACCGCGATAGCTGGGGGATGAAAGGGACAAAACACAGAAAGCCACCGGAGCAACAACAATGAATGGATTATCAGATTAAGCTGAAATAGAGCATGTTCTATTAACACATTCTGTGCATGATTAATGCCAACTTTCAAAGCAGTAACATTATCTTTCCAAAAGTTATCAGACTTGAAAGTGAATAGTGTGCAAAGGATTTCCACAAAAAAAAAAAAAAAATGAAGAGGGGCATCTAAGACACATCTTATCATTCTACTCTCCCCCCGAAAAGGGTTGTAGAAAAACTGGTGAAAACACACTTTCTCATTCATGTTATGATAACAAAATGAAGAATAATGCAGAAGGATAGCTCTTCAGAAAATGTTAACAACTCAAGATTGACTCGATTGACCCATTTCACGTTTTTTTTTTCTTTTGAGTCCTCATGTAAAATCAATTGGAGCGACTATCTGTTGGTTTTGTAATGCACGGTCACATACACTGTTTTATTATGTATCTATTCCAACCACTCTCTCTGTCAATTTCTCTCTCGCATGTTCCACCTCTCATTGCCCTCTCACATTTTGAAATGATTACGATTCCCAAAACAAAAGTACATTTCGGGAATTTCCCAACTTGCGACGGATGGTAGGGCAGCGTATTCCTTTTTGCTTCTTTCTTCCTTTCTTTCTTCCTTTCTTTCTTTCTTTCTTCATTTATTTCTTCTTCTTCTTCTTCTTTTTTCTTCTTCTTCTTCGGGGAGGGTTTGAGGGGGTATATAAATAAATTATAACATTCAATGACTTTTACCCTTGTGCCTTTTCTATTATTTTTTGTTGCACGCTATGTATTCACTATCTCCTATGTCATCTACCTTTCGGCGTTTTCATAATTGTGTGTGATTAATTGTCCATTATTTGCAAGCCGTATTTGCAAAACAACACAAAAAAAACCAAAGCAAAGCTAAACTAAACTAAACCATTACGCCAGCGCTCGCAATTCTAAAGACTCCTATAACCTTGCTATTTTTTTCCTAGTTGTCACTAAGTAATTTCTACACATTGCTCCAGCAACAACAACAACAAAAAGCAAGCAAACAAACAAAAGAAAAGAAAGAGGATGATAGGATATTTCTAAAAGACTGTTATTTTTGTTTTATTTGCTACTAGACACTATTCCCATTATTTTGGTATACCGGCCAGAATACATGATGTAAATACAGAAGTTAAAAGTGTTACCAAACGAGCGTACTTCTGATAAAAAAAGACAAACAAACAATCAAACAAACAAAGATTGAAAGTGCGTTGGTCCTCTTTAAGTGCCAGATGACAATATCCGTTTCATTTTATCCTTAGTTTTGCAGATGTTAAGTTACAGTAAACATGAAATATACTGGTCTGACTTGACGTGTGTAGTTAGGATATGACAGATTTGCTGGGTCGTACACGTCTGCCACTTCACCGAAACGGAAGGAGATAAGACTGTGCAGTCTGTACTTCCGCGAAGTGTCGTCAGCCCTTGATAACGATTGCCCGAATGGTCTGCGCGCAATTTGAAATCAAAACGCCGTCAAACTCGGCGCCCTTGTGACAGGCGATTCTCCTTAAGAGCTACGCTAAGACATTTCATGGTACTCTTAAAAAAAAAAAAAACAGAGTATCCGTGGAGCTGGCGAACACCAAGGTGTATCAAGTTGTATCGAACACTGCACGATGCGACTGCGGTAGCACGACTCTGGAGGCAAGTCGGGTCGCACGACAGGTTGCGCGACTCGACACCGAACACAATGAGATGGGGGGGGGGGGGGGGGGGGGGTGGTGGCGGGATCTTTCATGAAGCCTAATTTTGTCGGAGATTTTTTTTTTCTGACAAACTGTGCTCTCAACCAATCAGATGCAAGGAGTTCAGTATCTTACAACAGTTCGTCAGGGGAAAAAAAATACATATCTGACACAACGCTTCATAAAATGCCTCCAGACAGCATTGCTAGGCTTATTATTGTTCTGGTGTCAGTACACTGTACATACTGATAGCGTGATTGGCTGAAATTCTGCAAATGGAAGTGGAAATTTTTCACATCTGGCACTTCCACCCAGTCGCAGACTGAAAACTGGCAAGGCTGGTGACGTCACACTTCCGGTCGCCAGTTCGTACGACCGAAGGAATCGTGGCCAAATCGTGTAGCGTGTCGTGACCTTGAGTCCACTTGAAATAGAAGGGATAGAGAGAGAGAGAGGGGGGGGGGGGCGAGGGGGGTAGCAGAGAGAGCGAAGGAGAAAGAGAATATGTGACCCGCGACAACGGTTTCAGGCAAAAGTCGCAATAGCAAATTTCCTCCTAGGCGGGGTACAAAGATCTTTACCATTATTTTTGTCGATTTGGGTTTTTTGCAGAAATCGAATCTTTGATATGTTTTCTACACCTACACTAAATTTCGTAGCATAAGACTACGTTTTTTTTATCGAAAATGGAATTTTAAGCGCCCTATGTTGGATCGCACTCGTCAGTTTCGAGCTTCTTTCGAACGCCGCGCCAATATCCCCAGCGTTGCTACGGCGCAAGGTCTCGCATGCGATTGGCTGATGCGTTACGCACATTTACATAATTCGGCTTTCGGAGACACCAGTTGCAGCGTTTGGGGAATGCTTTGTCCACGCGTGCATGTGATTACATGCTCCGTTGTTCTTGCTATAGTGGTTTATACGCTGTAGTGCGTGCTCTTCGTTTGCCTTTCTATTCAAACTATTCTACCGCAATGCTCGACAACGGAAGTGAAACAAATACCATGTACGTAATCGTGTGAAAAGAAAAAACAACAACAATAGTCTACTTGTACATGTAGTAAAAATTATGACAGCAGACAGACTCATGGGAAGGTAAATGAGAGGAAAGGAGAGTCACATGAAACCAGTTATATCCAAATACTACACATCAAGATCGCACGAAACTAACGAGTCGTGTTTGTTTGTTTGTTTTGATATAATTAACACCACCAAACAAGGCAACATATGCACGGCTTGTAAAAGCAAAACAAACAGGAAGCATGACCTTTGCCAGCACTGTCATGTATCTGTCTTCAAAAGGGTCGGCAATGATAAAATCAAATCAACAACAATGAAAAAGCGATTTGTAAATGTGTGGATGCGCCACCCGCTCCTGTTACATGCGCATGGTCATGGCGTGTGGATGCCATTGCGTAATGCGTGCACCATACACATGTACACCATCCGTGCAATTATCGTATCCGACATCTTGAAAGACGTAATGGTAAAACAAACCCGAGCGAACCGCATTGTTTTTTGGCTCCATACGCTGAGCTGCTAGGAAGAATGCCCGGGAAATTTGACTCTCTCAGTGAGCCAATCAGAAGGCGATGTGGTTGCTACAGGCGGAGCTTAACATCGATTGGCACCATTGTACGGATGGGTGATTCTCACCTCGCATCGCCGCTCGGAGATTGTCTTTGAGAAATAGTCCAGCGGATATAGAGCACATATAGGGTGAATCATGCACATTATGGTAAAAGCACCATACTTGGTACACATGTACATGATGCCAATACAAGTCATTTCTGATATGGAAGCCACTCTGATTCTGCCTGTGGCGGCCGTGGCGGCCATTTTTCAAAATGGCCGCCATGTGATATAGCAATGATGTGTATTTTGGAAACTTCAAGTCCGATTGTCGTGATTCTTGTACCAATGTATAGGTAGGTTTTGAGGGTCAAGGATTCCAATAAGATAATTTTTGAGAGGATAAAACCATGGTAACCTACTTATTAGCGGCCATTTTGAAAAAAGGCATGGCTGCCGCTCTACATTCTATTCATATATCTTTAAAACCAATGGATGCATCTTCATGATTCTGGTACAAAAATATGTTTTTGAGGTTCAATTATTTATATGGATACATCTTTTCGTGTATACAACCATCACATCCTATATGTTTTGGCTGCCATTTTAAAACATGGCCACCGCAATACTATACTGTACGTCTTTGAAACTAATGGGGGGTCAATGATTTTAAACAAGCATTTGCTGATGAATAGAACTAACACATCTCGTTTTCAGGTCCACTTTGATAGATATGACTGCCGCACTGCATAGAGTATACACACACACACACACACACACACACATACACGCACACACACACATTATATACAGTGTGGCATAGAATTAATGGAAACGCGAGTTTTCGCAAATAATTTTCACATTTGCATTACTTTATGCAAAAATGAATGACATAAAGTTATAGAGAATTTATCTAGAAGAAGAATGACACCAAAATCATCCGATTTGGTTGAGTAGTTTTTATTCTACAGATGTTTTTGTAAAGACGGGTTGAGCGTAAATTTCTTAGCTCAATTCAACAAATTTCAGCATCGAACAAAAGCCACTGCCTTGGGAGACTAACAAAGAATTGAGGCCGCACATCACAATGTGGAATGCTTGAATAGGATTATTGTCGAAAATTCACCTTCAATTGTTGGGTAGTCTCCGTTGCTGAGCTTTGATAAAATAAAGTAACAAATTAATGATCAACAAAAACATGTCTAGAAAGAAAAGAACTCAACCAAATTGGACAATTTCATTTTGGTTTCGAAAAAAATATTCCTTTCCGTTTTCTGAGGGGCCACCATATATAATTATTATATACACCCTCACTTGCCATATGTATTGTCCCATTGACAAGAATCGTTCACCTTTTATTGGTAAATGAACCTCCTTTGTTGTTGCGGCGTTTAGTTCTTTATTGTTCATTGATTGCTGTTGATTGATCATACCTCTATCACATTCACTATTCAAGTATAGGTATTGAACATCACATAAGTACAATTGTTACATAACTGGAATACTATAAAGATAATTATGTTGAATATCAGTTAGGTAGAGTAAATGGTGAGAATGGAATAGAAGACTTTCCCCCCAATTTTGGATGCATAGACAGGAGAGCACAATAAGTGTCATGTCATAGTTTCCAGCCACAAAAACATGATTATTGCAGTCTTATAAGACCTATTGATTTCTAAAGTTCTCAGTTCTTTTTCATTATTTCATAGTATGACCTTGTCAAAACTGTTACACAAAATAATAAGGAATCATATAAAGGAATCGAATGAGCTCTGACAATCCAAAACAATTATTGTTCCTGATCATCCATTGATGAGCAGTGATGAACGTTAATGCATAATTATGTAGATGCAGGTGCGCTTTGGAGAATGTCTTCAGTATTTCTACTGGTGCTGATGGTAAGTAGAAAGATCGATATACTGAATATTTCATTCTGCAGTTTTATCTTCCAATAATTATGAACCCCAACATTTGTATTTCTTTGAGGTTTTCCTTAAATTCATAAATTAGCATGATTTTTCTTGTAGTTTTTGGATGGGTGCTGTTACGTTATAAAATTGCGTTGAAACGCCCACTGTCCATTTACCTGTAGAAGTTGCTTTTGAATTATGAAACCTTAATTCTTATTCCATATGAGAATGGCAAATGCATGAAATATATATTTGTATAGTTTCTTTGGGGTTAGGGTAGGGTGAAATTCACTTCACGAGACTAAAATCATTGATAAAAATTAATGCATATAGATCAACTATAACAAGTAATGTATTCAGAGTAGAACTACACACAGAAACAGATGATTTGATTTTTCCTTGTTCTTGTTCTTTACAAATTACTGTACATCAAAAGGTAAAATTCACAACCACAAATCCATTTAACGAAAATGTTTGTCACATTTCTAGAAAAAATGTATACATATTTTTTTTTTTGCTTTACCTCTGTCAAGCACATATACATAAAATGTTATCTTTTTAAGTAATTGGTAATTGGGTTTATTTGTAGGATAACATGGCTTCAAAAGCAAAGCTCATTTCAACCGAGACAAACCAGCTCCCAGGAAAGAAACAGATTGGACCAAGTACATCATATTCATATGTCAAGATGATGACACAAAAAACCTATCATGTCCAGCTTTGTCTAAAAGAAATGATGTTGGTATAGGATAAAAAACTTTGGCAGAAAATCTGATTTGTTTTCATGAGGCTGATTCTTTACCCACTACGCTGCAAATTACAATTAGATGTAAACCTATAAAGATGTATTGTATACTACCTATTGTATTTACTTTATCGTTTGATGTATAAGATTCAGTGTAGTTGTATCAGAACAGCCTGGTCAATCATGAATTTTACAGGCATACATAATTGTAGTGTGTTTACATTTTATGTAAGTGACCCAATAAGCTTTAGAAGTTTTCTCACACTTAGTGTCATATTTCCAAAAGGAAACAGATGTACTATATTGGTTGGAAACTATGATTTTCATTCCATGGTCCAGGGACCAGAGAAAGCGAGAGTCTATATTTCTAGAAACTGTATAATCGTGAGAAATATATACTTCAGACATGAAATTGTGAAGATAATGTTTTTCACATACACTGTACACACATAAATCCTATCAAGGAAGTTGAGCATATTTTCCAAAATGCTTCCAAAGTTAACTATGCCCAGATGTTCCACATTAGAATACTAAAAATGAGTGAATAAGTAATTGTTGAACTCTTAAACAAACGTTTACACCAGAATCAATCCACAATGGGCATCCCGCTTTCATAACACTCGTACGCTATATAACTGGAGGGAGGCCATATTTATCAAATGGCCGCCAAAACAAAGGATGTGATGAACCTATTCACTTTGCTAAAACATCATTAAATTGAAAACCTTCACCCAAAACTATACTTTTACACTTGAATCGTGATTATATATCTTTTGAGTTCGAAGGTATACAATATTCATTTTCTGTTGTATGGCAGCCATATGCATTAAAATGGCTGCCAAAACGTAGGATGAAGCGATTCATATTCACTTACAGTTGAATTTATGGGAGTCCTTGACCCCAAAAACATATAAGTTGGTACCAGAGTCATGACCCTTTGTCCATACGTTTTAAGGATATGTTTTTATCTAACATGGCGGCCATATTTTTTTCAAAAGGGCCTCCAATAAGTAGGTTGCCATGGTTTGATCCTCTCAAAAATTATTTTATTGGAATCCTTGACCCTCAAAACCTATACTTTGGTACAAGAATCACGACAATCGGACTTATAGTTTCCAAAATACACACTATTGCTATATCACATGGCGGCCATTTTGAAAAATGGCCGCCACGGCCGCCAAAGGGAGAATCAGAGTGGCTTCCATATCAGAAATGACTTATATTGGCATCATGTACATGTGTACTAAGTATGGTGCTTTTACCATAAAGTGCATGATTTTTTCTATATCCGCTGGACTAAAAGAGGTGAATCTTCAAAGCCCGTTTTCTTGCAATTTGTCAGGCTAACAACTTAAAAGGTGCATTTTATTTCGCTTTCCATGCCCATTTATGGTGCCGAAGAATGCAAGTATCTTATAACAATGCAAAGCGTAGGAAATGGGCAATGTGATTTAGTGAAAAAATGAATTTTCAAAATGCCCGACTTTTGCCTAAAACCGTTGTCGCTGGTCACATATGTATTTTTAAGTTGGTCTCTGTCATTCCAAGCTTGCATGGTACTAGTATAAGACAAGTTTATTACTACTCCTCGTTTACATCATCATAATATGATGATGTAAATGAGGAGTAGTAATAAATGATATTATCATTTCAGCATTGCATCATTACTCCGTTACCTATACGCTAAAAGTACTACAGCACTGCGCCACTATCTCATTATAGTATTGTGCCATTAGACCGTTAGACCATTGCACCATTACCATATTATTACACAACACACAACTTCAAAGATATAAAAGTAAAATCTTAAAAGCCTGGAACAGAAAGGTTAGGAGACCGTAAACCTAACTACAAGTGCATTTCTGAACCACTTGATTTCTTTTCGTCCGTTTTCCCTTATCAGCTTTATATTACCAACGTGTCTTCCTGTTTACATTGTTCATGATACTTAATTCATCATGATGCACCCACATGCAACGTATAAGTTCTTAGTTTCATTCTGTTCAATACTTTATTTCCTTCTAACAAAAGGGTAAACCATATCATAATACAAATAAACATTTGTATTATGGCGGCCATTTTGTGGCGGCCATTTTGAAAAATGGCCGCCACGGCCGCCAAAGGGAGAATCAGAGTGGCTTCCATATCAGAAATGACTTATATTGGCATCATGTACATGTGTACTAAGTATGGTGCTTTTACCATAAAGTGCATGATTTTTTCTATATCCGCTGGACTAAAAGAGGTGAATCTTCAAAGCCCGTTTTCTTGCAATTTGTCAGGCTAACAACTTAAAAGGTGCATTTTATTTCGCTTTTCATGCCCATTTATGGTGCCGAAGAATGCAAGTATCTTATAACAATGCAAAGCGTAGGAAATGGGCAATGTGATTTAGTGAAAAAATGAATTTTCAAAATGCCCGACTTTTGCCTAAAACCGTTGTCGCTGATCACATATGTATTTTTAAGTTGGTCTCTGTCATTCCAAGCTTGCATGGTACTAGTATAAGACAAGTTTATTACTACTCCTCATTTACATCATCATAATATGATGATGTAAATGAGGAGTAGTAATAAATGATATTATCATTTCAGCATTGCATCATTACTCCGTTACCTATACGCTAAAAGTACTACAGCACTGCGCCACTATCTCATTATAGTATTGTGCCATTAGACCGTTAGACCATTGCACCATTACCATATTATTACACAACACACAACTTCAAAGATATAAAAGTAAAATCTTAAAAGCCTGGAACAGAAAGGTTAGGAGACCGTAAACCTAACTACAAGTGCATTTCTGAACCACTTGATTTCTTTTCGTCCGTTTTCCCTTATCAGCTTTATATTACCAACGTGTCTTCCTGTTTACATTGTTCATGATACTTAATTCATCATGATGCACCCACATGCAACGTATAAGTTCTTAGTTTCATTCTGTTCAATACTTTATTTCCTTCTAACAAAAGGGTAAACCATAACATAATACAAATAAACATGTCGTAAAGCACATTATTTTGCCAACTTTGTGGCAATTAAAGGCCTTTTTGTAGATGGTGAGTGTTAGATTTTATGACAAAGATTTAATCATAGTACAACCGAATTGGAAACATGGACGTATATACTTTAATTCGCAGGGTTATATCATGGAAAAGAGCATTCCATTGAAAAGTAGAGCATGAACATGGACATAAAAAAAAAACTATTACCAGATAGAGTATGACTGTATGTTTCGTTTATTATGTAGGCCTATCTGCAGCTACAAAAGTCTATATTATAATACTCCTTTATTATTTGGAGTATTGGGGATCAGCTTATAATAGTTTTGGTTAAAATCTGGAAGCAGAATTATAAAGGATACCGCTTGCCCCAATGGCAAGTTTGATTATTCACAGTACTGCTGAAATATCTTAACATAGCGCCAAACCAAAGAGACAGCAAGTGCACATCCCCCCCCCCCTTTGTACAAGTCAGTGAAAAATATAAGCAATGATATCATCTTTATATTGTTGCCAATTTCTTTTCTAAATGAGTATGACAAGCAGAGCTGTTATGTAATATATTTTACATAACGGTCCAAGCTGCCCGTATGGTTTCATCTATTTACCTCGGGAACTCAACGGCTTCAAAGGACCCGCTCATTTTGTAAACGATATCGGTTTCAGATTCTCTGAATCCAACATTCAAATCGGTAACGGCCGCGTGTTTTGACTCCAAGTCTTACATCTGAATTTGTATTAGTTGCCTTTTTTGTTTTCACAACGAACCGCTGTACTGAGAATTGTCATTGAATTGCGATGACGTGCTTTCACTGGCATATGAATTATATACATTATACCTCTACACTACTTTGCGATGCAAATTTTGAATCCCCCCCCCCCCCTCTCAAAAAAGGTAAAACTAGAAATGTCGCTATGGCGACTGATGCCTCCGCCATATTGCATGATTCTCCCAATAGGCGTATAGTACAATGTCTTCACAATGTGTGATCCATGACAGTTTCACATAACTGGCAAAATATTGAAATGACAGGTTTGTCAGAAATGTCTTGAACTGGGTTTGCTTTAATTTTCTATTAAAGAGTGCAGGTACACATATATTTGGGGAATTGAGCATTTTACTTGAATTCTGAGAGACCTTTTTATAAGTTTATGCATTGAGTAATTTCCAAGGTATGAAGAAAGAGTGTAATGATGGTACAAAATGGATCTTTTTTTAAGTTTTTTTTTTTGAGGGGGGGGGGGGACATTGAAACCTGGCCTTTGACCCTTAATCTTTGACCTTCTGGCTGGAAATTTCCAAGAGAATCTCCATTAGGTAATGCATGTATTAAGTTTTGAAACTAATAATGCAAGCATTGCATATACTAGTATATGAGGGAAATAGTAAAATTTTGAGGAGTTGACCTTGACCTTTGACCCCTGACTATTGACCCACGACCCCTAAATTCCCTAGATAATCCCTGCCAGTCAGTACATGCGTATGTACCAAGTTCCCCGAAGATACATTGAACCATTTGCGAGAAAAGTGATATTGCAACATTTTCACCTCATCTTTGACCTTTTGACCTTTGACCTAATGACATGAAACTCTCTCTGGAGAATCTTTATGCAGGAGTACATGTCTACACTAAGTTTCAGGAAAATACTTTTGGGCATTGTATCACATGTATTTTTCTTTTCTTTTCTTTTCTTTCTTCTTCTTTTGGACTGTTAATGCTGATTTTGTTAATGTTATTGTGTCTTCTAATCTATTTGTATGAGTAGCAAAGTGCGCTTAGAAACGTCAGTATGAAGCGCCATATAAATGCAATTGTTATTATTATTATTATTGCATAGATATGGGGGAAATTGCAACATTTGTAGCATTTGACCTTGACCTTCTGACCTTTGACCTCTTGCCAATGTCACTAAAATCGACTCAACTAATTGTCCCATCATACATCATCCTTGGATCAAGTTTGGTGAAAGCTGCTTCATCCAGTTTTGAGTTATCACGTAAACAGATAAATTTTAGGATTTGGCCTTGATCTTTGACCTTTGACCTCTGTCCGATTTCACTGAAAAATTAATCAAGTAATTGACCCATCATACATCATCCTCCAACAAAGTTTGGTGAAATTTGCTCTATCCAGTCTTGAGTTATCGTGTAAACAGATACAATTTCATGATTTGACCTTGACCTTTGACCTTTGACCTTTAGCCGATTTCACCCAAAATCTAATCAAATAATTGCCCCATCATACTTCATACTTGGACCAAGTTTGGTAAAATTCCAGTAAATATTACTCAAGTTATCGCGTAAACGAAAGCGGACGTACGGACGTACGGACGTACGGACGTACGGACGTACAGACGTACGGACGTACGTACGGACGGACGGACAACCCGAAAACATAATGCCTCCGGCACCACTTCGTGGCGGAGGCATAAAAAAAAAATGTTTGCTACGGATGCCCGGCTTAAATCAAATCTGTAGTAATTCAACGCTTCATTGAATACATCAATATCTTTCCGTTGTCGTAGATGAAAAAGGGTCTTTTCTGGGAAATGACTTATTCTTAATCCAATTTAATTCAATTCAAGCAGCAGCACATGGACATCGCGTCAGTGAAGCTATTTTCTTCTATGCGACGTTCAAGGAATTGGACATGAATATTAGTTTTAATGTGTTTCAATAGGTTGAAAAACAAAACAAAAAAAAACAAAAAAAAAACATATCACCCTACCGAGAGATGTGAAGCCAGGATATCACAGAGTATTAAATTTTCAACGTAAATGACAGACATAAATTGCTCATCACGAAAGAAAGAAATTCATTGTATTTGAAAATGATGCCTTTTTGATAGCTTTCGTTTGCCGAAGAGGAACGACTGGAGCAGTGCTACCTGTCTGCAGGTCTACAGAGACGGTAAGGCGGAACTTTTGGAGGTTCTTTCTGCTATCTACCTTCCATGAATGTCTATAACCCTACTTGAAAGAACACAGTGTCCCACAGTGTGTTCACTATGTGTTCACAGTGTGTTCATGTAGTCGACTAGGTGAAGTCCCTCGAATCTATCAGTGTGAAGATAAGTTCTCACTGTGGTGTGGTTTTCACAGAGTGCTCACATAGTAATGCTTTGTTTCACATTGTGAATTGACGACTCATATTGTGTTCACACTGTTAAAACGCTCGAATTTAACCGTGTGAAGTTATTTCACACTGTTTTCACAGTGTGTTTACACTGTAGTCACTGTGTTCACACTGTGGTTCTCACACGGTGGGACACTGTGTTCTTTCCAGCAGGGAAAAACCAGCAGACACTACAGCAGACACGCACGCACGCACACACACACACACACACACACACACACAAAGATAAAAAAAAAACAACAAAATGATGGGGTTGTCATCGTGTTTGCTTCTGTATAGATGGTTTGATTGATCAGCAAAGGAATGGATGCATCTTCTAACTGAGCGGAAAGGGGTGTGTACTGCATAGAGGAGGCCGTTATCCCGCGTGCCTTATGCAAATATCCAGGGCGGAAAAAGATGGGAGACGTTAAGGAAGAAAAAAAAAAGATTGCTCAGCAGCGGAATGACCGATTAGGAGTGGGTACGATCGACCTCGGACAAATATATTCGTCAGATCAATTATGAATTTTGCACTATTGTAAAAGGCATTGCGTCTGGTTCGTGTGCATCATGCACTTCTGTTCTTCTGCATCTTTAATAACATTTACCTGTGTATGTATATTAAGCCTATAATATCGTAATTGCTTATACGTTTACATACGAAAAAGAAACACAAAATTAATACAAAGACACACACAAACACGCAAACACACTCACACATTTACGAATATCGATGGCCAATAAAAACAACAATATTGTCCGTGTTCTTTCCCATATCCACTCTCCTCATTTTCTCTCCTCCCTCCCAACCCATTCTCTCTCTCTCACTCTCTCTCTCTCTCTCTCTCTCTTTCTCTCTCTCTATCTTTCTCTCTCACACACACGTACACGCACACTATACACACACACACACACACACACACACACACACACACACACACACACACACATACTGTCCCTCTATCTCTCCCTTTTTCCTTTTCCGGAGAAATCGAGGTCCAGGCCAATGTCTCACCTAGAAGATGAGTATCAAAGTGAATTTCTTTTGAAGTGCATTTCGGCATTGCCTCTCGAAATACTGTCTTTCATTTCGGCAGTTTTTGGTCCAGCAGGTACTCCAGGATATTAAAGTCGGCCTACGCGACATCACTACACTTTGCTTTAACAAAAGACGATGACAAATGAAAATATGTAGTCTACTGGCAGACCTGTGCTGAGGAAATGAAATCATTTCACACAAGACATTATGCATGATTGGTGTTCTTATTTTTTAAGAAATATCAGTCATACGCCGCGTCGCGTCAGGGAAGGGTTATTAACTTTAAAAAACAATAATGGCCTTTTGAATATGTCGATGATTTAATGCTTTAACAATGTTAAATTATGGTGATGGATCACTGGGGACATAGTCACCCTATTTCCGATGACTTTGTGTTCGCTAGATGAAACGGTGTGGAAAGTGAAAAGTTAAGCAAAGCACCATTCATAAGTGTTATAAAGTATAATTATGTCATGAATTCCTGACGGGTGCGAATACTGCTTACACGAGCGCCATGCAGCGCATGGCTTCTTGAATGTATAATGGCAAACAGGGAAAGAATGTACTCTCCGTTACGTCAGCATAAGAAGACTGGTAACTGATATGGGTTGCAATGATTTAGTCTTCATTTTGCGTTCACAAAAAAATCTTTGGTTTTGGTGTTTGGTCATTCAATTGAGACTGCAACAAAATCATGGACTATTAGTATTACTTCATCAAACAACCCCCCCCCCCCCCTCCAACAGAAACAAAACAAAACAAACAAAACAAAATGAATATAGAAATATCGTTTTAAAGGTAGTAGAAGAAGGAAAGTATTTTACGTTTTTTTTTTTTTTTGTTTGTGTTTTTTTTTTTTTTTTTTTGGTCTTCGGGTGCTTAGATCTTATGATATACGACCCATCAAACATTAGACTCTCTTCCTGTCTCATAATGGTAGAATTGTTATGCGCTCCATAGAACTTCCCTGGAAATCAACGCGCCAAGTCTCATGTTTATTTCATAGGCCGTTCCTCCCTCGTTATTTATCTGGCTTTTGGCATCTACACGCGCACGGGGAGAATATCGATGATGGGAAAAGGGGGGGGGGGGTGGGGGTGATCCAAATCAGTTTCAATAACGCCTCAAGTGAGAGGGTATTGATATCGGTAACCTCCGGTTGAACGTCTCACATTATTTGAAGAGACTGGCAGATATTTCGTGCAGAACAATGAGGTAAATGAAAGATGATGACTCTTCCCTGTCGCTTTCGTCCAAGGCGAAACACTTGTCACGGAAATGTCATAATTTGTGAACGAGTTCGTTTTACACATAATACAAACACACATATAAGAGCACAAACCTAACTCTTACCATTTTGTCGTAACATGTATATGAAGAACTTTATCGCATAACGAGCTAACCCCACTCTTGTTAAGTTGAAATACAAAATATGTATTTGTGATTTAAGCTGCTAAAAAAGAAAATCATAGGAAAATAATGATATTTTTAAACATAACTATTAGAATATCGATTGTTATGTTACAAGTGAGATATTACTGGAAATGTTTAATTTTACTCTCACTAGTACCTGATAATGAACTTACTTTGAAATACCTACACATGCCACTTAGCTTATTTCGCGATTAAACTCTTCATATATAATATATATATATATATATATATATATATATATATGTGAAGTGTTTTATCGCAAAAAGAGCTAACAGCATTCTTGAAAAGTTCACATGTTGAATTGCTATTAAAGCTGCTTAAAAATGATAAGAAAATACAGGATATGTTATCATAACTTGTGGAATATTCAATGTTATGCCCCCAGTGAGGTAATACTGGAAAGGTCAAATTTTGTTCTATCTGATGAGGGACTTGCTTTGAAACGCTTAAAAATGGTGCTTATCTCATTTTGCAATGAAACTCTTCATAATATATATAGAGAACGAAAAACATAAGTACTGGATTACTGAATTCGATACTTGCCAATTAGACTCAGGAAAAAGAAATGTGGTAATATCAGATAGAAATATAAAGAAGATATAATGACATCGATACAAAACAGAGAAAGAGAGATAATCAAAGTTGATGATATTCCTTGCAGTGATGAGTAACGGCGAAATGAAATTATGGCATAGGTTGATGGCGAGACTGTACAGTTGCAATAATAGATGAATAAATATAGGCGGATAGACAGATAGACATACCTATTTCTTGGTGAGGGTGGCTTGGATTGTAATACCTATCTTGAGAGGTTGAGACTATTTGCAGTAATGCAAGTGACAGAAAGTTAATAGTTTCTTTGACATTTCATTTGCAATTTTATTGCATGCCCCGATGAAACGTATTAGTTTCACTGGTCCTTACAATGACAGCAAAATGGTTATGTGGCAGATTAAGCGCCTAATTTCTCTGAAAGTCACTCCTTGTCATCGAAGAATGGTAAAAAAAAAAAAAAATCGTCAGATTACATATCAAGTAAACCTGTGTGCTTACATTAAAAAGTTTAGCCTTGTTTTGGTTTGTTGCGTTCGTGCCTCTGTGTGTGTGTGTGTGTGTGTGTCTGTGTGTGCCTGTGTGTGTGTGTGTGCGTGTGTGTGTTTTCATGATTTTTTTTTTTCATTTTATTACAAGTTTTTGGAAATGCTGTATTCTCAAGGGAGTCCAAGGGAGTTTGTGTACAAAATGAAGCGGATATTGATTAATTTGATCAAGTTCTCCTAGCTGTTATGCAATAAGAAAAGAGATTGCTCTGTGAACAAGTTACGTGATAAGATTGATATCATAATCGTTACAGACAATTACAATTCAATTCAATTATACTTTCCGTCCACCAGGTGGTAATACATAATGAAAATTATGCACTGAACACTTTGCATTGTTCAGCGATTTTTAAGAAAGACAACCTATGAAGTATATAAATAGTGCGTGATATAAGTTAATGTATTATGTAGAAATAGTTGTTTATTGGCAAAACAATTTGACATAATTGCAATATTGTTGACGATATACATACGAATGAAAAATAGAAGAAAAAAAAACAATTATGTAAGTACAGTTAGAGCATGTGATAGCTGACATAAGATGGAAATCAAATTTGCTCACAAAGTATCCAAAAGTACAACTTTAAAGTAAAATACCAATGTTGATATTCTAGAGAAAGAAAAACTACTTTGCTTAAACTGGTTTTTACTCCTGATCCATCCGCTCGCATGCGGGTCTATAAAAGCACTATCAGGTACTATAGGGTCATCAGTTGCATTTTTTTTTTTAATCTTTCAATTTTTTTTTTTATTAAACAACATCAAACAAACAAATAAAATTACAGAGATCAAAAACATGATTATACAAATAGAAATAAACAAGAAAAGAAAAGAAAGAAAATTAAGGAAAAGCAGCATACAAAAACCAATCATGTCAATTATGAATTACTAAACAATATACATTCTATCAAGTAAAACAGTGTTATAACGAGGTTTTTAGGAACATATTTGTACCATTAACCCTTTGCTTCATCAGGTCCGTAGTCTATCAAGATACATTTGTACAAAAACAAACAATAAAAGGGGACCAACAAAATAAGTGACACATCCGGGACTCCGGGTTGAACTACATAAACAAGTTAAAAATCCAGTCTCCATTTTCAAAAATGTAAAGCAAGCGTGCCCTTTTTCTTTGCCAAAAAATACTCTAAATCCTTGTTAGTCTTAAGACAAGCTTTCAATTCATCCGTTGCATCTTCATTTCTATAGTCCATTTTCATTCATGGAAAATGTGACAACATGCATTGATATACACGTATATATCATAATGATGTTTTTTATCCGCGTGTTGGTACTAGTACAGAAAAGATGACGAAGTAGGGTATATTAATGCATTTTAATTGTTCATGTCGACCCTGAAGAAGACTTGTGTATGCGTCAAAAATTTGGTTTGAATAAATAGCCCTGTTAGACTGGAATGCATTACTACCCTACTTCGTCATCTTTTATATGCGTGAGTGTGTGAGTGTGTGTGTGTGTGTGTGTGTGTACGTCAAAATTTCTGCTCCTGACATTGCCTGAGGCAATGATCAGCATGATGAGTGCAGCCCTTTCCGCATTGAGTCACTACATCATGTCATTTCGTAATGCAGCTTTCTTTAAAAAAAAAAGGATAATGACAATACACAAATGGCATAGAATAAAAGACCTGTGCATTATTCCCCTACAGGGCACCTGCTAGGCAGCAGTTTTGGCTTTAGAGGAGAGCACACAAGCTGGACATCATCATAACTCAGCTCTTTAATGTAGAAAGAGCCGACCGAAAACTGCGTCTTAAAGCACTTCTGCAAAGGTCACGCTGCATTCGCAGAAGTCTTAAATTGCCCTTGTACACCCATTTACGGGGAACGCAGGAAAGCCATGGGCGCAATGGTAGACACAATCATTTCGTTATTCACACACACAAACATACAAACAAAATATACACACAAGCACAACATACGCACACGTTAGACATGCACACGCATACACACGAACACACAACGAGTAACAGGTCTCATTCATTTATGCAGTCGACCGGCCGTCTACGCCACTTCCAGAAAACGCACACGTAATGGGTGATTGGTTCTGATATTATCAGTGATAATTTGTCTGAATACCCCATCTGGCACCCTTACCGCACAAGAACTTGCTTCTTGCGGTTTTCTAAAAACGTCTCTTCTCTGTGTCTAAACTATGGTGATGTTTTGTCTTGACAACGTTAGTTTCTTCTATAACTGCTTTATTTCTTAGTCTGATGTGTAAACTTTGTACCTCCATCATTCCTTCATTTTGGCAGACTAGGATGCTTACAGTACTTGCAATCATTGCCGCACATCAATGAGACTACTGACAATCATTGCCATACGTCAATACTTATAATCATTGTCAGAAATTAATACTTGAAATCATTGTCATACATCAATACTTGCAATCATTGTCATACATCAATACTTGCAATCATTGTCATACATCAATACTTACAATCATTGTCATGCATCACTACTTGCAATCATTGCCATACATCAATACTAGTACTTGTAATCATTGTCATACATCAATACGTGCAATCATTGCCATACATCAATACTTGTATAATTGTCAAACATCAATACTTGCAATCATTGTCATATATCGATACTTGCAATCATTGACATACATCAATGCTTGCAATCATTGTCATACATCAATACTTGCAATCATTGTTAGACGTTAATACTTGCAATGATTGGCATACATCCCCACACGACAAACTATCCTAAAGTATATGTAGCTTTCCTAACCTTGTATAAATATATCTTCTTCTTTTCAGAATGAGAAAAAAAAATCCTAAGTTTAGAATTTTTGGAAATTTTCACACGATAAATAGCGATGGAAAACAGCTCTTAGAAGAACTTTTCCACCCTGTCTTAATTCATGAATGACGTATATAATCATTTGTGACCGTGCACCTCAAAACGAACATAAAGTCGCACACACTGATTTTGCGTGAGGACTGAAAATAAGTGAAATGGGTCAACCTAGACGAACTTGACTTTTCCATATTTTCTGACAGAGCGGGTCTTCTTTTACATCATGCTGAAATTTGGTATCATAAAACGGGCAGAAAAGTGTGTTTTTTAGCAGTTTATCTCGAACATTTTTAGTAGAATAGTGTGATTAGGTGTGTCTTTAGAATCCCTTTTTCATTTCTGAAAAACCTTGTCCACACTCTTCACTTCAACTCTAATAACTTTTGAAAGGATAGTGCCAGTGCTTTGAAAGTTGGCATTGATTATGGACAGAATGTGTTAATGAGGCATGCTTAATATCAGTTTAATTTGATAATCCCTTCATTGTTGTTATTCTGGTGGTTTACTTCCTGTTTTTTTTTGGTTTTTTTTTTGTCCCATTCATCGCACAGCCAGCACGGTTTGGTAAAGATTAAGCGTTTGAATAGACACTGCACTTCAGAGCCTCTTTTCTCAGTTCACACTTTTCCTGAGTTTGGGCTTTCTTTCCAATATTTAGATAGGTTAGGAGAGTCCATTTGATTTGAGATATACATCATTTTAAAGCTTAAAGTCTGCTCTTTCAGAATATGGTCTTAACTAAAAATTCATGTCTGGCGACCTTTTTGTTTGTTTTGAGGTGCAGGGTCACATTTATTAGTGCAAATGCATTTTTCAAGATAAGTTGTCATTGTTCTAACAATAACTAAAACATGGAGGACTAAGCTTATTATTTATTTCAAATTAAAAGAAAAATAAATGTGGTTATTTGATGTTCAAAATAACAGAGAATCATATTACGTTTGTGCTGAGATACAGCATTATTGAACCCCCTATCCAATAGACAAAATTTATCGTTTCATGCTATGCGCCTGATGTTGGATTTCCATAATTCTGTTACTTTATATCTAGTTTTCATCCATCTGTAGCAGTGGTCAACTATTCACAAACGTTACTTGTTACGATAAAGCATTCATTCACAATAATTTTCATTTTAATAGGGCAACCTGTCCTAAAGTCTATTGATGTGGTTGATAATTAATGATTTGTTTCGCGCCATACATCTTTGTAATCATAAAGCAAAAATCATAATTTTAATCAAATCACGTAAGTTCACTTCATATCAATTTTCAAATTCAAATTCAAATTCAAATTCATTTTCATTTCCATCAGATAAACAGAGACAATATATAAATGTATAAGCAGAACACATTATTTGTAATAATTGCAGAAACGTAAATTTATTTCATTTACTTCATTTCCAACAAAATGAGCATTTCAGTATTTAAAATGACATTTGATGTGAACTGATTGGATCACATAATATCATTATCATAGGCTAATCTGTTCTTCGTCTGTGGATTTCTTTGCCAATGCTTGCTAGACCGAAAGAGTTTGAAAAAAATGCATTCAAGATCAACTGAAGTGTTTCTGTCAGAGCTCTACAAGTACACTGCGGTACTGAAGATTATAGAAACAACGTAAGACCTGATAACGAATCTCAACTCTAATGGCGAAATGAAGAGCCATGTGTTCGTCAATCTTTAACTGGATGTGAGGCACGCTGCATTTTGATAACATGTTTTCCACTTTACTCTACATCACCCGATATAGTATATTTGACAGGAGCACTTCTGACGTGTTCTCAATTACGCATGAAAATGTTCTCCAAGGTGAACAGGCGTGTCAGTTCTTTGAGGAAATGACCCTCGGCGAAAGTTGAAGTTCTTTGCCGTCGAATCACGTTTCTGCGGCTGGGAGTAACTTTACGCCGAACCATTTAAATAAAATGTGTTACTTCTTGACGTGATGGCTTTGACCTTGACAAGCACAGCGACTAGTTTTTGACGTAGACATGCATGAGGGTCATTGTCTTCAAATGTTGCCGAAGTTAAAAGGCATTTGGGCATCAGGATGTGAGTAAGGGATGAATGCTGTTGTTGTGTATTGTACAGCATAACATACTGAGCGATGATTCGCTTGGAAAGGTCCCAGCGGTGACAGTGGGCCACAATGTGAACACAGTGTGAAATCTCTTCACACTGTTAACATTCGAGTGTTTAAACAAAGTAAACACAATGTCAATCATAAATGGAAAGTGAGAAACAGAATATCTCTTTTAACTTTCTGTGAAAAACCAAATCACAGTGTAAAATCATCTTAACACTGTTAAATTCGAGCATTTTCACATAGTCGACTGTGTGAACACATTGCTAACACAATGTGAGACACTGTTTTCTTCCCCGTAGGGTGGGGGTGCGAGGAGGTTTGCGAGTTTGTTTGTTTTTTCTCTGTCTGTCTGTCTGTCTCTCTCGTATGATCTAACTGTATCTAATTATTTGATCACCTGTTTTCCGTCCAGAACACACCTTTCCTCTCGTTTCAGCTTTGACCTTTGCAGATCTTCGAAAACCAATGAATTGTATCGGGTTCTGCGCCATATTCATTTCTAGTTTTAATGTTTCATGCTTAACTTTGCATTGTATATTTATGTCGCGTCAGTGAGACACTGTGTTCTTTTTAGCAGGGTGGGGCTGCTAGTAGGCATGTGAGCCTCTCTCTCCTGTATAATCTTTTGTCTATATCTCATTTTGATCACCTGCTTTCAGCCAAGAACACACCTTTCCTAAAATTCCAGCATTGACCTCAGTAAATCCTCCGAAACCAATGAGTTATATCAGCTTCTGCGCCATATAAATCTGTAGTTTCTATGCTTCATGCTTAACTTTGCATTGTATATTTATGTCGGGTTATGTAATCTTATAACTGGGCAGAAGTATGTCTTCCAATCTAACACCTAATGTCTACCTCCCTCTATATAGAAATGTATATATGTACGTATGTATGTATTTGTTTATGTATTTGTTTACTTACTTACCTACATACTTACTTACTTACCTACTTATGTTTATGTATGACAAAATAAACCTACTAAAATAATGTATTGTGAAAAGAAAGGAAAAGTGCAAACATATAGCCAATTAAACATCCGACCAAACAAGCAACCCAACAAAGAGAATTTGTGCTCTTTACTGATAGCTAATGATCTTTTTTTCTTTGAGTAACTCTGTGAGGACTCAATACTCTCAAGTATGCGCTCTCTAAAAAGCAGGAACCTATGAATTTGGGGAGTATTACTGGACAAAGATAAAACACAGGCACGGGCATGTGGTGAAGAGGGAAAAAAAAAGTGAGTTCAGGCCGGATCAGCAGTCAAGTGAATTAATTGGCACATTTTCACACAACTTCACTTGACACCCGCGGCCCCGTAACACTCGTCAAGCATCACATTCCTTCTCGGCTCTGTCCCCTCAGTCCCATTCATTTGAAACTACGTATGTTCTTGCCCTGCTTATTTGGAGCAAGGACGGCACCTGTATGTGGGGTAATCGATGCATGGAACAACTTTCCCCATCACGGTCACAGGCGAAGATTCCTCAGAGGAGAAATTCCGAAAGTCAAGAGAGTCTGAAATTGTATATTAATCTCTTCTTAAGGCAAAGTTTCTCTCTGTGTCTGAATACGTGCAGTTCAATCTGATCTTTGTTCTTTCTTTCTTTCTTTTTTACACGTTTATGTGTGTGGGGGTCGGGGGAGTGGGCAGGATGAATGCAATGGTGTTACTTGAGTGTGGTTGCTGTTTTTTCTCCTTTTTTTTTCCTTTACCTTGCCTTCAATTTATGCTTCAAAGTGCGGAATAAGCACCCACGCAACAATAATAAGAGGAAAATAAGATGTTTAGTCCTTCTACTATCATCTGGAATAAAATTCCTTCCTGTCCTCGCTGAGAGCTGACATAATAACTCTCTTTCCATATCTCTTAAAGCCTCTTGAAAGCTCGTGATAAAAGCCGATGCATTACTGGATTTTAACTACGTTCCGTCCACGTCCATTAACATCAAAATCTGACTTGAGTATTAAAGCGTATACTATAAGAATGACATTTCCGAAACACTCCTCTACAACAGAGACTTCATGCGGCTTTCTGTGTTGTGCATGTGTGATTTGGAGGTCTGCTCACTATACAAAAACAGTAAGAATGATATTTCGTCAGAGTGCCTGGGTTAGAATGAACACGATAAGTACGTAATAAAAAAGAAAAAAAAAACAACTATCCTCAGCGAGATCATTGTTGAACATCATGCGGATCCGGGTTAAGATTAGAAGTGAACGAGCCAATGACCTGATGAGGTCTGACGCCTCTATTCTGATGAGAATTCTTTGTCATTTTTTGTTGTCTTTTTGAGTTGTTTGTAATTAATTGATACGGGGAGGCGGGAACATCAAATCATTTTGAGTAACGGATCAACAAAATTGTCCAACCTTTCGAATAGTGTCACTATTTCTGCCTGAGTTGCTTTTTTTTGTCGTTGCTTCTTTTTTTTTTTTTTTGGTTGAATTTCAGTCAGTTTAGCCCAAGATATGTGATATGGAAGAATAGGAATGAAAAGAACGGTACCTTAAAAAAACAAACAAACAAAACAAAAAACCTGTGTTATATCAGACAGAAGAAGTAAGTAAAGGTTAAAGGCATTATCTACCATTCGCAGATGAAAAAACAAAACAACAGGTTTAGTGCTTTAGTAGCTATGTAAAAATGTTAATCAGTACACTTAATGTTAGCTATTGTTAAAATGATTATACAAAATATGAAAAATGGGTATAATGACATTGTTTCCAGAATAAATCGTCTACACAGTTCTGGTTTATTGAGAAAATTGTGATATCTCCTTACATATTATTTTAGACTTTATTGCAAAATGATTATATTGTTGGATGTTTTGTGATACAACTGTCCAACACACACTGTGCATCAAATGTGATAACTCGAACATCTTTCAAATAACTGCTTCCAATGGTAAACTGTACCTTTAATCATAGTGTACTATGGGTCACTCTTCTCCGCTGCCTAACCATAAAACCCAGATATGAAACTCAATCTCGTCTAAAAAGCTCAATATAGCGATTTCAGATCTATCTAGCATTTTCATGATCTCGAAAAATGGAGTGAAAACAGATACAATTTCACTCACACGCACACACACGCACATACACACACACACACCCTCTCACACACACATACACAGCTCATGGAAGCATACACACAGCATCCCACACCAAGCCCACACACGTGCATAAAGGACACCATTGTCCATTTCAAATGACTATCAACCAATCCTCTGGGGCCAATAAAAGAAGTCAATCCCCCGATTTGGTTTCATTCATTAACCCACATAGATGCCGGATTGATACTTACAGATTACCATCAAATACCCTGTCAATCTAGTCTGTCTAGTCTAGTCTGTCACAGACAGAGGATATGATTGACATACGATGGCAAAAAGGAGTACAGTTATATAGCTAGGAAATATCATACCGCCATGCATTGGAAGAAATACATCACATCCATTCGCGCTCAAGCGCTCATGAACCATAATTCACGCAGTGCTGACATGCAAACACGCTCAGCTAAGTCTGTTTTCTTGGTGCGTCCTATGTTATGTGAAATGAGAATTGTGACCACTTATTTCTAGGCCGTAACTTTTCTGCATGGCGCAGGAAGTATAAGGACACATCTGAATTGATTAAAACCTGACCACATTACGTGCTAAGAAAACTTTATGATAAGCTTTTATCGTCAGTCTTATGATATTATAAAGGAGTCAGACAGTCTGGTGGTTTTGAAAAAAAAAAAGCATTATGTTATCATACGATGACCAGGTGTCCTTTATGATACATAAAGCAGAAATCTTCAGCAAAAATCCTTACAAGTTTTACTTCCAAAAACTCACACACACATACATGCACACATACATACATACATACATTATATTATGGGTAAGGGTATAATGCATCTACAAAAATTAATGTACATGCCCATCATTCTCCATGTATTTAAGAGGTATTCATACTGCCAGGCGCAGACGAAATTTGATTAGTTTAGATTTCCTTAATTGGCCAATTCAGGGGCAAATGATGAAGTGCCACTCAATACCAATTGTAAAAATGTTCTAAATTTGTAAACATCGTTGATAACACATTTTCGGAGTGTATGAAAGCATCTTTCATTTCAATAAGGATATCAAATTCCCAAATGTAATTCACCTTTTTTTTTCCGATATTAATTCCGGAAAATTGGGAACCAGATGATGACGTTATTAAATGCAACATTACATTAGTAAATATAGATATTTCCAAAATCCTAGAAGTACACAGCTCCATGTCACGATTGTCAGAGATACTTCAGATTCTCTGTAGAGTCTGATTACATGTGCTATTTTCCTTTCTTGTTGTTGTCATGTTGTTGTTGTTGCTCAGAACGAATCTGCTGCTGCCAAAACAGACACAATTAGATAGCCATGGTAGCAACTATTTTTTTTTTCATTGTATATGAAGAGTTTGTTTGCAAAAACCGATAAGTCCATTTTCGAAGATTTTGAAGTACGGCCTCTGTCATAAAGTACAAAATAATACCTTTTAAATGATATATTGGTCACTAAATATAAAGGTACATTTTTGAAGTTATGGTCAAAAGAAGCAAAAAATTTCTTATTATTCTCTTTATTTTTCTTGACCTTTAATCGCAAATATCTCCATTTGGCAAATATGGACTTATCGGTTTTTGCGAACAAACCCTTTATATATTCCATATCTTACATAAAAAATAAGACTGAGAACATTCGTAGATCAAGAGTTACATTAAATCTATTGAAATCTTAGTTTATCAAGGTCATAGGAATACTAGAGAAAAAAAGGCAGTAAAGTTATGGTGACGTTTAAATTTCCTGTAACTATAATTGTATAGAGTATATTATGTGTGTATGATAAATAAAGAAACGCCTTGGTATGTGCGGGTTATTTTAATTGCAGTTAATGCCTTTGGCATTACATAAAGTCATATCTTTACAATATAACGTGGTATCATGGTGGATAATATTTGTAAAGACCTCCTGTTTTTTTTTTTTTTTTTTTTTGGAAAACAAGTGAGCTTTTCTGTATAAAACATTACCATGACACAAATGTCCTTACATGCCTGACTAATGAGTTCCAGCACGGACTGTTTACAAAGTAGATGTACGCTTATAAGGTTTCGGTCATCTTTGAAAGAACAGTTGTTATGGCAACTAACTGTGGCGAGTGCCTATAATTAGCTTACGAATTAAATGAAAATGCATGTTTTGATGTACACTGAAACGTTACCACCTCCTCTGACACAGTCTTGGCCAATATGTTCTTACTTCCCTGGAAATAGAATTACACTGTCTAGACATTACTATTTTAAATTGTAATATAATTTTACCTAGAATCCTGTTTATTCGAAATCCTCTTTCTAAATGTAGAACTTGTCAGTTGCAAAAGCAAAAAAAATTGATATTGATATCTTGTGGGGGGAAAACGCATGATGTACGGGTATACTGAGATGGGTCTATTACAGTTCAAAAATATAATTTAATAATAATAATAGCAATAATAACCAAAACAAAAAAAAATAATAATAATAACAAGAAGAGGAAGAAAGAGAAGAAGTAGAAGCATATTTGCACCTAAACTATACAGTTAGCCATTTAGAAGACAAATATTGCATGAAGATGGGCTTTTGTTTTTACAATGAGATTGCTTGTGAAATGCATTCCTATCAAATCTGTAATCCTGGCAACTTAACCACATAACAGAGAGGATAAGATTTAGCGAATGTCTTTAAATCTATAGTCCTAACTTTTGACATTTTTATTACAATTTGATACTGTAAAAATAAGAATGAAAAAGAATGCTTTGTTTCTTTTAACACACTTTTACTATGACAGCAGTCCCAAGTTATACTATTTAATCTACGAAATTGGCAAGAAGCAAATCTGTGCTCGGCGTTCGCAAAACTAGTGATATTTGTTTGTATTTGTTTTTTGTCAATCTTTTATGTTTCTTCCTTTTTCATGTTAACAATAATTAACAAATTCATTAATTAATTGGAAAAATAACACACGTTATAGTAAATTCCACGTTGTCAATATTACGAAATGAAAAGGAAAAAATGTTGTATATAAAAAGGGATGAAGAAGAGATAAAGCATGCACACACGCGCGCGCGCACACACACACACACACAACATACAAACACCTACACACAAGATCAGATTCTGTAGAAATTGTTTAGTATTTTCGCAACTACCCCATACTAAAGCGTGCCGACGACTAAAAGGTGGAATGAGACTATCGTCCTGGAGGGAATACCAGGCACGGTGATTTATGGGAGCAAGGAGATCAATATTTTTCGTATCATTGCTCAGTCGTAAAAACCGGTGAAAGCTAACACCCGATTTTTGGGGGCAGCTATGAGAAATAGAAAATGCGGACGAGAAAGGAAAACCAGAGGTAACCAATATGATATCTGACCTTCTCGATGGCTGAAGAATTGTCCAAACACAGTTGAAGCCACAAAGTGATATGGGCTTGCTTTCCCCAATCATGAAAGAAGAATAGACTCACAACAAACAAAAAGAAGAAAACGCAAAAACAAAAGCAGATTTGAAAAGAAAAAACTGTACACATTCATCGTTTTCTTATATCTTTTATCTATTCCCCCTTGCGACCTCCTCAATACAATCAGTGTAATACCTCAGCCACAAACACATACACTCACACACACACACACACACACACAAACACACACACAAACACAAACAAACAAACTAGGTATTATATGACATTGTTTCTCTTTCTCTTTCTTTCTCTCTCTCTCTCTCTCTGTCTCTCAATTTAAGCTTATACTTTTCTGTACCAGCAAAACAAAAAGTAATAATAGTAATAGAACCTACGTTATACAACTCGTACATTAGGTTTGTCAATACTATTCATATTGTTAAAATTAAAAAAAAAAAGATACAACCCATAATTATAAAGGTATACCACAAATTATAAATATAGAATGTTCAGCCACCATGTAGAGAAATAATGATATTCACCATTGTGGGCGCGCGCAGTCGTGTGTGTGTGTGTGTGTGAGAGAGAGAGAGAGAGAGAGATAGAAAAAGAGTGGGAGTTTGGAAAAAATAATGCAGACATCATATCATTCAGTATGTAAAAGCAAAAAACAAAAAAAAAAGCTATGATGGGTAAACAAAGGACATGGGGAGAAAGTAGAGAGGAAGTAAGCAGTCGTCCTCGCCTCGTCTTGGATTCTTGACATTTCGCGTCTTCATTCGAAATCTCGGCGTTAAGCTGTCATTTGAGACTTTCTGATCCCAAGGAACCTATATCATAGATCTTGAGTGCAATATTCATGACGAAATTCAAAGTATCATTTCTGTTTTCCATCATAAGACATCATATATAACTTTAAAAAAGGGGGGAAGAAAGAGAGAGAGAAGAAAACAAATGGCCACACATTGTCTGCATGATATGTGAAATGGACGTTGAGAAATCAGCTCGGAGAGAGAACGAGGTGAGGGAGGGAGTGGAAGGTGATGTTCAAATATGAAACAACAAAGCCGGACACACAACACACAAAAACTCTTAATCAAGCAAACAAATACACAAAATAATAGACTGGATTCGTATTGATGACTTCTAGTAAGAGAGAATAATGTAGAAAAACAATATTGCTCTTTCAGAAAATATTTACCGAAACAAAAACAAAAAAATCCAGACTGAGTAGATTGACCCTTTTCACCTATTTGAAGTCCTCGCACAATATAAGTGCGTACGACATTTTGTTGGTTATGTGATGCGCGACCATCAAGCTAGTAATGCATTATTTTGCCAATTAGGAATGAGTTTATTGTACTCAAATTTTGGTGGCCTCCACCTTCTTCAGGAGTCTCGACGGGGAATCACGTTTATACATACGTATATATATATATATATACATTTATATATACATATTCAATTATGGCACAATGACAATATGATATACATAGAGCACAAAGATTTTACCGCTGCAACACGTCATCACTATACATAACGGTAAAAGAGAGGAATGAAGTGCCCTGACATAGTCCGCGGTCGGAATAAAAAAAAAAAAGTTGAGAGAGAATAGTCTTGACAATTGTGACGAATCACCGCGCAGCATTCAATCTATAAATAATTCCGATATATTCTGACTTGAAAATCATAACGTTAGATGGACAACCCCTTAACCGCCCTTCCCCCCAAGAAAGCTTCTCATTCGAATTGCTCTATCAATCATTCGTCCAGACCCGAAAAAGGCGGCTTCTACTCGCTGATTGATGTTTGGGAGGGCGCGAAACCTATTTAGGGGTATTTAAGTAAAGCCCGCATCCGGCGACACAAGATATTTCTCTTTCATACCCTCCAGAAAACCTTTGATCTAGTTTCGGTGCTAGACGACCAACAAGACAAAAACCGAAAAAAATACTCTTTGCCTCACCACCCTTCAAAGCAGATTGTCATACAATCTGGCATGTGGTAGGGATGGCGACATCACTTTACTTTTCGTTATTTCCTTTTCTCTTTCTTTTTAGGTTCAAGCCGCCTTTGCAGACCGCTTCAAGATCGATTTATTTCTCCAAGAGACGCGATAAATTGTCGCTACTCGTACCTTTATCAACACGAAGCGAGAGCAGGAGAGAGAGACAGTAAGAGAGAGAGAGAGAGGGAGAGAGAGAGAGAGAGAGAGAGGGAGAGATGGGGGGGGGGGGAGAAATATAGTGGGAGGGGAAGGGAGTCCCAAAACAAAACTAGAGTTCGCTGAATAGATTTCAACCAGGACTGTGCGTGGCGCATAAATCTCATCGCTACGCCAGATATCATCTACGCAAGATGGACGCGTGATTGATCTCAACAGTAAGTATTATTATTTCAGATTTCCACCATTGGAAACACAAACCTTGGATAGCTTAACTGGTCGCCTTTACTCACGTGTTTTCCCATGATTAGTGTTTCCCGTTAATGGCAAAGTTGGTTTGCTCGACACCAGCACACAGGCATGCAAAGAGAGGGAGCGAGTCTTATGCAAATATATTAAATGGTATAAATAGCATATTGGTATCTTTCATCGAAACTGTGTAGATTTTGACATTTTTTCTTACCTTATTCTTTTTCAAATTACTTTTAATTTTTTTTTAGGCCAAACTATGAGTGCCCAATGTCACAAGATACTTCCAAACGACTTTATTTAGCTGGATATTGATGTTCATGTTAAAAAGGCACAAAAGGTATTATCAGAATAGTAATTCAAATACAGGTATTACACTCAGTAATACAACGTCACCTTAATTGGTGACATTTCCTTCTTTATTTAATATTGTTGTTTTTTTTTTAGATGAAATGTGACCGAATGCAAATTCTACTCTTTGTTAGAGTTGTTTTAAAGGGGATGGCTAGTAACTGATCAATGGGAATGCTGGTGGATGATTGTTCTAATCCTTCTAGGATTCATTTAAGAGTACATTATATATCTATTGTTGTGTGAAAATTATTTGCTTCAGAATGGTCTGATATTCAAGTAATGTGCAGTTTAATCGCCCCGTCACTGTACAGGCATGCTAACCTGGAAACATTAAACTGCACATTATTTGAATATGAGTCAATTCTGAAGGAAATAATTTTCACTCGACAATAGATATGTAATGTACTCTTAGATGAATCCCACAATGATTGGAACAATCATCCCCCAGCATTCCCATGCACTGATTCCCACTGATCAGCTACTAACTAGTCATCCCCTTTAAACAAAGCGTGTGTTCATTCTTTATGTTCTCTGGGATGAAAAAAGGATGTCATTCCTTAACTTATCTTTATACCCCTCCCCCCCCCCCCAAAAAAAAAAAAGGAAACATACATTCACGAAGCACATTGGTATGCACAACTTATTCCCTATTTATTTAGATATGCATCCTAAACCTTTTGTTGCTTGTGCGTGAAACTGAATGCTAATAAAAACGGAATAGACAAAACACACCTTAACTTGCGGATAAGCACTTGTAAGATGTATATATCACACAGTAACTTGGAAATTAATGTAATTAATTCACAAACAAAATATACAAAACATACAACAAAATATACGCATAATGACTATCAATAATGAGCTTGCAATTCTCGTCGTTCCTATCTCTCTCTCTCTCTCTCTCTCTCTCTCTCTCATGCTAGTCCATTATTACGTGAATTGCGTGGGTTATTTGCAAAACAGAAACGTATATTAAAAACTTTGGTCATATGTAGTATGCAGAGGTATTTATGACACAGCACGAGAGTACTCATACAGGGGCCTATAGAGTTAAAACCATCATATCAAGCATTCCGTACAAATATCTTAGGTTGAAACGCTGTTTAAATATCCTTCATGGAAAATTAAAAAAAAAATGCCATGGTGACAAGGCATTCACGTTTGCGGCTCAGATATTATTGAATAATCTCCGTCTGTAACGTAAACAGCTACACTTACGTTAAGCTAATCTTCAGGAAAAAAAAAACGCCATTTAGGTCTGACATTACTACCATTTCATAATGCGCAATAGAGTATTAATACACTGTAAAAACAGCGGTGTTAGATTTAACACCACGGGTCTTAAGTCTAACACCGATCAAGCTTCAATAGAGGGCCACACCCACAGGTGTAGAAAATGCACTGCGATGGTGTTGAAAAGTGTTCACCTGACACTTCGTGGTGTTAATTTGACACTGTACCTGGTGTTATTTTGACACTGTACTGGTGTTAATTCAAAAATGACACCACATGGTGTTGATTTGATATTTGTTGGTGTTAATATCAATGGTTTAACACCCGTCCAGCTTCAATAAAGGACCACACCAGCTGGTGTTACTGTGGTGTAATTTTATTTTCGTATTTTTTCAAAAATCTAGTATTCTAATGTCAAATTCTTGATCGTCTTGTTTAAATTAAAAATCAACAAGAAGTGCAGTTACTAAGAAATTTTTCAATAAACAGTTTTATATTTGGAAATGACACCCGGAGGTGTTAATCTAACACCATAAATGAGCACCGAAAATTTAACACCAGCTCGGTGTTCACTGTTAAACACCGGACTTTTTGCAGTGTATCATCATGATATTTACCTGCGCGATACAAATGTGAAAAGTCGCTAGGTATTGATTTTTTTTTTTTAGTGAAAGGCTGATTCTGCAAGGGCAGACCTCAAGCTTTAAAAATGTCTACCTCAATACAAAAGAACTTTCCTATCGTATTTAAGTAATGCAAGTACAAGCTCCGCAAAAATGTTCACTGAGATAAGAGGCTGTGAAGTGCAAGTGTTTAATCTCACCAAGCTGTGCTGTGTGAGGTGAATTGGACGAAAACAGAATGTAAAAGTCCATAGCAAACACAGAGAAGGGATTGTCAGATTATACCGAAACTTTGCACACCCTGAGCACATTCTATTCTTGACTTTTATCTTAATTAACCTTTTCAGACCAGTAACATCATCTTTACTGAAAGTTACTACAGTTTAAAGTAGAGAGTGTGGAAAGGGAATTTAAGAGATGATAAGGGACCCGAAGATATACCTATAATTCTAAAAGTAAATAGATTGATTCATTATTAAGCAACTGATAGATAACTAAACTAAATAAGAAAAGATGAGTAAAAACTTCTTTAAAAAAACACCTGCAGAAACACAAATTCCAATTCGTTTTATAACGCCAAACTTTAGCATTATGTTGACGAAGGATTTCTCTTTAAGAAAAAAAAATAAACTAAACTAATGATTGACGAGGTTGACCCATTTTACCTGATTTGAGTTCTCACATAAATTCTAGGCATTCGACTGTTTGTTTGTTTTGTGAGGTATGGGTTCAAATATCCTTTATTGTTACTATCATTGAAAAAATAAAACACAACCCTATATCCTTCCCCGTACAATGTAATGAATACATTTTTTCTTAGAAAATGGAAAAGAATAACAACGGCAATATAATTTCCACTCGAGACATAAAATGTTACTGGCAAGGAACCACTGGAGATGGTTTCATGGCCCCACAATGTGTCTGATGATGTGTTTGAGGATTTTGGTCGTCAAATGGATCAAACAGCATTTTGATTTAAACATCTTAAGCTAAGTCAGTGTAAGTCCGATATCAGATATAGAAACATAATGTATTTATTATGATATTTGACTGGTTGTAAAACAAGTACTAGTGTCGACGTTATGAAAAAAAAATCCCCTAATTTCATGTTATTTTGCGTGTTTCTCAGAAGAATGACAAACAAATTGAAGTTAACGCGTTTTGCGACCAAACCCTTTTAGCATCCAAGCCGTCATAACACTCAGTATCCTGCTGTCTTTACTCCCAATCTCTTCCTTAAAGAACCATTATGAGAACAATTTACCTTCGTCACAACATTCGGAAACACTAACACTTGTTTTTAAGCTTGAATTCTCACTCTCTCCTTTGTTCCTTGTTGGAAGAAAAAAAATCAACGGAAATTTTGTTTAAAAACACGCATACCCTTGTGGCATCACCGCCTTCGGAAGTATGACTTTGTGGCGACGTAAACAATTTGATAAAAGGAGATGACATGCTTGCAAGACGATCTACAATTCATAATCATTTCCTGGCATGATGCTTTGCCAGGAGCTTTCGTTTTTGTTTTTGTTTTCCCTAGGAGACAAGATGCAATTGTTTGGAAGTTTCGCCTTTCCCCTATACCCTTGTGACATTAGAGAAATATGTAACTTCAGTTGCCGTTATCTAATGTAATTAAAGGGTGTCGCAAAAACAAGAAGTATTCTATCAAAGCGAACAAGCATATCTTGTCTTGTCGGTTTTCTTCATTTTTTTTTGTTTCATTTTGTATCTTACTGTTTTTCGAAAACAAAGAAGAAGAAAAAACATGAATAAGAATTCCGGGGCTATCTTTTTAACGCCACTTCGCCCATATTTTGCCTGGCCGAGGGCACAGCGAGCATTAAAGTTTGAACACACAAGAGAGAGGGAGGTTGCGGAATCAGACACAATTTGCCACGGGGTCCTTGTCTCGTCTGTAAGTCTAGAATCAGGCCAGCCAAATACACCACTGACACACTTTAGCAGAAGTGGAGAAAGAGAGAGAGAGAGAGAGAGAGAGGGGGGGGGGGGGGGGACTTGAGGAAGGGGGAGGGGGAGACAGAGATGAGGGGATAAAGTAAGAGTGCCATTATTCTGGCGTCAAACACAAACAGTGATAAGTTTACATTGGCAGACGGGATGCGGGAAAAAATCATTATCAATTATCAATGGAGCTCCATCTTGATTTTGATCTGTTTCCTGAACGAAAGGCCCAAGCACTGCCTAAAAGGCATTTGTTTAGTCATAGGACTGATGGGGAGGATGACAAAGATAGATAGATAGACAGACAGATAGATAGATAGATAGATAGATAGATAGATAGATAGATAGGGAGAGAAACAGAGGAGAGAAAGCATGTCTTCCACCATGCAGACGATAGGAAATTGATTTAGGCAATGACGTTAAAAGTCCCTCCCGTCCCGCCCTATGCCAATTCCTATCGAGAATAATAAAAAGTCGAACACAACGTCTCCAGTTTATAACGACCGTTTGCAAGACGTTTCAAGGGAGAGGGGGTGGGGCGAGAGTACTCCCTCGTACCAATATGCCTCAGAGCTTAAACACATTTGTGACCCTGCGTTACAAAACCAACAATCGCAAGCACTGATTTTTGTCTGAGGTGAAATGGGTCAACCTAGCATATCTTGAGTTTTCCATAATTTATACATTCTGAAAGATCAAGTCTTCTTGTACATTATGCTTAAGTTTAGTGTCATAAAACAAACAGAAAACTGCATTTTTAGCAGTTTTACTCGAACATTTCTTTTTATAGAATAATGTGAGAAGGGGACACTTATATAATTCCCTTTCAATTCTTTAAAACCCTGCACACATTCTTCACGTTCAACTCTGATAATACTTTTGGAAAGAATGATGCCACTTCTTTGAAAGTTGACATCAATCATGGAAAGTTTGACTTGACAAAGCATACTCAATTTAAGCTGGATTTCATAATCCCTTCGCTGTTATTGTTCCAGAGGTTTATATCCTGTTTGTGTCCCATTCATCGCAGCTGAGCACAGCTAGGACGGCTTGTTAAAGAGAGAAAGATTCGTGATCTATTTTCAAATCATAACTTTCTTCATATGATTTTTTTCTACCAAAAGACTGATTTACTTCTGCAGAGTTTTGTCCTTGCAGGAAAGTCATCTTCCAAATTAGAAAGAAGCCTACAGAGATCTTATCAGGCATCAGTACCATTGAAAGAAATTTTGTCAGCTTTCGTGATGTGATCTAAATCTGCTCTCCCGCTGCCAAATCCATTAGCTGAGCTATCAGCTTGCCTTGATAACACATTTGTATAGTCTTGGCGCTTTCCACTTATTTCTGTTATTATTGCTCTCCGGGCAGCGACACTACCACAAGGCTGTCCCTGGTAGCCGGCAGTGACACGATGAACATGGAACAAATACCCAAACTCCGAGATTCCGACATTGTTATGTTAAGTAGTCCAAGGCAGACAAGGCATAGGATAAATAAAAGAAACAATATCAGCAGTAGATGACAGGTTCTAGTCCCACTGGTTCCTTTTTTCCGACATGTTTGTTAATTGACAGATCAGCAGTTGCGATCTTAACAAATTTTCGTTTGTAGAGGGAGACAACCTGAAGAAACTCAAACCTAAACCTTCACTCCTCTGAATAATAATATTTTTCTTTTCACCTATTTTTAGTCCTCACACAAATTCAGCGCGTGCGACTTTTTGTTCGTTTTGTGGTGCACGGTCACATATATAAAATCAAAAAGTACTTTTTAGTCGAACAGGTACATTGTGCAGACCTAAGTAACAGAAATAATGGTTTGAATCTAATTACTGGGTGTTGGAATGTACGTAAGGTACACAGTAAAATCAGAAATGTTGGCGTGGATTTTAATTTCACTTTTCGCGAGAGCCAAGATTTGTGAATTCAAATTCACGAAAAAGTTATTGTCTACACTTTATAGTGCATTGAATGTGAGTGGCAATTTGAGAAAATTTCATGCAGCAAAAAAAAAAAAAAAAAAAAAATGTTGACTGATCCAATGGGCGAAAATTTCATGCTGCAAAAATATCCTGCTTTACAGAAGTAGTATTAGTTTACTTCAGAAGGATGAAAAAAAAGTGGCAAACGAGACGAATAGGTGGGAGTTATTGGATGGCGTATTGATTACCACAATCTTCGTAATGAAGACCAACCATGCAAAGCTAGGTAACTGCTAATCGACGCAAATCGCGGTCGCGTATTGCAAGCGCTGTCTATAATTTTACGGGTCATTTACTTATCCCTTCAAGATTCGCTGTACGCAGTGCTTAGGGAACGTGTATGTTCCACTTCAACGATCATAACGATCTTAGGCAGATCGAAACTTAGTCTCTTACTGTACACAGGAATCTGTACCGGTGAAACTGTAACCCGTATCTACACGCAAATTTTCACGGAAAATCAGCAGGCAAAGTCTATCTCTGAGTAAGAATCCATAACGTTTTAAGCGGAATCTTCTAAGACACATTAGGCCGAATGAAGAGACGAACTGACATTGCCATTATTTTGGCAATATTTTCGACATACATGTACAGTACAAAATCGACTTTATTCGGTTTAAGAAAGCATGGCAAAATGCGTAAGCATGGGTCAATACAACAGTACCCTTTTGGACCTTTTATTCATTTCTTTTCAACAAATAAAATCAGAAATTATTATGAAGAAGGCAAACGGGCAAATCAACGCAAAATGAAGGCTCGTAACTACCAAGCGAATTATTTTCTTATAAATCAGTACATCGTTTCAGTTCAAAGTTCCTTTCATACATTGTACCTGCAGCTTTTTTACTCCAGAATACAGTGTACAAACAAAAATACAATGGCAACACAGAAACTGGATTTCCTGGAAAATCTCAGGTATACAACAACGACAACAAAATTCAATAAATCATTTTTTGACACATGATTCAGTACATTGTGGCATTTTCTCCTTTGTTTACATGTTCAATTGTGGCGGGGCAAACATAATTATCATACAATTATAGATGATTGTGAGATGGCAGCCCTTTGAAGACATTATTCATCATTTATTTTGCAGATGAAGCAATTGAAAAAAAGTTTTAGTGCTTCTAAATAGTTTTTTTTTTTTTTTTTTAATGTGAGTTAGGCATAGAAACAACCAATGTAAAAATAATAATTATATTAATAATGTTAATACAATCAATGTTAAGTATTGTTAAAGGACAGGTTCACCTTCATAGACATGTGGGTTGAGTGAATACACCAATGTTAGTGGAACACATCAGTGAGAGTTTGAGCAAAATCGCACAATCCGTTAAAAAGTTATGACTTTTTGAAGTTTCTACTCAGTCACGGCTGGATGAAAAGACTACTATAGCTTGTGAAGTCACATGAGTACAACGATATAAAGAAAGAACGAAAGAAAATTGACAACAGAACAATAACAAAAGAACGCTCGACTTCTCTCTTTCAGAAGGCAGGGGGAATGATATCACCCTTAACATACGTCAGTAGCAAGTCGAAGAAATGTGCACTTTATTCAAAAAGTAAAGTTTTGTGAAATTCTCTTTCTTTTTCTTACAATTATAGTTGTGCGCATGTGACATCATACACTGTAGTAGTCTTCTCTTCCAGCAGTCAACCGAGTCAATCTTGAGTTGTTTATATTTTCTGAAAGAGCTATCTTTCTTCCACATTATTCTGTAATTTGGGTTCATGACATGAATGGGAACGTGTTTTTCCAGCAGTTTTTTCTACAACGCTTTTTCGGAGGAGAGTACACTCTTAAAACATCCGAGTCAGAACTGACCCGGAACTGGGTCTGTTGGGGTCACACACCTTTCCGGGTGAAAAATGACTTGGAATTTGGTCATGAAGACCCCGAATGTGGTCACCCTTACCCAATTCATGACTCTGAATGGGTCATATCTGGCCCCATTTCTGACCCCGAACGGTGTGTGACCCCAACGGACCCAGTTCCGGGTCAGTTCTGACTCGGATGTTTTAAGAGTGTAGAATGATCAGGTACGTCTTTAAAGGCCCGTTTTCATCTCTTAAAATCCTTTTCATACTCTTCACTTTCAAGTCTAATAACTTTTGAAAACATAAGGCGACTGCTTTGAAAGTTGGCATTAATCAAGGACAGAATGTGTTTAAAGAACATGCTTAATTTCGGTTTAAGCTGATAATCTCTTCATTATTGTTGCTCCGATAGTTTACATTCTGTGTCTTGTCCCTTTCGTCGCACAGCTAGCACTGCTTGGTAAAGATTAAACGCTTGAATGGACACAGCACTTCTTTTCTCAGTTCACACTTTTCCAGAATGTGTACATTCTTTACAGTATTTAGATAGGTTAAGGGAGCCCGTTTGAATTGAGTTATACATCATTTCAAAGCTTAGAGTCTGCTCTTTCAGAATCTGCCTTTAACTAAAAATATGTGTCTGGCAACTTGTTGTTTGTTTTGTGGTGCAGGGTCACATAAAGTTTTAGTGTTTTCACTTTGATTTGTATAAGTAGTATTATTAGATCTATGTCATTTTTTCTTTTATTTTGAAAGTTCTTAAGAGGTTTCGAAGGTTTTGATGTTTTATTTCAGATCTTTGAAAGATTTTTAAGCAAAAAAAAAATGTTCGTTACAAAGATGAATTGTATTCCGAGTATGTGCTGGATAAATAAATTATTTCGTCGTAAGAGAAACAAAAATGATCTTGAAATCTGTAGGTAGATACTTTTTTGTCTGTTGTTAAAATGAATAATGTTCTTTAAAAGAAAAAAAAATGAAATGTGTATACTTTCGATTGCCTATCATACACCTGTGATTAAGATTCGAGGTTTTACACTGGGATACTTTTGATCACTTGTAGACAAAGAGTTCGTGGAAATCTCTGAATTTCCACCACCTCACTAAAACACCGATGCAAGTCCTAATCGCATGCATTCGATTTCCTGTTATTGAGTTCTGATGACGTTGGATTAAAAAAAAACTGATCAGTACGTTTGTTTGTTCTGATTGAATGTCTTGTTCTGACGTCAAAAACAAAATGTATATAGTGTTGTCGTGATAACAGCGACGGTATGATTCTGGGCTGAGAATTTAAAAAGATATATATATATATATATATATATATATATATATATATATATATTATGAAAAAAAAAAAAACAACCGCAACCAACAAACCGATTGTCAGAACGCTCCCTGAAGGCTAAATACTTGGAAACTTTTGTCTTTTGATATGTCCAAAAGATGAAATAAACTAATATTCGATTCTCGCAGATAACACCACTGACTTACACACACACACACAAAAATAACCTGATTAAGATATTCCATTCAGAATTGCAGAAAATTTGGTTTTAGTGCAAAAAGTTTCTGTTTGTATAAATTAGTCAAATTTCAGTCATATTCAAACTACACATTGGCTACAGTCCAACCTTAATACACAAATTGAATATGATAAAGGCTGAAAATAATGATTTATAGTGATGATAATAATTATCACTATAAATCATTATTTTCAGCCTTTATCATATTATGATAGTCAATAACATTTTTTAGCTACATGATTATTCATTTTGTTGATTAAGGCTGAACTGAACATCAACGTCTAGTCTGAATAATGAATAAAACTTGATTTATGTATATGAAATGATCACCTTTTTCATCAAAACCAGCATTAGATCTTTCTTCTAAAAAGCGCTAAATCAATTCAAATGATGGATTTAGCGCCTGCCGGAAGCAAGCTCTTCTTGTTTTCAACAAATCTGAATTTAATTTCTGAAGTAGGTCAAGATAGTCTTTACAAGTGAAAAAGTGCGAACTACCAACATGATTTTATTTTTGTTTAGAACGAAAGACGAGTCTACTTTATTATTTAGACTTTTTGTGAGACAGTGGATACAAAGTATTAAACCTTGGCGCACTCTTCTGACAATCTGTCTGTTTGTGTGTGAGTAGGTTTTTTTTTTTTTTTTTTTGGTTGTTGTAGTTGTTGCTGCTGCTGCTGATGTCCTTGTTACGATACTTTTTTTAAATCAAGAATCGCACTGTCGTTGTTATCACAGAAACAACAACAACAACAACAGAAACAATTTTGTTATTGAGATCAGAACAAGGTAACCAATCACGACAAACTATATGTGATTACATACACCTACGTAGGCCTACTGATTACTTCTTTCAATCCAATAACATCATCAGGCTTTGATAACAAGAAATCGAATTCATGCGGTTAGGACCTGCGTGGATGCTGTCTTGAGGTATAGGAGGAATTTAGAGGATTCTACGGATTCCATGTCTAGAATTGATCTCAAATATCCCAGTGCAAAACCTCGAATTTTAATCACAGGTGTAGAAAAAAAAAAAAGGTGTTGCTTTCAAGTTACTAACCCCCCAAAAATATCAATATATTTATGAACAGTATTCGAAAACATGCTACAAGGTGAAGAGAGACATGATGAAATATCTAATAATTAAAGGATTAAATAGAAGTATATATTCTTCGTTCATAAATAAGGTGGATTTTCGGTTTGGGAAAAAACATGCCAATCATTTGGAGTGAGATAGACGTCGATATATTCCCTTTCAAATTTTATATAAAGTAGCAAATACTTTGGGAGAAGCTCCCAAAATCCACAGCTGGATTACTTTGATATGCGTGCCTCACTATAACTAACAGGAACCAAATAGGATGTTCTATTTATAGTTTTAGGGTCAAGGTCAGGAGGCACCGAAAGACAGACAAAACCAGACATCCACACACATTAAACCCAACGCACACATGCACACACGCCCACACACGCACACACACGTATTATGTATTTGTTATCATAAAATACAAACAAATGTATTTAAACACAGAGGTTCACGTCGCTATTCCCCCTCTTAGAAACAAGCAAAATATGTTATTCAGTTGCAACACAATCGCTAAGGTCGATCACTTTGTGACTTTGTGTTTGCATTCTGTTATGTTTAACCAAAGTGTTACTGTGCGTGTGTGCCAATGACTGCTTATAAACTCATGTATTTTCTGTAGGAAAACGGTGCATTCGTGTGCCGAGTCCATTACATTGCCCTTGTTTGAAGAGGCGAAAAAGATAAGATAGAATATAGTAGCTAACACGACGCTAGGCAAGTTTTTGTCTGACATATCATACATTCATGCACCGTCAATCTCCGCATACATTTTGACAAGCATCACATTCTCTCCAATGAGCGAGGCCTCTTAATTGACGTCCCTATTCAGACAAAAGGGCAATAACGAAGAAAAAAAAAACAAGAATAGAAACTGTGGGCGAGGATCTATTACCAAGTCATCTCAAGGCACGTTGTCATGGAAATATTGGCACACGCCTACCTAATCCCGCTGCGAGTGTCATATTCATTCCCAGCACAGTGTAGGAATACGTGGCCAGAACCCTTTTCACTATACGTCGGCTGGAAAAATCTTGCCCGGGGACTTTTTTTTCTCTCTCTCTTCATTCATTTCTGTACCTTCTTCATGTTCTTGTTGTTGTTGTCGTTGCTGTTGTTGTTGTTTGTGGTGATGTTGCTAAAGAGTTTGAATAAAGAGAACACATTCCAATGCCGTGTGTTTGAAATATTATAATCAATGGGCAAAAATCAAAGAAACAAACAGTCAAACAAATATATTGCACGTCCGAGACAGTAAGGATTGTACACAGTAAAAAAGATAATAACAAAATCTAAACATTATATTTACGGTAAGCGGTATGGAATCTAAACATATATTTACGGTAAACGGTATAAAGGTATTTTGATACGAAAATACTTTCAGTATCATGATAACGATGGCAACCACCACCGAAAACCTCGTATCTCCAGTTTCGTGTTTCAAACAACAGTGATTCTGATACGGTTCTGAAAAGATGACCAGGGACAAAAAACAATAACAAGAACAACACCAACCAACAACCGGTAATAATATGATGTCATGCTAGAAAGAACACATTGTCGTATGGTTTTTCACGGAGAGTTCACATTATAAGAGACCTAATGTTCCATTTCACAATATGAATTGATGATTCACAATGTGTTCTCAATGATAAAACGCTCGAACTTTAACATTGTGTTCATACTATGTTTCATGTTCCACACTGTGAGACACAGTGACAGTGATCATTCCAGCAGGGTGGTATCACAATGCATGAGATTCTGATGTTTTCTCCCACAATATATGAAGAGTTTGTTCGCTAAAAAACCGATAAGTCCTTTTTTTAAGATTTTGAAGTACTATCTCTGTCATAAAGTACAAAATAATACCTTTTAAATGATATATTGGTCAATACATATAAAGATACATTTTTGAAGTTATGGTCAAAAGAAGCAAAAAAAATTGTTATTATTCTCTTTATTTTTCTTGACCTTACAAATCGTATATATCTCTATTTGGCAAATATGGACTTATCGGTTTTTTACAAACAAACTCTTCATATCGAGGTTTGGTTAGGGGATGTTTAAGATAATTGACTTATTACAGATCGTATGAGGAATGTGCAAAGTCTCTACCAGATATACAGGGGGACAATGCAATATTTCAAAAACAGTTGTTATTTTCTTAATCTGTCAAATTGTATAACGATTATCAGAAGAGGATTTTCATAGGAAATTATATCATTTATGAAATTGGAACATTGTCTGTGTGTATGATCAGCGTGTATTTTGTACATTGTAATTCCATCCAGGTATAGTGTTATGTGATTACTGCGTGTGTGTGTGTGTGTGTGTGTGTGTGTGTGTGTGTGTGTGTGTGTGTGTGTGTGTGTGTGTGTGTTGCGTTTAGGTTATAAGTGTTATGATTATCTCAGGGTCTCAGCTTTTACATAAGACCTCGGCCTTTCTGCTGATTCCTTACACTTGCATAATTTCTCCTTTTTCTGTACAAGCGTCATGATCTTTGTATTGTCATATTTTGCGATGTATCTTTGTATGTTTTATGCCAAGTGTTAAATAAAAGAACTGAACTGAACTGAAAAAAAAGAGAAATCCGATTACTCATCAGTACTCAGAAAATGTCCGTGAAATCTCCTTCTAATGAATAGTGAATCTGCAATTTGTCAGAACTTTCAAGAAAAGAGAGGAAAAAATGATAATTAGTTTTTGGTAGGGGAGTAGCAACCTTGAATCCAAGACAGGAGGATTTTATATAAATCCATGATTGAAGGAAAAATAAAAAACTAGACGAAAATCTACTGCTCTGCAACTAAAAATCTCATAATTCCACCTATCGAATTAAAAGCAGTAATATCAATTGAAGGTTTTTTTTTTCCTTCTCATATAGATCCTAGAAAAATAGACATTCTGCTCATAAGTTTAGTTGGACAAAAATCAACGCAAGATTTCACCAAATGACAAAGGAATTCGATCAGTGACCTTGTGCAAATTTGGTGAAGTGAAAACAGAAGAAGAGGTGGAGAAGAAAATCGCATTTTCTTGCATGAGAATGATATCTGACATTATGTTTGACAGTTTCTGTGAGAAAGGATTAAGGCAGAATCGATTTTTTTTTTTTTTTTTTGAGAGGGAGGGCTGGTGGGTGGATTATAGTGTATCATTTCTATTTCTAGGTATCATTGAAGCAACTCTTTTCATGAAATAGGAAGGATGATTCAGGTATCACAGGAAGAGTCGATAGATTTTGGTGAAAATGAGAAGAAATGGGAAATAATGACATCCGCCTTTCTTGTGAAATGTTGTCTTCCGCTGGAAGATATTTATAAATGAGAAATACGATGACTATAAAGATGAATGTATGCAATAGCAACGAGACCATGCAAGATACTAAAGAAATAAAGGAGACAACCAACGAAGAATGAGACCCAGGAATCTCTGGCGTCAATGCTCGCTTCGGGCAAGTTTCGCGTTCAAGAGCGATGGCTAAATAAAATCCGTACAATGTCATTTTTACAACAACAAAAAAAAGAGAGATAAGAAAAAAACACAAGAGTAGTAAGGTGGAGACAGAAAGAGACAGATCACTGGGTGATGGGAAGAAAAGAAAAAGAAGAAGAAAGTGTTGAGAGCAAAGAGAGGGAGAGAGAGAATGGAGCGGAGGATAAATACCTCGATGTAATTAAGCATCCATGAGTGTCAGTTTGAATTTTACCTTCAGCGAAAAGCGCTGACAGGACACAAGAAAATAGTTACAAAGTTTCTGTCCGAACTCATCTGTGAGACCGGATGATTCCTTACTGTAAATTTGCATAGTTGCCGGTTAATAATCCGTTTCCAGCTAGAGGCTACAGACGGCTATACGGCTCCCATTGATTATATTCTTCAGGTTTCTATTCATCGACAAGCCAATTCAGTCTGTCAGGAGATTAACAACGTCAATCTCGATGTAAGTCAATTTTCTTCCATTTTTCCCCCTCTCTCTTTCGCTCCTTGATTTTTGTGTTTGCAACCTATTGTAACTATGATCCCTACAGTATCATCAATGAAAATGCATGTCAGCGTACGGAGAAAAAAAAAAATATCAAAGGGTGATAACACACAACTCAACGTAATGTCTTCAATGAGGTGGGAGGGTCTGACACAGGAACAATTTTATCACTGTTTTTTTTTTTTGGTTCAAATTATGATTATTTTAATTTAATCAAAATCCAATTTTGTTTCTATAGGAGGATACCATGTTCATCACTCGTCTGCATGATGTGTGGGTGTCTGTGTTTTGTGCGTCCAACTCGTCAACGAGAACCAAAGGCAACTTTTCTTTGATTTCGTTTCCAATGGATAATAAGCTGATGCCCACCGTCATTTCCATGATGATTTCTAAATTGTTATGTCCCTTCCTATTGGGTACTTATTTTCTTTACAATAGATTCATTCGTTTATTCAAGCGTATGGCACAGTGTGTGCCTGGTTGATACCGTTTGCAGACTATTGCTAGTCACCACGAGGGGTAGGCATCATTTTTGTCCGTTTTCTTGTGAGGGTGGGTAGGGAGACAACTTCACCGGGTTGGCACCCTGTTCTTTGCGATGAATGAATGAAGTGGGTCCTTTTACGTGCGTGTGTCGTGGCTAACATACACAATGTCCTATCAGTGCTTTTGCCTCTTACTATAGAGGGGACGGAGTGTTTACACACAACACTGCTCAATCCGTGAGACTCCCGTACTCTTGGATGTGAGGGTAGACTCGCTACCGTATCTCCGCTCTTGCCTCCAAAGTAGCTGGGTTACAGGCTACAACAGATTATTAAATGTAGTCTACCTGATTCGATTGTTGATTTGATTTGATTTGATTTGATTTGATTTATTCTCTGTATGCCATTTTCTTCAACTCTCCGCAATTTCTTTAACATTGCATAAATGAATTGCATAAAAAGAATAAATGACCATTTTCAACGATTATAGTCGTAATTACACTTTTCTGCAAATAAAATCACATGAGTCCGATAATAGCAATAGTGCAAAAAAGAAAAACAAGGGGGTCATTTTACAGATGCAAATGAAACATAGAAATATCCACAACAACAACAACAACAAAAATAGATAAGGTGCTTTTATTACTCGAAATGACATAAAAGAGCGCATAATATCACATATAGTTGGCGCACCAGGCCTTGACCATGCATAATATGCTGGGAGAAATGTCGATTGAAGACAATGACACGGAGAGTGTGACATCAGGTTTCCGCCACATTTGATGCTTGGCCTTGCGTACTTTTCAGCCTCGAGTTCCTGGGGTTTTGAAGACCGATACACAGCATTAGTAAAATGTCAGACAATTTGCAAGATGTTCAAAATGCGTAATGTCAGGTAAAGAGAAGAGAGGACAGAGATTGCAAGACAGATATATATGAGATAGATAGAGAGATGGATAGATAGATAGATGGATAGATAGATAGATAGATGGATAGATAGATAGATAGATGGATAGCTATCTAGCTAGATAGATAGATAGAGAGATAGATAGATAGAAAGATAGCTAGATCGATAGATAGAATGATAGATAAATAGATAGAAATACACATACATACATACATACATACACACATACTTACATACATACACACACATACATACATACATACATACATAGATTCATACATGTAGATATGGATAGATAAAACATACATACGTACATACATACATACATACATACATAGAAAGATACATAGATGGAGAAAGAATGAGGGACAGACAGACAGACAGATAGACAGACAAGTGGAGGGAGGAGAGAAAGGGGGGTTGGGGAGGTCTGGAAAGAGGGATTGGGAACATCTCGGTAGGAATTGACCAGCGCTCTATAGCGACGCCTAAAGTAACTCGCAGTAATCTGACAAACCGCACAGTATAGATTATGCAGATTATATCGCATATGATATTGTATAATTGTATTAACAAAGATATAAACGAGAATATAGAACTACATATAGATATGAATATAAATATCAATAAAGTATAAATAGTATTTGGTAGTATAACTCTAAATACGATTATGTATTTCTATTTCTATTTTTATTTCTGATTATAAGTATAGGTGTGAATAAATTATGTATTTATATTTATATTCATATTTACATCGTATTCGATATTATGTGCATAATTACGATCTGTAGAGACTGTCAGATTGGACTGACAGGTACACTCTTGAAGAAAGCCCGGGACTCACTAAACCCTCTCGAGGATGCCTCCGGTAAGGTTGGTTTCTTTCTTAAGGGCAAGAAACTAGGATAAATGACAACAAATGAGGCAATTGAGCATCGACCGACTCTCTGCAATGATGGCTCGCAGCTATATGAGGTCGGTGACTTTAAATGTTTAAGCTCTAAAGTGGCTGACTCCATGAAGGTCTTTGTGACTTGCAAATCACAAGCTTGAACTATATTGAGCAGACTGAATCCTACCTTGCGATGAAACCTTTTCAAGGCCTACAAAACCCGCCCCTTTTTTACAAAGAATTATTTTCTTACGTGGACCCGATACACGAACCATGCCGGATCGATTTGATGGCACATACAGCTGGCTTACAAGAGAATGCATGATATTAGTTGGAGAGGGCACAAAACCATTAAGAAGAATCATGGATATACTTCATCCATTTCTCATATTATAGTGTTTTGTCGTAGAATTGCTGGTCACTGTTTCCACGTCAAGGAAGAAATCATATCTGATGTCATCTCCTTGAGACTTCTCTGCCCATATAAAAGACAAAAATCTGTAAACTCTATAAATTGCATTGCATTTGCAACAGAAGTAATGGACAGTTATGTTCCAAAAAAGTTTTCTTTATCAAAAGGTATCCTACAATGTGCATTAATGCCTCGGAAATATTCATATGATTTATGACATATCGTCAAATTTTGGTATACATCGTATTGAAAACGTAATGCAAACATAAACTGAACTGAACTGAACAGAACTGAACTGAATTTACTCAACCTCGGATGCGTTTGTCAGCAGCATCGTATATACCTCTAAAGTTGCTATATTAGAAAAGTTAAAATCATGGGATTTTGCAGGGAAAATACTCGGCTTTAAAAATTTGTTTTTATTATACCTCATCAAAGTTAGAAATCCCTTTCACAGAGAGTTAAAATGGTGTCTTCCCACTAGACCGACACCCACGAGTCATACGGCAAAAAGGTCCATGAGTCATACAGCTCACGAGTAATACAGCCCATGAGTTCGACACTAGGCAAATAAAGCCTATGAGTCCCACATTAGGTAAAAACAGCACGATTTTTGCAGATACAACACGGGGCGTATGACTCAACGTGAGCGGTGTAACTCAAGGGCTGTATGACTGGGTGCACGTCACGAGATCGACACCCACGAGTCATACAGCCCACGAGTCATACAGCCCACGAGTCATACAGCTCACAAGTCATACAGCCCATGAGTTATACAGCTCACGAGTCATACAGCCCGGCCATTAGTTCGACACCAAGCTAACAAGGCCCACGAGACCGACACGTTAGGCCCGTGGGCTGTTTTTACCTAGTGTCGAACTCATGGGCTGTATGACTCGTGAGCTGTATGACTCATGGACCTGTTTTCAATGTCGAACTCGAGGGCTGTATGACTCGTGGAAGTCGGTCAAGTGGGATGACCCCGTATGACTTGTGAGCTGTATGACTCGTGGGCTGTATGACTCGTGGGTGTCGGTCTCGTGACACGCACCCGTTAATATGCAGCTCTGCCACTTTTAAGGGACAATCCGAACGATATAAGGATTTCAAAGCACTTCTTCACACACTCCTAAATGTGACAAAGAAGAAGTTAAGCTTGTGTGAAAATTGTCAATTTCAGTAATGTAATGATTCTAGCAGGTTTTCCTTCGGAAAATTCAAAAATTTTATGTCAGTATCCAAAGAAACACACCTGAAACATTAGATAGTCGCTTTTCCTCATCTTGTTTGATTCGTAATTTATTTGTTTGTCTCTTTGTCTGTTTGTTCAGGAACTCGGCTCTGGGAAACCTCAAGCGAGAAGGATTGGAAGGAAAAACTATTAGCTATTACCATTATCATGCAAGGTGAAATCCTGTAATATTTAGGACATTTCTAAAACTTCTAAACTCGGACAAGAAGTACATCCCACTTATGGCATAGTCTATGCAATGCTAAGATCTAATTGGTAAAATTTATTATAATACGATATGATGGTTTTGATCTCGCATCGATTTTGAGACTTCTTTTCTCTGCTTCGCTACCTCCAACTTTAATGAGCATGACGAGGAAGGTGTGAAACAATGATTAATATTGTCAGGAGAGAGAAAGAGAGAATGGCATACCCTGCTGGAAAGAACATATATGTCCCACAGTGTGTTTACAATGTGTTCACATAGTCGGTTATGTGAAAACGCTCGAGTTTAAGAGTGTGAAGATGAACCCACACTGTGGTGTGCTTTTTCACCAAGCGTTCACTTAGTAATGTTGTTTCACACTGTAATTGATGAATCGCAATGTGTTCACAATGTTAAAACGCTCGAATTTAACGGTGTAGAGAGATTTCACAGTGTGGTCACAATGAGTTCACACTGTGTTTCACAATTTGTTTGCACTAGTTTCATATTGTGTGTCTAACTGTGGGCACTGCTTTCTTCCCAGCAGGGTGAAGAGAGGTGGGGGAAGAAGAGGGAGAAGCACCTATGAGGTGGAGACACCGTCTGGGTCCCTGATTATGTGTTTGCGTATCTTATACCATTATAATTGTTTTTCTTTTTTATATACCTTCTCCTAGGGAATCGTGCGAGAAAAAAAAATAGATAAAGCGTGATCTAATCATGGTCATGCATAACTGTAATTGCAAATCCAGTTAGGATATTAGCCGGCTAATGATAGTTGTATCGCGAAGAGCCGGAGAAGTGTTCGGTAAAGTTGTTCCTAATATAGATTATTTGATTAAGGTCTCTTGTATAGGAAGTCCCTTGGATGTACAGACAAACGAGGAAGAAAAAATACAACAACAACACACAGACGCACATGCAAAGGATGAGAGACTAATTCGTTCATTACGGTAACCGTATACAACCAGCTCTTCTTTCATGACAATGTTGAATATCCTGATTTCATTACCCCATATCTGGGAGAAAACTGTTCATAAGGAAGCAGACTTGTAGAACGGTGTACTGTCCTGTAGTGAACGCACTGGAATACAGTGTTTCCTTTATGATTATGAAATAATGAATTACAGCTGTACATAATGTTTATAAACATATATGTATATATATATATATATATATATATATATATATATATATATACACTTGGTGATTCTATTCTTCTATGAAGAGTGCTCGATATCCTCAAAGGAAGAGCTTTAGACAGAAGTATTGGAACAAGTTCACTCGGTTGACAGCAGGTTCATCTGTATTTATTGCTACTCGGAGTTTCATGTCACCTCCATGAGGCGCAATCATCAGGCAAGTATAACACACACTATATATATATATATATATATATATATATATATATATATATATATATATATAGTGTGTGTGTGTGTGTGTGTGTGTGTGAATTTTGTATTGTAACACTGCTGAACACATATTTGTCGACTTTTATGTAGTGTTTTTGTGTGTTCGTTTGTATGAACCTACTCGGAATCAGAACTAAGAAATTCCAGTAAAGATATCATTAAAAGTGTGTGTGCGTGCGCGCGTGCGTGTGCATGTGTGTAAAGATCGCAATAATGTACTGTATAAATTAGACGAACCTTAGGAATTACGACCTTATTTCATTTTCGAATTTAATAACGAGCTATAACCACTTATATACAGAAAGAAAGAGGGAGAGGGGGACAGAGGTAAAAAAAAATATTTAAACTGATGGCTTTAACAGAGCGTATTAAAATGATTTGTGCTTTTGTTCTTGCAGACCTCCTCTCATTACTGTTACAGAGCAATGTGAATTAACAACACACTTTATCATATCAGTCTGGACAATTCAATGAGTAAATGTCTCTCTGTTAGAACAATTGTTGTTTGAAGTCGAAGTTTATGATCTCCCTGCACATCCCACACATTATCGCTTTAACCCGTTCCGTACGGTAATCTGGTGACGTGCGTATCTTTAGTATGTGGGCATTTCAGAACTCAGTATAGTGCTATGGGGAACACGTCAAATGTACCTGCCAAATAGCTGGATCATCAAACATGAATTGCGAGAAATGTAGCAGACAATGGCAAATCCTAGTAATGATTTCTCCTGCAGATGGCATGCTAGTTGTAATTATGAAGACAGAACTCCTACCACACTGCGGCGCCGTAGTCATTGTATCAGACGGGGGAATGTTTGCAGAAATACGATGCAATGAACATAAACGAGGCAGGTCTGCCAGCCACATCATTTTGAAGATATTGAGCTCGACGTCGACAAATTTGCACGGTGTTGTGTTAATTATTAACGCCCATACATTCAGCAGGAAAGCTGTCACGACACCAGATTTTTGAGACAGGCGATGCAGTATAATCAACGACTGCCAAGCGTGAAGAGCATGTCAGCCTAATCATATAGGATGTCATACACGAGTCTGTCAGATATTTACATGACTACCGTGTCAATCGAATGAAATCCGGCCTAAGCTGCGCCGAGTAAATCAGCATCGCATCATGTTAGCCGTCTCGGTTACACTAACGTAAGTGGTCGAGATGATTACTGATTTTCATCGATTATCATCGTCGGTATATTATCATGTTACATTAAGTTGACTTGTAATTACTGGGAATGTGATTATATCAATAAGGGAAAAAGATGGAAGGGAAGAATATGAGACAAAGTGTTAAAATAGAGCGAACGATATATTGCTTCCATATAATACAGTATTAGGAAACATTATCATCAGAAAGTCTGTAAAGGAAAATCAGACTTTAGGCAAACAAATGATTTGATGCAAAGATGTAGCTTTCATAGCGCTCGTGTGTAAAAGCCTTTATTAAACAATAATATTTCTTTGATCGTCTTAGTGCCACAATCCATTTCCTTTCCCTTCTTGCTGTGTCTCTCGTATTTCATTTTCCCCTTTTTTTCTCGTCTGTCCCTATCTATCTGTCCATCTATCTATCTATCCATCCATCTATCTATCTATCTTATCTATCTATCTATCTATCTATCTGTCTATCTATCTATCTATCTATCTATCTATCTTTCTATCTATCTGTCTATCTATCTATCTATCTGTCTATCTATCTATCTATCTATCTATCTATCTTTCTATCTATCTGTCTATCTATCTATCTATCGATCTTATCTATCTATCTTATCTATCTATCTATCCATTTATCTATCTATCTATCTATCTATCTATCCGTCTCTATCTTATCTATCTATCTATCTATCTATCTATCTTATCTATCTATCTTATCTATCTATCTATCTATCTATCTGTCTATCTATCTATCTGTCTATCTATCTTATCTATCTATCTTATCTATCTATTTATCTATCTATCTATCTGTCCATCTATCTATCTTTCTCTTTCTTCACATGAAATCATCATGAGGGCGTCAATCACAATTTTGACTTCAGCTATTATTACCTTTTGAGAGATGCAGTAATCATACGAATGATCCTTGTTTTAGAGTAAGGGGACTGGGCACTGCGCTAAAGTGGTTACAACTCTTGACCTTCGAACGGAAATCCCGAGTTCGAATATTGCTAATTATTACACTAATTAATTTACAACTTCCCTGACATTGAAGATGCTACCCTCTATGAATAGGACCATGTTATCGGTATTGGAAGCTCGATCTACAATTAAATTTCACTTGCTACAATTAGAGATTTGCAGAAAGGATATGTCAGGCATTTATATGACATGTCAGCATTCGTAATTGATTTTGTATTAATCAATGTTGAGTTATCAATATGTGACCGCAGTCCATTCAGAATGTTTATGAAACAATAGGCTCACATGTGAGCTTATTGTTTCATAAACATTCTAAATGGACTGGCATCGAGGAAAAAGGCACGAACTTCGCTTATATTCGAGATATATTATGTATCCATGGCTCAAGTCATCGCTCCGAGTATGCTGTTCGCAGAGAACACATAATATTGGATTATGAAGAAGAAGAAGAAATGGATAATTACATATCTATCTTGTTTTTTTTTTTTTTTTTTCTTATCCGCATCCATCGCTAAACCATCCCACACACTATTGAAATCAACCACAATTTTTTATTTCCCTGAAGGGAAATGGAGGATTGTGGTTCCACCCACTGCCTCCAGTCCCACGACACAATCCCTCGCGTTCATGCCTTTTCATATTAATATGTATTTCACTGGAAAGGTGTATCGAGAAAAAAAAATGGTCATGAACACCCATTGTAGCAAACACGGTGATGTAATTGGGAAGCACGTTCGGCAGACTATCATTCTGCGTGATTGATTGTGATGTTGAACCACAGGTTGAAGACATGTTTCTTTTCAAACAAGCAAATACACATTAAAATACACGCACGCACGCAAACACACACACACACACACACACACACACGCACACACACCCTCACACGTACATGCACTCTATTACTCATCTATGTACATTTACATGTGCATGTACATGTATCTTCTGTTCAGGGTGTGTGTGCATGTATGTGCACTACTACATGCTAGACCGTAAACCTAACCGTAGCAGAAGGAAACAGTCATACTGTAAATAAACTTTGAGCACAGGTGCAACCAGCTAACACATTAACGTTCAGTGTAACATTTCATCTGAGAGCCTCACTCTTCCGTTAGAGGGGATCAGTTATCCACGTCCTTAAGGCGCAGCCTCAATCTATGCACACTATGCCCGTTGAGATGATACCGAAAAAAAAAGGGCGAAGAAAGCCAAATGTGACATTTTGATATACCTTTGTTTTCATATCTCACCCGCCCATCTAAGTTCATGATCGAAGCAAGCGGGAAGTGAAAGATATCAACGCAGATCGGAGGTATTGCTGTTATGGGAAGAGACGGGTGTTGAGGGTAACTTTTTATCAGATACATGAACAAACAGAACATATCTTGCATCGAAAGATAATTGAATCAACTCTACGAGTGAGATAGAATAAGAAAGTGAGCCAGAGTGGGAGATGGGGGGGGGGGGGGGAGGTGGCAAAAGTGGGTATAGACCGATTCGGGTTCGTTGAGGGCAGCATAAAATTTATGGCACTGGGCGCAGCCATTAGCTCAAATTGCGGTGTCCCAGCCTACCCTCCTCCTCTCGCCCACCCCACGGGCAACATGTTTATCGCGCACTTGTAGCAGGAGTACGCGCACTTGTAACAAAGGTTCGCGCATTAAGCAAGCGTTCGTGCACTCAGTACGAGACGCCTATTGGCTAAAACAACCATGCATCAGCTTTTCATTCGTGCTAATGTAGGGAGGGGGGATGGGGGAGTGGGGGAGTGGGGGGGGGGGTCGGCCTGGACACCGCAGTAATGGCGCTGCCCATGCCGATAATACACAAACCGCCTCACAGAATCGGTCTATACACACTTGAGAGTGACAGAAATGAGGGAACAACTGTGACAGTAGAAATAAACCGAATATGAAACAAAGAACTTATATATACAATTTGATGATGGATATAGGCAGCAACAAGTAAATGAAGGAACATTTCTTAGAGCAGGGAAAAAGAAGTATAAAATAATCTCATTTGAAATACGTTAAACCTTTTCGTACACTCCAGGAGAAGACCAATTCATGAATATAAAAATAGCGTATGTTCAAGTTTTTCGATGTTTACAAGGAGAAACTTCCGGGACTATTATAGATAAAAGTATTTTGACGTGGTATGTACCTCTTTATGATAAATATCACTTCCTGTATGGTTGAGTATTTAGGTATATGTTTAGTTTTCTTAAATGATAACCCTTAAACTTCAAGCAATTCAATGTCATCATTTTGCTTATCAAATATCCTAAATTCACTAGAATGCAAATGGATAATTCTGAGATATAGAAACACCGAAACGCACGTAAATTACAGCAGTAAATGCGTCTTGAAATAATTGTGAATTATTGATATTTTTGATCCTCCGTCACCAAGACATGGGTTTTTAGTTAAGGATAGGCTCTAAAACAACTGACCTCAAACTTTAGAGTAGCATATTACAACATAGACGAAGTGACTTATCGAGCCTATCTAAATAATAGAAAGAAAGTACGTCCGTAGAAAGGTGTTTACTGAGAAAAGAAGCTTTGCTGCTTTAGGTTAGTTCAGTTGCTTAATCTTACCCAGTGGTGAAGTTTGCAGTGAATAGAACAAATAAAAAGGGTATAAAACGCCATAGCAACCATGATAATAAGATTATAAGATTACGTTATTTATTACATAGCAAACACATTCATGCCTAATGCCCAATTTCGAATTACCTTACTAACATATCCTTTCCCCAAAAAACAGGACAATTTTCCTTTCATTTTATGATCCCAAACTAGAAAAAAACTGTATAGATCAAGTCTTTCAGAAAATATATATTACACACTAAAACTTAGCAAGTTTGTAGGTTTTTGATGATGCATGGTCACATTTTATTGTTAATAGTAATGTATAATATTAGTGTTAGATACAATATGCAAACATATCTTAATTTAGATAAAGTAATAAGTCATTGATTTGGCATATACTATTGGTGATTATTATATTGTTTCAGTAATCATCATCGAGGTGAATTTTGCGAGAAAAAAATGACCGTCAGATAAGGTAAGTATTCAAATTCTAAGTTTTTGGATTTGGTGATCATAAAGGGTGGCATTCCAATTCAAGCGATCATCACAAATACAAGTAAGTATTCCAAGTCATGCAGTGATTGTCATAGAAAATGAGTCTTCCATTTCAAGTTTCAATCATTGAATTTAATCAAAGTTATCGAAGAGATCGTCATGAATATGAGTATTTCAATTTTAAGTGATCATCAAGGGAAATATTCCCATTTTAAGTGATCGTGATATTAAGATTGAGTTTTGGGATTTAAATTGTCATCACAAATGGTGAATATTCCAATTCAAATGATCATTATAAGTATGAGTATTCCAATTTTAGTGATGATCAAAAACAATTGTGAGTATTCAAATTTAAGTATTTACCATAGGATAGCTGAGTATAAGTGGTCATCATAATGTTGAGCACTCCAATTTTAAGTGCCATTTTCAATGGTAAGTATTCCAATTAGTGGTCACCATAATTGGGTAGGTATTCCAATTTAAGTGACCATCAGAAATGGTGAGTATTCCGATTTAAGTGTTCATCAAAAAGGCATATCCTCCCATTTACGTGCTCAAAATGACGATGAAAGGTGATCATTACAAATGGCGAGTATTCTAAATCAAATGTTTATCATAAAGTTTAGTATTTCAATTCAAGTGGTCATCATATGAGTGTATATATTCTACATTTTAGGTAATAATTGTAAATGGTGAAAATTCGATATTAAATCAAATAAATAACCTTCACAATAATGACAATGACAGTAATATTAATCAGTTCTTAAAAGATATAATACCATAAATGGAAACAAAATCTTTCAAATATTTCTGTATTCACACATAATACCAGTTATCAAAAAGAAGAATTTCTAACACATGTTTGAATTTATCAAAATCTGTAATGCATCTAATACTGAAAGGGAGATTATTCCATAACGATGGTGCCATTTTTCCAAAAGCCCTATCATCAAAAATTAATGTCTTAGATTTGACACTTATTTCAGAGAGGAGATTTTTTTTTCTCATAAATGGTGAATATTCTCATCTAAGTGATCATCAGAAATGGTGAGTATTCTAATCTAAGTGATCATCCAGAATAAAGGCCCTGTTTACCTTTGGGAGCATTGATTTAAGAAATGCTCAAGATATCACATTTGATGCATGTGTCTTGGTCTGTTGTATTACAAAACATCGTACCATATAAAATTTTCGCAATAAAGCCTAAAATATAAGGAGATATCAATATTTTTCTCAATAAACCGTAACTGTGGACGGCTTAGTCTGGAAACATTTTATCATACACTATTGTCCACATTTTTCTGTATTTAACAATGCTTAGCATCAATTATACAGATTTAAATTTTTACAGTAGTTGTTTTTATCCCTAACTCACATTTTAGAGCTATTTTAAAGCACTAATGCAGGATTTTTGTTTCATCTGCGAATGGTGAATTATACCTTTAAAGAGACAGAGAGAAGGACGTGCTTCGAGTGTGCATAGTGTAGTGGAGTTTGATAAGATATTTTCTCCAGTAGTGTATCTTAGGTATTGCTGAATAACATTTTTTGTTTGAAATTCAAGGAAATGTTATTGCCTGGAATCTGTAATCAATAATACAGTTCATAATGGATAGTTTCAAGTATTGTTGGTCTTAGTGAGAAAACTTTAAGACAGTAAAATCGTCGTTGAACAAAATACGATTTACATGTTGGGATGAGTGTATTATGTCTTTATAATAGCAAAGAAAAAAGACGGGTCCTAATAAGAATCCTCAAGGTACACAACATGAAAAGTGTTTCGAAGGAGACTCACAAGTATATTCAACAAAACAAACTGCTTTCTGTCCAACAGGTAACTTCTGAACCGCTCGAAGTCCCGCCCACGTATACCGTAATGATTAAGTTTGTAGAGGAGTTCGTGGTCGATGCTATCGAATGCCTGGGAGAAGTCCAGAATACCCACTTTGTGTTTATGATTATCAATAGCAGAAGCATTCTTGTTTGACGGTTTAGGTTGAAAAATTCACTTCGAACGCCATATTGTGTTTTAAGAAACATCGCTTTATAATGCTAAGTGCTCGGTAATCTATATTGTCATTTAACATAATCTATAACAATCATAATATATTATAAGATACAATCTCTATTTTCTATGCAAAATCTAAAACTATCAAAACAAATGTAAAAATAATCTATACTTATGACATTGCATGTCATGTTAAAAACTTTATTACGAACGACATATTGTTTTATTGTGTTGAAGAGTTTGGTAATCTAAATTATGAGTTTTATTTCATAGCACTTATGTAAGTTTATAGGATTAATGCCTATTGGACTATTCATAGCAAGGCTTTTTAGAATAAGTCGAGGGACATTTCAGAATTCAGTATGGAACAAGTTAAAACGTTCCCGTCCGCCACCATTACTGGAAAAAAAAAACACAGCACTGAATAAAGTCGGTTGGTAATATCTTTGACCAATATAGAAATGGTAGATTCGTCAACCGACCGTCACTGGTAATGTTTGACAGCACTCATGAGCTTCTTCGAACCAGACGTCCTCAGGATAGCTACTTGCTCGTACAAACCTCAGATATTGTTGCTTTCCGTCTCCGACAGAGAAATTTGGTACTTCAAGAGCGTAGGTTTGGTGATTAGGACAGGCCTAGTGCCCCTTCGCTCGGGCTTGCCTCTGTCTTGCTAGACTGACGATCTTCTGTTTGTCTTAGAGGACCAGCTAACAAAGGTTATGACATCGTTTCGGCAGCCTGTAACAAGAGTCCTCTTCAAATGATTTAATAACATCCAAGTAGTTTACCACACCAGTAAGTCTGCCTATACCTGCTAAGACATCTCGGAAAAGAATCCCAATTTTTGAAAGAAGTGAAAAAAAAAATAGAATAAACGTTCAGATCTCTCTCTCTCTCTCTCTCTCTTCTCTCTTTCTATTCAATTATTTATGTTTTTGATAGAGTTTTATGTCATGACCCTTTATTGTGCGCAGGTGGGAATGCTGATATTGTTGACTTTTTCTTGTTGAATCCTTTTCAGACTATTTTTCTTTGCTTGGTTTATGCATTTCCATAACAATCTAACATTTTTTTAATGTATGTGTGTTTGCTTAAACTTTATCACCTCTCCTAGTCGCCATAGTAACAAAAACCATGGTCACACTCCCTCATGTTGAATATTCCCGTGATACTACTTCTACATTGGTGCATGCATCACTCTGCCGTATCAAGGTATTCACATTGAATACATGTTGCTTGTAGACCATGGACGTAACGAAGGGCAGCATAAGCGGAAGTATGATTAGATTATGTTGCAGCTTTTTTTCGGTTGTTGCTGTGTTTTTTTCCAAAGTGCTTACGAAAGAAAAGGCATTGTGTTTTGAATCCGCTGGGTCCAACATGAGTCTAGACCCCACTGAGTTACTGCGTGGCCCCGCCATGCCTTCGTAGGCAAAGAGTTAACGACAACGAACTGACTTGTCACCAAAAGCAAGTGGTTATGTGTAACGCCCTTCAGCAAAAAAAAAAAAAAAATAAATCCTTTCTCTCGTTTTCGAAAATATCCCTTGCGTCAGACTGCCTGTCTTGCATAACCTGATTAGTCGATGAATTTTGCGGCGAAAATTGGAATAATCAGCAGAGTGTTCAACGGACTTCTAGGGGAGTGTCTCTCTCTCTCTCTCTCTCTCTCTGCAACAATGTTCACAACAGTCAAACAGGAACGCAGCAAAGGGGATATGGGATTAACAACTGCAAAACTTAACCGGCGTATTGAGGATTGCCGAAAATGAAAATTGCGTAAAGCTGAAAGGAAAAGGGGAATAAAAAAGGATAAGGAAGACAAGGGGGAAAGCAAGAACTAAGGCATAATTTAAGGGCTGGATATCAGACTACTGGATTTTTTTTTTCACTTTGTCTACTTCATACTATTTCCTGCTGCAAATATAGCTTTGTGCCAGAGCAAACCCGGATAGACATAACTTTAATGCTAGTGGCCATTAACTATTCGGAATGGGGTCGTAATAAAAGGGGTGGGTGTGGGCGGGGTAACAGGTCTGTGACGCGACCCTTGAAATTCATTAGGGTGAAAGAAAAAAACGGTCACAGACACCCCGAGATATTTAAGGCATTTCGTTCAGATGGAAAAGAATGGATGCCTTCAATTCCCTATTGGACATAGGGGCTTCTTCCTCCCATTGCCATTCCGTAGATCATGCATGGTTGTGTTCATAAATACATTCATTTCCCTTTAACTTTTCATGTGCCACGTTCGCACGTCCGACTCGGTCGACGGCGTGCCAATTTCGCACATTCCGCTCAAACCCCCAAACCCGCCCAAACCGATCGATAAATCGCCAAATGCCGCACATCAATGAAAGCTTTTCTCGCGCTTCCGTTCGTCTCACACGTGGTGATTGACTTTCAAGTGGTGTTCCTTAACACATCTGAGTGTAAATTCTGCGTTTCTGTCACTGTTTCGTGTGCAAAATCCTACTGGAAAGAACACAGTGCCCCATGGTGTGTTCACAGTGTGGTCACATTGTCGACTATGTGAAAACGCTCGAATTTAACAGTGTGGAAATGCTTTCATAGTGTGGTTTGGTTGTCACAGAGTCTTCACATGGCAATGTTCTGTGTCACACTGTGAATTGACTGTTCACGATGTGTCCACATTATTAAAACGCTTGACTTGAACAGTGTGATGAGATTTCATACGGTGTTCACATTGTGTTCACACTGTGTTTCTCACACTGTGTTTCTCACACTGTGAGACACTGTGTTCTTTCCAGCAGGGATGTCATGTCTTTACAGTGATGTAGCCACTGGTCATTGCAAAGAAAAACAACCATCAATTTGTCATACAATTTTCATCAATGCAAAGCTTGGCATTTTCTCTACAACTTTGCTCACTACATGCCGAGCTTAACAGAAATTTATACAAGTTACAAAGATTTGAAAAACAAAGTGTTTTCTCAAAACATGACTACGTTGGTTTCTCAGAATAATGTGGCACATTGGAGGTTTCCACAATGGCACAATGGATTTTTTTTTAAACACAAACAACTGCAACTATATGATATGAGATATGAACAAAATCATAACATTTCAAGTCGAAGTAATGTTCTTTTTTTCTTCCGTTTAATTGAGTCTGTATTTCAACACATCTGCTATATTTGCCCTACCAACCATAGGAAAGGAGAAAGGAAAATAAAACATGTAGAACATGTTGATTGGAATGCGATATTCAAGTTTCCTGTCACATTAATAGCATTATCGGAAATTGGCACGTGCATAGTGCAAGTTCTCCTGAAAACAACAGGGAGAAAAAAAAAAGAGTTTCATGGTGTACAGAGTTGACTTGTATCGTATGACACGTCTATCATAGACGTGATAGAAGTGACATAAACACTATGATACAAATCAACTCCTTATCAACTGAACTGTGTATCATGATTTTTTTTTTTTTTTTGTTTTTTTTTTTGGTATAACTGACCTGGGTATATCCTACGGGAATTTCCGGGGAATTCCATATAGGAACTGTTGATACAAATTGACTTTCAAACTAAAATAGTATATCTCTGATTTCCCCTTTTTGTATTGTTTTTCTTTTGTGGGCTTGTGTCTGTCTGTTTGCTTTCTTCTTCGACGTTTGTGATATTCTTTGAATTCACTTGTGATTCAATGCTTATCTAATGGATCATACCGATACCATGAAGGGGACTGATATAAAACGGTATGTGATCATTGCACCATCTGTTATTTCTTTCCCTCCTTTTCTCTGTCCCTCTTCTTTCTCTCTCCTGCTCTCTCTCTCTCTCTCTCTCTCTCTCTCTCTTTCTCTCTACCTTCCTCTCCTCTCCCCTCTTTCTCGTCACTTTTTTTAGAAGATCGATACGAGAATAGAAGAAGAATCAAAATTAAATGGATAGTGTGATATAGAATGCATTGAAAAATAAAGAAAGAAATTATACTATACTAATTATCGGTTCTGTGATTTTCTTTGAACTATTATGACTGTGAGTTTCGCAGAAAGTGTTTCTGCAGTCTCGTATAAATTCACGACTATGTTTGGGAAATTTCCACTTTAGCGTAAATTGATCAACTTAGACCAGATTCATTCGCGACGAGTCTTTGGGGAAAGAGCTGCGCTATTAGGGCAAACTCTGGACAAAAGGTAAAGGTAAAGGTTTCTGGGGGTGGAGGAATTGCCAAATGAGACAGGCGCAGGAGGTGCTAGGGGAGGCGTGAGAAAAACAGGGGGAAAAAGCTACATGAGAGCTGCGGTGGTGTTAATGCGTGAATATCGTGCATTACAACACACAAATACATACACACACACACACTCACATATGTACAATGTAGATACGCACACACACACACACTCATATATATATATATATATATATATACATATGCGTGTGTGAGAGAGTGTGTGTGCGTGAGTTCGATTTTTTTCCTGGATTTTATTGAAACAAAAACATTGTTCTTTTTCATAAATTCATATGACATGATATACATTATAATAGCATTTAATGATAGTAAAATTACCAGGCGTCTGATGGGTTTTTGTTTTTGTTTTTGTTTTTACTATGAGTTAGAGTTTTCACATTATGTAAATGTGAATGTGTGCATAATATATATAGTGCATGAGGCTGAATGCACTATAACAATATAAGCACCGACAAATTCAGAATTTGGAGGTGCTTGGTACTTGTTATAGTGCAATAAGATGTCATGCACTATGTGTTATATAAAGTAGCATACATACCCAGGCAAGATAAATTGAAAAAATACGAAAGCCTAGATCATTTAAGACTCTACACGTGTCTAGACAAGCAATAATACCAGTTTCTTTGAACTTGTGTAGACAAAATCCTGACGTGTTAGGGTCTACGTGGTTATATCTAACGATTTCTAGGCCCTACGATAGATTAGGTCTAGGGGCCCTGGCCTAACGTTTATACTACTAGATCTACGTCACTTACGAGCGACAGAGCTAACGTTAAATAACACTTGACCCTTCATACAATAGATCTAGGTCTAGGTCCCTACCATGGATCTAGCCCCGAGTGGCGGCTGTCGCAGTTACCATGGATCTAACAGTAACACGTTAGACGCCCTAAGTTTACTTACTGCACTGTGGGTCCAGGACCAGGACTAGATGATGTTTTTGTAGGATTAGGGATCTACTGGATTTAAACACAAGGCTCGTCTGTCCCATCATTGCAGTCACCATTGCTGCACAAGTGGATTCCGAGAGTGTGTTGTTATGTCGTAGTAAAAGTTCATAGCGTAGCGTGATCAAAGAGCGCTTAGCGTATACCGTACACACGCTACCCATTTCCACGGCGCACGTCCGCGTAGAATGTACGGAGAAAGCGGCACAATCTTGGGTTAACATGCTCAATATCCGTCGGATTGATTCCTTTTCAGAACAGTAGGAGACCAAAATTCGTAGGGCGTAGGCCTATTTGATGGCATCCTTTGTGTCCTTATTGTCCAAGATACTGTTTATATAGATCAGTCTCTGTAAAACTAGCGAACCTGTTCATTTCAGCTTCCATGTTTAAATCTACCGCTGATAGTCTAGTCCCACACAGATAAGTTGCTGGCATAGCTAGCGAGAATCGAGAATAACGATAATATCGATTAAAGCATATCGCGGTTGTGGCGCAATCGCGTCGATGAGGTGCGGGATTCAGTACTCGATGATTAAAATGAGGGAGTAAAAACCGATATCAAATCGATAGTGGGTTATCGTCTGCAATCGTTATATTTTACGTGCACTATAACTTTTGTCATGCACTGCCGGCCTGTATCATAAGTATGTATGCTATTTTATATATAGATATATGATATTTTCAATTACTTTCAATCTTTCTCACTATGCGTGGGTATAAGTATGATAATCATGTTCGTGTCTGTTTGTATACAAAAAACGATGTGTTTGCGATCATCGGCTTGAATGCTTATGTCAATCATGCCACAAATGAGTGCCAAGGAGGTCAGTTTGAATCCTCCCCCCCCCCCTCCCCGAAAAGACTAAAACGTAGTGATAAAAGCAAACAAACAACGACATATAATCGGTCCCAGGTGGTTGTGGTAATGGTGGGGGAGGGGGGAGGGGTGGGCGGCGTTAATGATCTCCAAATGCAAAAAAAAAAAGAGAAAAAAAAATCTCGATAAAAGGTGCTTTATGGAACCAGGTGACTGTGTGTTTGCTGCGATGCACTTAAAACCGAACACCTAGGACAAGGGTGTGCAAATGGACAGAGACTTGGGGGATGTCCTTCTATGTTTGCGCGTGTGGACGTTGTGCAGTTGTGTGTGTTGGAGGTGTGTAGGGTTGGCAGGTTGGCTGCTGCAGTTGTTTTTTTATAAAGCGTTGATACTGAGTGTGTATTCCAGTCCAGATGATTCATGACAAAGAGTAAGGTTGTGATCTAAATTGTTTCTCTTTTACGTTATACCTTCAATTATATTCTCAGAAAAAAAGGTTGAACTTTGCACCTTGACGTGTGACACATTTGTAGCACCTTTACCGGTGCAATTGTGCACCTTTCAAACCAGCTTTGCACCGTTCTGATCTCAGAGGTGCAGAATAGAACTCGTAAGGTGCTACGATTTATTGTGTCACACGTAAAGATGCAAAATTGAGCCGATTTTTTTTCTTTGAGTGTTCTCTTTCCACATCTTTATCTTTTGTTTGCTCTTTCCCGAATCTGTACCTCTATTTCTGTAATTTCTTTCTCGCTTTTTTATTTCAAAGACTTTTTATTGTTGCGTCCGTGAAATATCATACACCATATCGCACCAACAGTCAGTTTCAAAAAGAAAATGGTATCCGCGTTTAAAAGTCGTTCATCCTTTGATGGAAATGTATTTTACCATGCTTTATTCTGAAAGGTCAATTAAGACCCCCCCCCCCCCATTCCATTCTTGCAATGTTGACGCTCTTATATGGTTGTGCTAAAGACATGAAGAAAAGTATGATGTTATTGATTTTTCTACTCCGATTGTGAATATATGAAATAAAAAATTGGGTCGAATTACAAATATGTATAGCTGAAAGCCAGTTCCCATCTGTAATTGCAAATAACGTCTAAAAGTATATGTATACATTATATCATAAGTGTATAGTCCATCTCTCTGCATTTTCCCCCCGTGGGACGTTAGATACCTTGTGCCTCCGGCGTGAATCAAAACAACATCTAAATATTCTCCACTCGTTGATTTCTTCCTTTTCTCCCTCAATGTAAATCGCAAAGTGGTCTGGGAGCGAGGAATGGGACATATGCCTTCTTCACTTTCAGCTAATTCTGGCCTCGAGCTTATCATTACATCCATGGGCTAATTTCGGGGAAATGTAACAATACTCCTTTACTCATTTATACTGAGACAGACTTAGAGACAGACAGAAAGAGAGAGGAGAGAGAAGATAAGAAAAAAAAATGTAAAAATAACCATGTTTGTTCGTGATATTCTTGAAATGTTTCTGCAAGATTTTATGATTCACTTTCGCCATCTGCCAACTTTGCCGCTTCAGGGACGCTTCCATGCCAAGTGTATAACTGAGCCGTGATATATTTAACACCTATTTATTTCTGGAGAATCTCCTTGCTCCATTCCCCCCCCCCCCCCCAAAAAAAAAAATAAAATAAATAAGAACTAACAAAAACTGAACAACGAACGACCTCAACATTACAATATTTCTCGAAACAAAGAATGACAAAGTACACCGTCATGACAAATATCATAAGAGGACGGTTGTACAAAAATTCAGTTCTTGTATTGATTTTTTTTTCCAAATATTTATATCTTCCATGATGCTAATTCCTGGCTGACGTTATGAAAAGGGGAGACCAACTTCTTAACCCATTGAGGACAAGTCCCGAGTATACTCGGGCAAGTGTCTGTGGGAAATGAGTGCTGTAGCAAAATCAGCCCGTCCCAATGGGAACACTCCTGACCTTATAGTGTGGCTTGGAAAATTAACGTGACTTTTCCCCTCCTTTTTTGTCCCACGATCCACTTATTCTCGAACTCAAATCTAACTATCAAGAAACTACTCATCATTTTGTCGTTAAATTACCTTTAACTTCATTACTGCAGCAACACTATACCGTGCCCGGCTTTCCAAACTAAGCTTTTGATAACTTTTATTACCTTTGTTTGTTTTTTAATACTTCGACCTGAACCTGAGTCTTATTATTGTTATTGTTAAGACTTTTTGAATGTTACACGATATACTCTGTTAGAAGAATAAAGGAATCGATGTGTATTGATCAGGCGTAATAAGTATATGATACAAACGTGATAGGATGAAGGCATACCATAGGTTCGATTCATTCCCTCTTCCGAGATCTTTGATAAAAAAAGAAGACACCATACCAACAACACTGCAGCGTACAGTTTTTTGTTTGTTTGCCTTTTTTTAAAGGGTGTGTACAATTCTGGTCGAGGTGAGGATTTAGCTTTTAACGTTTTGCAAGATATTCAGAAACCACTCTTTGAGATGTCAAAGAGCATGCAATTCTAAGGGGTATCAAAAGTTTATTTTATGAAAATCGGTTTTCAAGTGGCCGAGATATCCAAAAACAAGGTGAAACAAAGAGATCCTAATAAATTTGTGGCATTTAGTCTTTTAATATGATCACCTGTTTTTTGATATCTCATTATCTCACTTAGGAATGTAAAAAACATGATTCCCACCTTAACCAGTACTGTACAGACAACCGATGCCTGCAAACCTTTAGCATTAATTATGTCTACTCTACTGCGATTAAATTTGGTAAATATAACTGGTATTTTAAAACCGTCAAGTGATTTCCGTCTGCCTTTGGCTGCAATCCAAGCACCACTGACGCACGTAGAAAGCAAGTTCGTAAGATTTCATTTCAAGTGCGTACATGTATGACTAATTGCGACTGATATTTCCAAAATAAATAGTTTATCGCGTTTGTCAATGCTGACTACTTCTTTTAAGATAAACATTAAAATGTCAGTTCATCTCAAAAGAAACTGCCAATTGGGTAAAATATCTTGAAACGATAACGATTAAACATCCTACTTAGTTTTTTTTTTCTCTTTTATGTGTGTGTGTGTTTTCATGTTGTACAATTTGTTTCATTCGGAAAGAGAATTCAAACATCTTCAAACATATAATCTGCTATATGCATTAATGAGGAAAGACCTGGGTATGCGCTCACTGAAAAGTTGACGAATATTGTGCAATTGCTTTAAAAGTTATGGGTTTGTAAGCCGCTGATAAATTCCAGTTTGTCTCTTGAGATGGTTACTTTTCGACCCTTTAGTAATGCCACGACAAAGCAAAGATGTTCAGATTTTTTTCCCCAGAGTTTCGGTAACTATATTTTGTTTTTCCGGTTGCGACAGATGGCTACAGTTCGTTTATTCCAAAAAGTTCTTTATGGCTAAGTTCGTTATTCCGAAGCTTCGTAAATCCTAAAAATTAAATAAGGCTTGTAATCCGAAGTTCGTCAGCACGCACATTCTTAATATTATTGGATAAACAAACCTTGTTTTTTTCTTTTTCGAATTAACTAACCTTACCAAGAACGAAACCTTTCCCATTTTCGGACCAGGCAACCTTCAAAATAACGATCCCTATTTCATTTCCTGATGAATGAACCCTTGGAATAAACGGAAATCACCCGCAAAGGAGCACCGGACATAATGTCCTCAGGAAAGCAGACACACAGTGAATCAATTACAGGTTTAATTACGTTAATTTTTATACTCCATAATGGGATTACCGTCTAGGGCAATGGACCTGGATCTCATTATATTGAAGGACTTTTAGTGCTCAAAAACGTGCGATACTGTTTCCTAATGCCTCTTTTCCTGCTCATACCCCTGAAATTATTTCATATATAATGTATTGATATTATTAAGCAGGGTTTATGTGAATCTTTGTTGTCCTTACCAAAGATTTTTTTTTCAGAATTGTTTTGATACCTTCTTTTTACATAATTAACGGCACATGATTCGTGACCGATTTCCCATACCCTTATCTCTTACTCCATTATAATTCATAGTAGTTTATCAATGATCCATTATTTACTATAGTCCTATGCTTTTTTAGAATTCTGTACCATGTGCAATTGATACGTTATTCTAAATCTTTGAATATCACCAAAGTCTGCACATCATACCATTATTATCATTAAAGTATATACAAATTCTAAATTACGTTGAAATCAAAAGAATTATTCCTTTATCCTTTTATGTTATAAGACATCCAGTATTCTGTTTGTTCGTCATTGTGTGTTCTGATTTGTCTTTGCCATGTCTTGTTCTCGCTTTTTTAAATGCGTTTGAACATAATTATGAAAGATTTGTAGTTGAATGAATAGGTCACCTGTAAATGTGACCGTGCATCACAAAACAAGCCAAAAGTAGCACGCACTGATTTTGTGTTAGGACTAAAAATAGGTGAAATGGGTCAACAAAGCCTATCTTGAGTTTTACATATTTTCTGAAAGAACAAGTATTCTACTACATTATACTAAAATTTAGGATCAACAAAATAAACAGGGACTTGTGTTTTTAGCAGTTTTTATGGAACACTTTTTGGTAGAATAATGTGATTAGGTGTTTCTTATAGAGTCCTCTTTTCATTTCCTATTAAAAAACCCTGTCCATAATCTTCACTTTCAACTCTAACAACTTTGAAAAAAAAGTAATGCTACTGCGTTGAAAAATGGCATTAAATCATTTACGGAATGTGTTAATGAAGCATGTTCAATTTCAGCTTAATCTGATAATCCCTTCATTGTTATTGCTCCCGTGGTTGACAAGCACGGCTTGGCATAGATTAGGCGCTTGAATAGACCCTGTTCAGACACTCTTTTCTCAGTTCACACTTTCCAGAATGTGTGCTTTCTTTCCAATATTAGGATATGTTAGTCCATTTGAATTGAGTTATACATCATTTTAAAGCTTAAAGTCTGCGCTTTCAAATCTGCCCTTAACTAAAAATCCGTGTCTGGCGACCTTTTTTAGGGGGGGGGGGGTTGTAAAGCAGGGTCACAAATTAAGGTCACTTTCTTTCTAGCTGTTTCCTACCACGGCAAACATAAAAATGTCATTTTCTTTTACTGTTTTTATTGTTCTCCTGGCATGTCTGTATGCATGTAAATCATGCGGAGGTGTCGGGTTTTTTTATGTTTCCTGTGAAGTAAAGAAACCTACTCAACAGATGGTTCGTATAGTTTGGGGAGAAACCCGAAAGGATTACATGCACTCCAAGGAAATAAGGGAAATGGGAATGATACAAGTCAGTCAAAGTAATAAGAACGAGGAAACAAAATGTTTGCAGACAAAAAAAGAAGAAGAAAATGAATGATTGAATGCTTATTCTTGAAACTTTGTTCTATGGTGCTATTGTACGTTTAGAGATTGTAATTCATTTGGAATATAACATTGTTTTCCGGTGAACTTACAATTCTAATGGCGGTTCTCATAATGCCTAGTGGTGTCATGTGAGAAATTTTACACCATACTCCAATTTCCCACGAGTCCATCAGTCCAGCCAAGCTCTGCTTTATATGCTGACGGACTCTTAAAATCATATATGCCACATTTTCTGGTTTTATTCAACCATACACTTTATGAAATTTATGGTGCAGTCCTACCTGAGATTGTAATTATCTTGTGCTTCTTGGTAATTAAGGTACGTTTTGTACAATGCTTTTCAACAATGTATTCTATTTCTATTTGGACGTAAAAAGCAGAAAAGTATATATGCAAACAAACAAGCAAACAAACAAACAGAAATCAAACTATTGAAAACAATACCCCACGGCCTTTATTGTTGTATTATTATTTAAAGAATTTTTTTGGATAACAATTTACTATAACAAGTGCTTATAACATATTTTTTCTATATCTTTTCATGTTTTTTTCAATTTCCCTGTCAAATAAGGGTTATTGATTTCATATTCCAGCCATTCTTTTTACTTCTGCGAGTTCGAATTCGATTTGTTAGTTTGCCTTTGCCGTTGTTATGTTCCTTTTTTTAACCTTATTTGCCTTTCTGTGATGTTTGTTTTATATAATTCTACCATGTTTTGTTTTGTTTCCTTTTCTTTTATTTCTATTTTTTAAGAGCGGAGGGGGTTCCTTGCTTTCATATTGCTAGTCACGACGGATCCAAAGCTCGGATGTCTACGGAAAATGATCACAGCCACGAACATCCCCACGACTGGTTACAAGACGGATCGATGGTGATTCGATGCTCATAATGCGATCATGTATACTTTCCCTCACGACATTCCTTATAGCCTAAGGATGTAGGCTAACGATTTTCATTTGCAGCACGCTCAATGTAACGATATGAAGGTAGTTAGGTTAATATTGGTCAGGCGACAGAACCAAGGCTGAGCGTGTTGTGACAGCCGAATGCATGTTAGGATAAAGTACCACTTTCCCTAGGTAAGATATGTCAACACGTGGGGGGGGGGGGGTTATCATATTTACACAAAGACACACACAAACACGTACATACGTGTTTTTTTTTCAATGTCATCATACATTAAACGTTCAAATAATACAAAGACAGCCTTAACAAAAACACACAGACACAAACATACAAAAATAAAAACCCTACGGATTTGGCAGGAACTCTATGAATGAAAATAAACCTTTTGAAACTGTAATTGCCATCTCTGTAATAAGCTTGTTCTCTGTGTATGAAGCAAGTGGTAAACACACAGTTTATTATACTCTTCTTGAATCGTGTGGAATTTTCAGTATCTCATGAATTATTACCAAATAGCACGAGAATAAAAAACAAACAAACAAAAACAAGCAAACAACGTCACTACCGTCTTGAGATCAAAGGGGCAGCCCAGGCGATCAACCAGTCGACTTTCATTACAAGGTTAACACACATCAATCAAGATATAATCAGCAGTTACGGGAAAATACATGTTACGTAATGAATTCAAATCCCATGCAAAATCATCCAATGAACATAATTACGTGGAGTCCGTCCATTGAAACAGAGTGTAATCATAAATAAGTTGGAAAGCCAAGTAATCATGAATAAAGACGTGCCATCGAACGGGAGCGGTACAATTTAGGAAGTGGCACTTGTTCTGCCTGAAAGGTAAAGTTACGTTAAAATGATAAAAACATTTTTTCCTTTTTTTTTTGATACGTAACCGGAAAGAGCTTAAATGATATTAATATGGTCAGTTAAAGAGGATGGCTAGTAACTGATCAGTGGGAATCAGTGGCAATGCTTGGGGATGTTTTGTTCCAATCCTTGTACGATTTATTTAAGAGTACATTATATATCTATGCTTGTTGTGTGAAAACTATTTGCTTCAGAATGGTCTCATATTCAAGAAATGTGCATTTCAATGTTTCCAGGTTAGTATTGGCTGTATAGTGTCGGGGCGATATTTAGTATGGGGAAACACTCATCAAATATTATTGGATAGGGTTTTACTGCTACAAAAGAAGGCTCTTCCCATTATTTGTAACACCGTTCCATATTCTCATACAGATCCTTTGGTTTTTTTTTTCATAATAAGATTCTGAAAATTAAAGATTTGTTTTTGTTTCAACTCGGGCAATTTATGTGTACTTATAATAATAACTGTCTTCCGTCTATTTTTAACTCCATGTTCATGCGCAACCGGAAATATCATGGATATCCAATCAGACAGTCAAATGAATTTCATTTACCTTTATTAAGAACCGTGCTTGCTCAACAGACTTTCATTTATGTAGGTCCAAGATTCTGGAACTCCCTTCCCATGGACATAAAAAATGCACCATCATTGTTTTCTTTTAAAAAGAGATTGAAGAGTTTTCTTTTGAAGTCTTATAATGCAACCGAATAAATATAATTCTGTAATGTATCTTCTTTCACTATAGGCAGCGTTCTCTTGAGGCATCGACCATTTTTTACCGCGTTTAGTATTTTTGTATTCCCCAAGTGCCCTCACGGTTACAGTCTGTTCCGCTGGAAAGCTGCTCAACACTGTTTCACTCTCGAAAACGCGTGCTATTTGTCTCTGTGGGCTTCGCCCCGTGGTGTATGCATCAAAGTAAGCTAGGTTTTCTCTCTCTCTTTCTCTCTCTCTTCCTCTTCTCCCCATTTTCTGTTCCCTATTTTCACACTTTTGCTTTCTTTTTCTTCTTTCTTTCTTTCTTTTTTTTTATTTCCGACTTTCCCCGTTTCCCGCACTCTTTGTAGTTGTAAGTTTTTCACCCCCTTTACTTCCCCTCTTTCCCCCTTTTCCCTCGGAGGTACCCACATGTTACAAGCATAGTCTTTTGAGTGGGTACTCCACTTTTTTTCACAGAGTGTATAAATGTTTCTTTTTGTACTAAACATAAAGACATGAACATGTTGTTATCCCTGTCTGACTATGTATATGTGACCCTGCACCTCAAAACAAACAAAAAGTCGCCAGACATGAATTTTTAGTTAAGATCATATTCTGAAAGAGCAGCCTTTAAGCTTCAAAATGATGTATAACTCAAATCAAATGGACTCTCCTAACCTATCTAAATATTGGAAAGAAAGCACAAACTCAGGAAAAGTGTGAACTGAGAAAAGAGGCTCTGAAGTACAGTGTCTATTCAAGCACTTAATCTTTACCAAACCATGCTGGCTGTTCGATGAATGGGACAAAAAACAGGAAGTAAACCACCAGAGTAACAACAATGAAGGGATTATCAGATTAAACTGAAATTAAGCATGCCTCATAAACACATTCTGTCCGTAATTAATGCCAACTTTCAAAGCAGTAGCACTAACTTTCAAAAGTTATTACAGTTGAAAATGAAGAGTGTGGACAAGGTTTTACAGAAATGAAAAAGGGATTCTAAGGCACACCTAATCACACTATTCTACCAAAAATGTTCAAGATAAACTGCTAAAAAACACACTTTCCTGCCCGTTTTATGATACCAAATTTTAGCATAATGTAATAGAAGACCCGCTCTTTCAGAAAATATGAAAAAGTCAAGTTCGGCTAGGTTGACCCATTTCACTTATTTTCAGTCCTCACGCAAAATCAGTGTGTGCGACTTTATGTTCGTTTTGAGGTGCACGGTCACATATTATCAAAGACTCGCATGCCAAATGTATCATTTTGTTTTTTGTACATTCTGTTGGAAAAAGAGTGAAAATAAAGTTTGAAGCTGAAGTTGAAGTTGAAGATAGTTATTCGGCCCGTTAACGATAATTATATTGAATATGTTGAATTTTCTTTATATTTCCTTTATATCGTTGTGCACATGTAACATCACAAGCTGTAGTAGTCTTCTCATCCAGCAGTGACTGGGCAGAAACTTTAAAAATTCGTAACTTTCGAATGGATTGTCAGATTTTCCTCAAACTTTTGCTGATGTGTTCTATCAATATTGCTGCATTCATTCAATCCGTATGTCTACGAAGGTGAACTTGTCCTTTAAGGTTGTTGTGGAAACATATCAACGCTTGTAACCCTGTATGAGACAAATCGTAGATGAGGAATCCTCGATAATCACATGACTTGAAAGGTTTCGTTGTCTTCAATCATGCCAGAGAGCTTAATGGATCTCGCAGATCGGATTTTGGCGGATCGATAGGCCTATTATTTGTTCTTCTGATTCTTCATGAACCTGATATATGACTATAGGCTGGCATCGATCGCTCAAAAATTGACGGCTCCCTTAGGAATGAGTTCACATTGCCCACGTGCAGCGAAGAATGTCGTTGGCTGCACATTTGTTATTGCTTTCTGTATGATTTTGTCGTTTTGCTAGTGTTTATGCAAGTATTGATCTATTCATTTTTATTTGTATGTTTGTATTTATTAACTTATTTCTGCATGAATTTATTAATTTATTTACTTATTCATATAACTATTCATTAATTAATTAATGTATTTGCTTGTTTGTTAATCAATTGATTAATTGATTACTTAATTAATTTTCTTATTTATTCATGTATGTATATAAGTATGTATTCACTTATTTAAACAGGCTAGCACTGTGAGTGGTTGGGGGCCCTGCACCTCAATGTATCACAAAAAATGTAAATTAAAATATAGTCACGCATTGCATGGCTTTGACTTGGAAATACACAAGAAGGATACAATGGAATAGAGATGCACACCAATTCAACACTACGTACCTACACCATGCGCAACCTTTGCTTAGTTACTTGCATTCATGGATTCCAAAACGGACCTCTCCAGTAAAATGATGTCCAAAATTTGGAGGTAAATGCTTGTTTGGTTGAAGGGCTCGTTTTACTTGACATAGTAAAATGTTCCATGCTGTTGCTCCCATGTATGACAACTTTGTTTCTTGCTGTTTTCTTTTTCTTCATAAAATGCAACTGGAAATGAAAAATTGTTTTTTTGTTTTGCTCAGTTGTCTTATTTTACCTCCGAATGGAGTGACCTGACTGCAGTAGCACAAGAAACTGATGCCGAAAAAGGAAGCACTGAATTGCGAAATTCTTGAGTTCATTCTGCAGAACGGTAAATCAAATTCTTTACAATGCATTCTCAACCCGCTTTCTCAAAAGGTCACATGTAAGGCATCTACGCAGGTTTCCTCAAAGTTCTTTGCGAAACCCGATATATACAAATTACTTAGAAGGTCTCGTCCACGTCCTGAAACAGCTGGGGGGGGGGGGGGAGGGGGTCGAGGGGGAGAGGGGATCGCCATGATATCAAGAGTTGGAATGTAAACAGAAATGTACTGCGACATTTTCGTGGCAAGTGCTCTGAAAAAGGCAGTAAACAAAAGGACAACACACACACACACACACACACAAACAAACAAACTTTTGCAAGTTCCGTACAAAAACCCTCTTGTAGATTTAGCTGCGCCAACAATGCCTACGTTCAGAAAAAAAAGGTAGTAAAAATAAAGAGAATAAATAAAAAAAGACAAAGAAAACGGAAGAAAGGAATTTGTGTTCATTTTGTTTGTGGTTCATCTTTATTTTTTCATTAAGTTATAACCTTCACAAATGACATTTTTATCATTACAATCGTTCAAATAACATTATACATTTACGCAATGCGAGCCTGGCTTCTATGCTCTTATTTACTCTTTTCGACAATTGTACACATTTAATAGACTCGTAAAAAGAAAAATCAATAAGGAGCAATACGGAAACAAAAAAAAATAACAAACATATTTTCAGAATTCAACCATATAATTGGCCTGACCCCACTCACTTAACGTTAATTCATCTTTGAAGAAAGAAAGTAGAAGCATAGTTACGTACAATATGTCAGAGTATGAAGGGCTGCGATCGCCTTGGTGATGGTGGGGGGGGGGGGGGGAGCAAGGCAGTCCGCCATCCCAATCTTGAGAGCGTGGCTTTTGAATGGGACGACAATGAATTACTATAAACATAATGGGATATTGAGTACAATCACTGGAGTATATACACTCCATAGAGAACTTAAGAGAAGCAAGATCGAGATAAATTTGAGAAGATGGGAAGGGGTGGGGGAGGTAAAGGAGTATCTTTGCACCTCCACAGAAGAAGTACTGAGATTATATCCGAAAAGTGATACATCCACCGGGCGCTATTTCCCCTGCCAGCAACGTGGCATCTCCGGCGCCAACAGCCGTAAAAGAATTCTCGTCACGTTCAGCTCGAGCAGGGGTGAAACCCGCAACCAGTAACATCCTTCACCGAAATGGTCCTCGCTCGTGCGGCTCCCAGGCACATGAGGTGGCGTCTTTAAAGCGACCATTTCACACCAGAAGAAAATTCAACTACAGATAGGGCTGAGGTGTTTCATAAAGTTACGAAGTTACTTAAGAAGAACTGGAACACGTTCTGATGTGCTATACTTGTCAATGTCAATGTCAATAACTCAACACAAGAACTAGTCATTAGTCGTTCTCAAGTCATTCGTAACTTTAGGAACAACTTTATGAACCTCCCCCCCCCCCCCGGGTCTAGGAAATGAAAAGGACGTGTGTAACAGCAATTGCTCTCCTGAAATGAGATCGATAGTGAACTTTGAACGCCTGGACAGTCTTCCGACCGCGGTCCAGGGAATGTTCCACCAGAGCGAGCACTTAGTCAAGATCACTTCAAGGGCACTTAGAGGCGTAGCTATAAAATGTGTTCGAGAGTGCAGGCGTGTTCGATGGCACACACGTGTCAGAGGCTGACCTATAAAAAATCAAACGAGTCTGTAATAAGATGAGATCGTTCCTGTCACGAAAATCAATGGGAATGGCAGCAAACTGGTCGGGGATAGTTTCGCGAAATGGGAAACATTATATGAACGGTGTTTACCATTGCGGGTTGACTTACCACGAGGTAGACGCTACCCAAAAAGATGCGTAGAAGGGATACTATAAAGTAGCCCCCTCCCCCCCCCCCCCCCCTCCTCTCCTTTCCGGTTCATCCTTATCACAAGACTTCAACTTGACTATGAGAAGCAGTTGTTCATATTTTTCCCTCTGATTACTTGCATAACACCAAAAACACGATTTTAATTCGACTCTGAATGAAGTAAACAGCTTTTTCTGTTTCATCAGATGTGAGTTGTGTTTAAGCATTGAATTGACCTTGTTATACTGATAGGTAACACACCTTTCATGCAAAGTGAAAAATACCATCACAACAGACGCTTCACAAGCAAATTCAGAGAGGAGTGACGCCACAATTACGTGACTAGGAGAGCAGTTATTCCAGGATTCCCCTGGGTATCACGGAACATGCCCGACCGGTCATTCAACTTCAACTTCACTTTTCTCAAGTCTTTCACTGTAGCGGTAAATATATATTCTAATGTGGTTTATTATCAACATCGTACACCTGGTTCTTTAGCTTTCTCGCTATCGACGACTTTCCCTTTGACACATTTAAAAAAAAAGGCAAATGACGCTGCCATGGCAACGAAAGTTAGTGGGTTTCGCTGAAGTGGAAGAGAGTACAACGGGGAAGACAGAATCAATAAATTGTACAGGAAAAAAGAAAGACTCGATCCGTCAACTATGACTTGACAACCGAAGTCCACTCGCTTCCCTCGGGAGATGAAAGAGGAATTTAAGACGCGCTGTACACCTATTCCCCTTCCCCGCACACACACACACACACACACACACACACACACACACTCACATACACAGACACAGTACCAAGAGAGCAGTATACAGGCGTAAACATGTTCACAAAGATGTTACTCTGTTGGCAGATTTGAGTATAGGAGCTATACGATGTTTCATTTTCAGGAGTATCTGTAACAATATCTAAGTCTTTCGCAATCAATGAAATACACGAAGAAACATTAGAAAACAACTGAATATCCTTTGTACTTGTATTTAACTCATTCATAAACGAGCATTTTACAAGAGAAGTGAAGTAACTATTAAACGGGGAGAGATAGAAAAAAAAAAAGACAGGGATACCTGTAATGCCAACAAATCATTGAATAAAAATGTTGCCATCAAGATTGGTGCAAGGTTACACGTTTATTTTCTGAGTGTGAAGTGGGTCTTGAGATCTAAACCTACTCGGGGAAAAGACCTCATCTGAACGGTATTCAATCTCTTCAACATTCTTAATTTTCTCGTTTCTTGAGAAGAAAAGGGTATGATGTAATGCAATCCAGCATGTTAATAATTTCCGAATGCACGAACGTGTTATACAGGACAGTGCTCAACTTAAGTTTCACCAGAATGGCGGTTTCTCTACGCCCTCGCGCCCTCTGAAAAGGAAAGATAATAAAAATTGCTCAGTCAAGCAAAAAGCCCCACACAGAATTGAAAGTTTAAAGAAACACCTCCTCACCTCCTCACATACACAAGGACGCACGCATTACATGAATGTCTTCTCAACCCAGTTTTAGACAAAGAAAGAAAAACGATATGATTATAAAGTCTAACATAGAACTTTAGGACTTATGACTTTAGGCCTTTAAGAAAACATTGACTTCATATCCATTATTGTCTTCATTCCGTAGCGTCGAGATGCTCATTTTCCCTGTGAATGTGTATTTTTCATAATGTGGGGTTTCGATCAAGTGGTGGAGTAATCTATGTAGAAAATTACCTTGTCCTCATTAAGTCTATAAAATTGTATAAAACTGTGTTCCCCTTAACCCTAACTAGGCCGGGCTATTTAGGTAGTTGATAGAGCCGGGGGGGGGGGGGGGGGGGCTCCCAGCCCCCCCCCCCCCCCCTCCTAATCTCGGCCGTCGACCGCGCGATCGCGACGAAAATTGGCACACACCTTGCCTATGATGTAATCTAAAATATCTTGAAGTTAATTTTTCAAAAAATTATCATTTATGCTAATATAATATTATGCATAATGATGCATGAACTCAGACTATTTGGTATAAATCACAAAATAAAGCTCAAAACAGGCACATTTTTTGTGTAAATATTCTTTTTAGTGTCCTTAGCAAATGTAATGAAAAAAATTGTGATATCAGAAAAAAATTCTTAAGTATTTTATTGTTTTTTTGGAATTTCTTATGTATTTCTTTGTTTTTTCGACTTTATGTTTTTCATTGTTTTTTTCGATGAAATTTGTCCGCGACATCGCTCCGAACAAGAAAATATGTTATTTATTGGTTTTAATCAGTAAAACACCAAAATAATCATGCTTTTATGAAATTTGCCTGTAAGCACAGTTTGCATTGATATTGTACACGAATTAACGTTTTTGAGCAATTTTTGGTCTCACATGCATGTACATATTTATGCGTAACTTCGGAACCGCGCGCCCGAGCGTCGCAAATTTGGTGTCAAAAGATGCCGGAGACTCGAAAGAAAAAAGTCATGAAACGTCGCGGCGATAGCTTTTTGCGATTGCGATTCATCGCGCGGAACGTCGAGGGGGGGGGGGGGGGGGGGGGGCCTCCGAGCCCCCCCCCCCCCCCCCCCCCCCCCGGGCTAGTTAGGGTTAACATAGAACTTTAGGACTTATGACTTTAGGACTTTAAGAAAACATTGACTTCATATCCATTATTGTCTTCATTCCGTAGAGTCGAGATGTTCATTTTTCCTGTGAATGTGTATTTTTGATATTCGATCAAGTGGTGGAGTAATCTATGTAGAAAATTATACCTTGTCCTCATTATCAAAGTCTATAAAATTGTATACAACTTTGTCCCCCTTAACATATTTTCATTTGCCACTCCTTCCAATTTCAAACAAACTTGGTGATTTATCCTCATATGTTATTGCAAACGTTGGAATATTACGTCTACGTGTGATGTTGCTGGTTACCATTGCAACAGTAACCTGGAAACCATGTCAGTCAGGTTCTGCGGTTGTTGTTGTTGTTTTTCTGTTCAAAATTTGCTTCCCAATGTAATATTGTCAGATAGTGGATAAAGGCTAAGATGCAAAATGTTTAGCAATTTTGGTTGTGGATGGTCCTGAACTGTTTTTCCTATTCCTTTTTTTTTTCTGTGTGACATAGGCATCAAAATTAATGATATATAAAATAGAAATATATGTTGTTGAAATAAAACAACTACCCCATATTTTCCTAGCAAAGATAACATTTTATCTTGTGTCATTTTGAATCTATCACATAAGGTATGCCTGTAGTGTCATTTTTTTATCATATCTCAAAATTCAAATATAATGGAATGTGAAACGTGAAATCTGTACATGTGCCTATATCCTACACAACACATCAAAATCAATGTACCTCTGATCCCCCCCCCCCCTCCCCTGGGCCTTATAGGATTGTATTCACCGTTTATCACATTATGTGACCCTGTATCACAAAGCCGCCAAACAGTCGGATGGCAAGCTTGGTCAGTAGACATAGATTTCTAGCTTAGAGCAGAGTCAAACTGAAAGAGCAAACTCTAAACTTTTAATTTAAACTTTTAATGACATAATGGAAAGGCCATCCCTATCCTATCTAACCAATATTCTATGGAAGAGTGTCTAATGATTGATAAAAAAACACATACGTTTTTAAGTTTTAGGATTTATTCAAGACTGCTAGCATCTGACCCAGGAGAGCTCTCTGCAAGGAATAGATAAATACCAGGATATTATCAGATTATAAAGACGTCTAAACAATGACGGTAATATAATAAGATTAAAACACGTTGCACTCATTATAGAACACATTTTCTTTAATATGACCAATGTGATCACAAGTAACATTCCCAATTGAGATTAAAACAAGCAATTTAATCTCAAAGCATTGCTAAGATTGCTTTGAAATGATCTCCTTAGAAAGTGACATCAAAGAGAACGCAAACCCAAAGAGCAATGTGAATTGAGTGAATTAAAGCAGCAACATTAGTAGAACACATCAGTGAAAGTTTGAAGAAAATCGAACAATCGAATGGAGGCAAAAAGTACAAATTTTCAAAGTTTTGGTGTTGGTATCACTGGATGAGGAGACTACTAGAGGTTGTGACGTATAGGTGGACAACAAAATAAGGAAAATATAAAGAAAATTCCACAAAAATGTTGGGTTTTTTTTCATGAAAATTACAACTTCCATCAACTTGATACTGACATGTTTTGTTATGGGTAGCAATTATTCCCCCTGCTTTCTGAAAGCGGTTAGTCAAGTGCTCTTTCATAATTCTAAAAGAAAAAAAACAGATTTTTGTTGAATTATTTTCTTTGTATTGTTGTCCACTCATACGTCATAACCTCTAGAAGTCTACTCACCCAGCGGTTCCAACACCAAACTTTAAACATTCATAACTTTTGCATCGATTATTCCATTTTCCTCAAAATGTCACTGATGTGTTCTACTAATGTTGCTGCTTTCACTCAATCCACATTGCTCTTTGGGTTTGCGTTCCCTTTAAATCCAGTAACTGAGGGTTTTTTTAAGGTTTTTGAAAACAAAACAAACAATAAATCTTTACAAATTGAAAGAGCACAAAACCACACAAGAATGTTATGAAACGAGCAGTTAACACCAAACCACACAAACAAGTGTTTAACGAGAATCGCTGGTTTCAAGTACACTCCATGAAAGCATATTGAAAGGGAAGTGCAGTACAAGCGGTTTTGGTAAGTACGACACTAGACACTTTACCTCACCAATGTCTCAGCTAATGAGAAAAGTTCTGAATGTTCTTCTATACCCGTACACAAAAACAAACACATATGTCTGAGGCTAAAAATACCCACATGTTATATGTTATAACAATTTATATATTAATCTGTCAATCTATTATTTCAATCAACCTATCTAGCTATCTTTCTATCTGTCTGTCTATCCAACTACTTACCAGTCTCTCTATTTCTCTACCTATCTATGTATCTATCTATTTATCTGTCTATCTTGTCATTCATCTAACTGTCTATCTATCTATCTATCTGTTTATCTATCTATCTGTCTATCCATCGATCTATCTATCTATCTATCTATCTATCTATCTATCTATCTATCTATCCATCCATCTATCTATGTCAATCCTCAGCCGCTACCATAGATTACATTTTCATTTCGGTGTCTGCCACGGCAATCGAGTCCTGTAGTTGACAACCGTTGCTCCAAGGTTTCATTGGATATTACTTGATGCTTTAAAGTGCCTATGCAAACGTTATAATTCTTTATAAATCAATTCACTGAAATTGGATTCTACTCATGGGCAATAACTTTGATATTCTGTGTCATATTTTTATATTTCTTTTTCATATTTCATTCAAACCGATTATACTCATGGACGATAACTTTGGCATGGATGCGACGTAACTTTGACATGGATACAACGTAAAAGCTTACAACGTATAGGGAGTTTAAGGCATACTTCATTTCAGATATACTCTCTATCAAACTATACTTAACTTTCTCCTTGGGCATTCACTTCGGTGGTAATACTGGAGCACTAAAAGCTCTTAGCGCAGTAATTTGAACAGGGCGCGATTTCAGAATGAGGGGAAAAGAGTGAATGGGTCGTCAGGATTAATTTTCTTTGGTTGCTGCTTCATTTTCTTGTATGATTTTTGACAATCACGATTTCGCCAAAGTGATGGGGGAAGGATGAAGTGCATTTTGTGCGTAACATAATATGATGACCACTAGCTTTAAAGCATTTGAAAAAAAAAATACATTCCACAGGATGTCACTGACGGGAATGTTGTCTACGACTCTTTTTAAGAAAAAAAGAAAGGATAACAAAAAGGCGATAAAAGAACGAACCAAAAAAAAAAAAAAAATCCAACTGAAATGAGAGTAAGTGTAAAGTTGAGTAAAGTATCCATGGTATCGGATTGGCAAGTAGAGAGACTTGGAGAAGGAGTTTGGGTTGAAGGATGAGTTTGGGATTTATTTTACAAGGCCGCTGAGGAGACTAAACGCTCCTTTAATGAGCAGGCACAGGAACCGAAGGCCATTAAGACTGATGGCAAGGAATTGAAAAATGAAAGGAAATACCCGTTATGTTATAAGGAAATGGCAGGAAAACAATCTCTTTACAGGCTGAAAGGCAGGAGCCAAACTTGGATGTGGCGGACGATGAAAACAGCAAGAACAAAAAGATTATGTGCAAATGAATGCTGGATCTGACGAGGAAATGCCGAGAGGTGACAGCATGAGGAGATACGGGGAAGACTGGCCGGTGTTCGGGTTTCTTGGGCAAGATGAACGACAACCAAGGCCGCGGTGGGTTTGTATCATAATATCAGGAAGAACGGAGGGAAGGTGTGAAGAGAGACCTATTTGGGGGAATTGAGGTACCGGGATAACGGTGGTTGAGGGAAAGGGGTACCAAGGGAGGAAACTGCAGGTTGCTTGCCAACCAATCCTTGTGGAGGAGGAATTATTGGTGAATGTGGAAGAGAGATGGAGGACGTATACATGATGAATTGAAAGAGAGAACATAATTTTTGGGTTTAGGTGTTCCGCAAATGTACGCAGGATGGCAACCCATGGACCACCTTGAACAGTAGTAATGATATTAATGATAATAGTAATAACATTGATGATGATGATGATGATGATGATGGTAATAACAATAATAATAATGATAATAGTGATAAACGAAATAATAATAAAACTAATTAAACACAAAATAATAATGATAAGTAAAATAAGAAAAAGGAAATTGATATTGGATTCTTCTTATCATTATGGTAAAAAATCATTATGATTTTTATAATTGTTGTTATCAATAATAGTTATTCACATTATATATGATTTTATCACGAAGAAAAAAATGTAAGAAGAATTAAAAGGGATGAAGAGTTAAGAGAACGAGGGAAAAATATGAGCATAAAAATCATGAAGATAGACAAACGAAGAGACAGATGCAATGAAATGGGACAAAAAATCAAAGAAACAAACACAAAGCAGACTTTTAACATAGTAGCCAGACGGACAAGCTTTCAACAAGGAGAAACTTGAAGTGTTGACAAGCCATGAATATAGATTCTTACATCCGTGAGATTGATTTCCTTGACTTTCCCTTGGGATTTGGTTACTTCCTGAAAAGGAACCTTAAACTGTGAGAATGTGATCTGCCTTACGATGCGCCTTATCAGAACCATTAATATCAATAGTTTTGATCTCTCAAAATGGTTGCGTATCCTGGTCAGCTGCTGTTTCAGTTGAAATTGTGTCTTTGATTTATCATCAGCATGAGCAGATGAACGTGGGAGTTTGTCTGTTTTGTTTTGCTGGTGTATCGTCATTACTGTTGTATGGCTGGTATGAAAAGAAAGGCTGTGAATTCTCAGTAAGCCACAGCAACGGAGGGAAAAAAAAGGGAAAAATGCTACATAAAAAAACCCGCATACTAATTGTGACAGTCCATGCGTTAACTAAAATATGACAGGAGGAATCGCCTCATTCAAATAAGATCATCTTTCCAAGCAATAACTGTCACATTCCACCACAAGGGTAAACTTTCGTTTTCTTTCTTGTACAGTTCATTGAGCTTCCTGATGGGCATTTGACCCTTATACAGTATCACGAAAAGAAGTTTTTTTTTTTGCTGTTTTTGTTTAGATTTTGTTTAAAGCCCATAAGCCATTCAAGCGAAGTCAAAAGATATCACCGTTTGTTTAATATAAACTGAGATTATAATCATCCGCGAAATTACGCTCTTTACCAACGTTCAGCAGATTTTAGTGCAAAACTAATTAAATGTTCTTACATAGTTTATAGTATACCTTGGCAAGTTATCAAGAAAAACAGAGGAATTAATAAAGAAATGCACATAGGACTGCTATAAAGGAATATTTATCTATTTAATAAAACTTACATAATTCAATACATTGATGATAATATTATAAAGACCAATCTATGAAATAAAAGTGTGTGTAGGTGTCTGTGTGTGCGTGTGTGTGTATGTGTACGTGTTCTTCCTTGTTGTTGTTTTCTTTGAGAAATGAAGCAACTACCATATTTTAGACAGAGGAAGATAAATCAGGATACAAATGAGATATATTCTGATGTGTAGATCAAAATATTCATCGACGTGCATTTCTAAGAAGATGAAATTACACTTGTAAATTTTGGCTAAGCCCTCCCCCCCCCCCCCCACCCTTAGCCGCACCGTTGGTACAGGACTATCCTTAGCCCACTTTCTGTTTACACTCGTTTTTTCCAAAGTGGGCTAGCCCCACCGATAGTCTGGTACTATCTGGCCCTGCAAAATAGCAGGGCTAACACCGCAATTGCGGTGCCAAGCAAGTGAGTGTAAACAGAACGAAAATATAATCCGGGGCTAAGCGACAGAGACGAAGTCCGACCCCCACTTACCAATCAGAAACGAGGTAATCAAGTGCTGCCGGTGCGTGAGTGTACGTGTACAGTGCACAGCGTAATCATGAATATTCATGTGGTTTGGAAAGTCCGGGGCTAAGAAATACGAGTGTAAAAAGGTCAGTTTTCTCCTTAGCCCCGGACAAGAGATAGTACGGGACTAATTGGCCAGTGTAAAAAGCTGAAAAAATGGTACGGGACTAACGATATTCCTGGGTCAGAGAAAGTCCGGGGTTAAGAAACACAAGTGTAAAAAGCCCTTAAGACGTTAGTATAGACGGAAATTCCCGTGAGGTGATTAAACAACAATGCGTATATAGAATGTCAGCGGAGTGACATAAGAGTAATTAGTTTTGCCACGGGGTCAGATAACATAGGAAAATAATTATATATCCAAATGATAGAGTAAAGAGATCAGATGAGGTCTTAAAGAGCTCTCAAATACTTAGAATCACTTTTTATTACTTCCCTTTCTATTAATTGCTCTTTTTTTTCGTTATCTTTTTTTTTTATACTAAGAGACCAAATCACTACAAGATACCAGTTTCTGAGAAGCTTCTTCCCACGGATTTTTCTTGAATTCTTTCGATCAGCTTAGACCACTCGAAGATGGCTCACCACCCCTACCCCCCCCCCCCCCTCTCTCTCTCTCCCTCACTCTCTCTCTCTCTCCCAGCTTGCGTCACTTCGTCGATACGTGTGCTTTCAAAGGTATCGTAGTATCCACTAGGCTATCATCCACTTACTTAAAGGGATAGTACAGTATTGGTGGAGATGAGAATGGGGCTTTTAACTTTTTGCGAGAAAACACTTATGATATAGTTTAGACCATACCATCTTAAGAGGAATTCAAAGTTTATTTGATGAAAATCAGGTTTGGAATGACTGAAACATCTAAAAACAAAGTAAAACAAAGCAATCGTAATAAAGTGTGGGTCCCACACTTTATTAGAATCGCTCTTTTTTTGATATCTCAGCCATTTTAAAACCAATTTTCATCAAATAAATGTTGAATTCCTCATAGAATTACATGCTCTTTCATATTTCATAAGAGGTTTCTCATTATTTCACCAAAAAATGTTAGACACCCGAAATATGGTCTGAACCAAAACTGTACGATTGCTTTAAAGAATCGTACCAAGTTCCTCTTGTTTGAAATTACATGCCGTTATTGTTGTTATGGTATATAAAGTGAAAAACAAAACGGGGCCCTATTCAAAAACAATTTATCCCAGGCAATACTTCGTTCAAATCAAACAATACTATGAGTATATCAAACGTTATTATCATTTAAAAATTGCTTTAGCTATTATAGTGAGAAGCTGCTACTCAGAGGTTGTGTAACATTTTATGTATAATGACTTTGAAATTATCATTATAGTTGCTATTTGCCCTGCTGCTGTCATTTCGTCTGTTTTGTTGTGATAGGAAAATCCAGACCATGTAGCAGTTACTATAATAGTCAGAAAGGAGGTGATTGTAAAAGCACAACGAGGGAAAATTCGGCAAAATCGGATAAAGATAAAGAAAGCTTTGAAATGGTGAAGTTTCTCTTACTTTCCTGAAACAATCATTCAATGATCTGAATATGCAAATAGTGAGTTCATGACACCATATCTTGTTAACTTGCCATACATAGTTTTCATATAAGATCTCAAGATTTCTAGGCGCTTTTTTTCATATGAAATTGTGCTTCATTGTCATATATTAAAAAAAAAAACTGTCTAACTAGCCATTAGTGTGTAGTTATTCAGCCAGGAACCACATTATGTTTCATATTTTTACAGCAGAAGAAACCAATTTGTACATGTATATATATATATATACATATATATTTGTCATTTCTTCTGTACACGATCAAGGGAAAAAAATCATAAGGTGGTGGCGTCATCAGGTGGCTGATTTCCATATTCATATTAACTGCTCAAGAACTTTTTTTTTGCAAAAAAATAAAGAATGCTTATCATTACATAATTTTCTCACTTTTTAATCCGATTTCGATGAACTTTTTATTACTGTGCCCGTAGAATATTTTTTTCCTATTCAAACTGGAATTTCCCTTTGAGAAGTTAATGACTATCAAATGAAATAGTGAAATCGATGTATAAAATATGAAATAGTTCCCAGATTATGTGTATGGCGCAAAGTGGATGTGATGATGTGCTGTGGGTTTTTTTTTTTTTTTGTATCTTTTTTCTAGATAATTATGTGTAAACGATTGCTAATAAGAGCGCAAATACAAAAACTACCAACCGCAATCAAATGACCGACAAAATAACATGTGTCTCAGTACCGAAGTGCGATTTGAAATTCAGATGGTAATACGACGATGAGAGTTTTGATGAATAATTCCTTCTTGGTCCAATAGTGATCACAGCCATTCACCTGAAGAGGTGATCCTTTACAGAGCCATATCACCGAGTCGTGTACGATATCAGCGGCACACTTAAGAGAAATCTGGGTGAGCGAATTTCGGGCAATAATCCATTAATAACGCATGTCCTCGAGAAGTGAATTATGTATAGTGTAACATTGTCGATGCCGGTTGACTTGAGACGTGGAACGCTATCCGGAAGGTATACTACTTAAGACACTCGAATCCGCTAGTCATCTTTATGATAATAATAATGCGAAGTATATCGCGTATAGATAGGGGATCAGTGAAAAAGAAGAATGACAGATAAATACTAGAAATACCAAGAAACGATTGATACTGAGAGGAAAATAGTTGAAGTGAAAAACAGAGAGGTCAATAATTTATAATAGATGCAATTATGGAAAGATAGATACATCAGCTCTTTGTGAGAGATACGATTCGAAATAATAGATGAATACATACAGGGAGATACGAAAAAGAGTGATATAAAAATTCGAGATAAAGAAAAACGAGATAAATGACAGCTACATGGAAAGATAACAACATTAACTGACTGATAGCTGACTGATAGCTGATAGATAGAAAGATAGATAGATAGATAGATAGATAGATATAGATAGATAGATAGATAGATAGATAGATAGATAGATAGATAGCGCTAGAGAGAGAGAGAGAGAGAGAGGGAGAGAGAGGGAGTATCATTGATTATGTCATGTAGTTATTTCCGGCGATGCTCTGCCACCATTTCAACAGATATCACAATGTAATATTTATTTCATCTTACATTAAAGTCTCATAAAGAATTACTTCCCCTGGCAAGAACAAAATGAAAGCAGTTACATTTGTAGCCTTAGCACAATAAATGGAACATGAACTCTGAAACTGCTCCGTAGTAACGGCAAAAACAACCAACATGACCAATACTTGTCACTCAGTTTATACTTCTGTATTATTAATCCATTGATCTACCGTTTTTCATATACTTTTGATTGATTTATGAATTTTATTTCTATCAATTTATCCCGTCAAGCTGATTCGGAAAATGCATCGTTGCCATATATCCTTCCACCTGCGCATATTAACAAGATTATTACACTTTCGGTTTATCTTCCACTAGTGCATGGCCTGCCATTGACGTAAAAGAGACTACCCTTCAAACAGTCCTTTGCAAAAGCTGATACAAATAAGATACAATAAATATGTCGAGGAAAACTTGTTTCCGCTCTTGTTAAACATGTTAAAAACATTTCTGACAACAACACCGCGAATATTACGCGTTTGTTTACAACGTTTGCATGTTATGTATCCTACAAAGATTGAGATTGATGTTAACTGTTAATAAGTATTTTCTTTTTTTTTTTAATTCTCAAGATTCATGCCCTTCAAATAATATGGAACACACTTACCTCACTTTAGTCACTTCCCTACTTTGAATGAACCCTTTCTCGAGAATCCTCAACACATCTCCGTCTCTCGCTGTCTCCATCATTGCTTATTTTCGCCAGCAACGTTTCACTCCGGTTATGTTTTAAAGTTGTTTTTGTTTTTAATGAATGAAAAAAAGCCGCGTGTACGTGTACTCAGACCACAAGCCCCGAGCAAACAAGTAATATCCGGCTTTCGCGCCTCTTCTCGATGTTCAAGAACATTGTTATATATACGCAGTTTACTATTTCATTTTTTTTTATGCCTCCGTTCAGAAGTGTTTTCGGGTTGTCCGTCTCGTCCGTCCATTCTTCCGACCGTCCGTAATTTATCATGTTTTGATAGCGTCACGTAGTAGCAGTTTGAGGTATCCTAATGAAACATGGCAGAGTATTAAATATTATGAGTGAACTAATTTGTGCCTATCTACTCAAAGGTCAAAGGTTAATGGTCTATTAGACAAACAGGGCATTCAGACGCTATATGTATATATATATATATATATATATATATATATATATATATATATATATAATTATCTAGAACGGTATAGCTACACCAAAACGGTATATCTATACAATGAATTTTATACGTCTGAACGCAGACTAAAGAGACGACGTATAACGAAACGACGTATAGCGAAACGACGATCAGAGCATCGTTTCGAACTAGAATTCGATAACGAATCAGCATTCCATCGTGTCCATTGTGCGTCTGAACGTATGGTGACCATAGAACAGTATAACTGGGCAGGGCTTAATGGGAGCGAACACGAAAGGTGACCTTGTACCTGTCACTCTTGACCATAACAACATGCGCAGTGGGAAACTGCACATCTGTACGACGTTTTCCAGAACGGTCGAAATTAGCGACTCTGAACATTCTGTCGTCCATACGATGATTCTTTATACGTCGTTTCTTTATCGAGTTTTGGTATAAACTGGCTTGCGTCTGAACAGGGGGGGGGGGGGGGTGCAAACATTATACTTTTTCCCCATATCTCAGAAATTTTACACGGTATCTTCATAAAACTTATAGTGTATATGCCTGTAACGCTCATTCTCTTGGGAATTTTCGGGTCGTAGGGTCAAAGGTCAAGGGTGAAAGATCAGGCTAAAATGTCAACACTTTATTCTTTTTTTTTTTCATTGCTGAAATTACATCTTTCGATACCATGGAGATTACTACATAAACCTGATCAAAATAGGTATATACATTCAGTACTCACAATGATTCTGAAGGGAAAGATCATTCTATGGGGTCAAAGGTCAAGTGAAAAATGTTAAAATTTCACAATTTTTCTCATACTTTGAAAATAGCTCAAAGCACTGGCATGAAAATTAATTTCACTAGTTAGTAATTATATGAAGAATAATTGTGAGTCATTGGGTTAAAGGGCAAGAGTCAAAGGTCAAGTGAAATGCTAAAATTCTTCAATACTTGCTCTCGTACACATTTGAGCCATCAATTCTAATGAAGCCTGGTTCACGGAAAGTAAACCTTCAACACATTTGTGACCAACATGTTATTTCATTCTTTTCTTTTTAACCGTCGTTTCATTAATTTCATGATGTACCCTGGACCTTTTGGGCGAATCATGCAATATGGCGCAGCCATCCGTCCCGTAAGCGACAATTTTGTGTGTGTATGTTTTATTTTTTGACTAACGTATAGTCTTTGTGTTTGTATGCAATGATGCCAAATGAATTAAACAAGATAAACATGATTATAATCACACACACACACACACACACACACTCACGCACACACACACACACAAATATTCACACACACACACGCGCGCGCACACTCACACACACACATACACGTATGAAATACTGAACTTATAGCGTCCGAGTTGGTCCTTCGCATTTTTTTTTTCATCCCTCAAGGATGGCATGTATACCTAAAACGAGGAATTAATTAACTCGATCTCTTACAATGTACCTTAGCCCCGGGGTACGCTCGTCTGGCGGATGCCTAATCTTCGCACCGGTAGTAGGTACTAGTCGCTCCCGAATCGAAAAAAAAAAAAAACGTTCATTTGATGATGGATGGAGCTTGAATGCGAGATGCAGCAGCTTAGGAGTGTTCTCTCTTGCGCTGTGTGGCGCCGCTCGACCACACCATCTCCCTGCAGTTCTGAACCACGGACGTTTTACGTTTTTAGAAGAAGACCTTCGGTGCGTGAATGCGAAGCATCAAAGCTGCCGTAACAGTAATGTATAGGCCACCATGCTTGTAAGGAGAGCGAACACATGACCTTCCCCCTTCCCACTGGCGATTGATTAATGAAAAATATTTTGACGAGAAGACGGTGGTCTTAATGAAAATATCAATCTGAATGAAGCGGGAGGGCATTGCGTATTTTAGCTGCTGATTGCCTTGAGCATTTTTCCCCTAGTTTCGTATTCTTTTCTGTCTTTTTTTTTCCAATCCTTGGTTCCACAAGTCCTCCTCTATCTCACGCACTCATCTGCGCATATTTTTCAGCTCTCTCTCTCTCTCTCTCTCTCTCTCTTTGCATACAAACATGCATATATCTTATGTTCGTGAAAACTGTTTTTTTTCTATTATTTTCATGTTTTGCCTTGATTTTTCCTGGTTCAAGTCCTTGGTCCCACATTTTCTTCATGTCTTACACGCACCCGATCGCCCATGATGCATCCTTGTGTGTATACGTGTCTCTCTCTTTCACCCTGGATATATAAACACACACACTCACACACACAGACACACAGACACACACACACATATGTATGTATATATATATATATATATATATATATACATATTATATATAAATACATATATATATTATATATATAACATATGTATATATATATATATACATATAAATATATATACGTGTGTGTGTGTGCGTGTGTGTATGACAAAATCAAAATACATGACAAAATCATATACATATCTGTATTTATACATATTTATGTGACCCTGCATCACAAAACTAAACAAGAAAGTCGCCAGAAATGGGTTTTGAAAGAGCAGACTCTTAAAGGGGAAGGCTAGTAACTGATCAGTGGGAATCAGTGGAAATGCTGGGAGATGATTGTTCCAATTCTTATGGGATTCATTCAAGAGTTCATTGTATATCTATTGTTGTGTGAAAATGATTTGCTTCAGAACGGTCTCATATTCAAGTAATGTGCAGATTAATGCTCCGTCACTGACCAGGGACGCTAACCTGGAAGCATTAAACTGCACATTACTTGAATATGAGACCATTCTGAAGCAAATCATTTTCACACAACAATAGATATACAATGAACTCTTGAATGAATCCCATAAGGATTGGAACAATCATCTCCCAGCATTTCCACTGATTCCCACTGATCAGTTACTAGCCTTCCCCTTTAACTAATGATGTATAACTAAATATTGGAAAGAATATTGGAAAGAAAGCACACATTCTGGAGAAGTGTGAATTGAGAAAAGAAGCACTGAAATGCAGGGTCTATTCAAGCGCTTTAATCTTCACCAATCTTTACAGATAGCTGTGCAATAAATAGAATAAAAAACACGATGTAAACCATACGAGCAACAATAATGAAGAGGTAATCAGATTTAGCTGAAATCGAGCATGCTTTATTAACACATTCTGTCCACCATAACTACTACTTTCATAGCAGTGGCATTATCTTTTCAAAATTTATTATAGTTCAAAGTGAAGAGTGCACAAAGGATTTTCAAGAAAGGAAAACGGGCCTCTATAGACATTCGTGCATTCACTATGCAACAAAAAAAAAAGTTGTGAAAAAATGCTGAAAACACGCTTTCCCATTTATTTTATGATCCCAAACTTAGGAATAATGTAGAGGAATAGCTCTTTCAGAAAATATGAACAACTCAAGATTGACTTTGTTGACCCGTTTCGCCTATTTTTAGTCCTCACGTAAAATCAAAGGGTGCAATTTTTGTTGGTTATGTGATGCAAGGTCACATATACAAACATTATATCTTTTATAATAAATTTATCCTCTCTACACCTGCCTTTTCTACCGCACAGCTATTTCATCTCGTCGTGATTGTTCTCCTCCGTTTACGAATCTCTTAACTTCTCGTCTTTCAATCACTCTTAATAGCGGCGCACCTGTGATGGTGGACATCACTCGTTTGTTCTTTTTTTTTCAAATCGTTTCCTAGTACACGCCGATAGCATTTGGGCCGACAAGTCGTTGACCTCGCCATCTGTTTCCCGTCAATTTCTGGGAAATTTCTGGACTTGTAAAGATGAGAGCGACAGGATAGAGAGCGCGCGTCGGGAGAGATACCTGTTTAGTAGATGTTTATTGTGATGAGCTTTTCACATCTGCTCAGCAGTTAAAAGACAAAGATTTCCACGAAAAAAAAGAAGAAGAAATCAAGCGCATCTGTTGGTGAGATATATCTGGAGGCACGTAGGGAGCGGAAAAAACCCCAGAAAGCGTTTCTCATTGCATCACTGATTATGTTCTGTTGTACATTGTAAAGGCAATGAAGAAACTGTATTGCTGTACATTCTAAAGGTAATGAAGAAACTTACCTTGTTAGCAATTAATGTTTATGTATATCCATTTACATGTATGGTACCATCAATGTATATGATATATGTGCATGAGCAATGATATAATGCAGGAACCAATAAAATCAAATCAAATCAAATCAAATCAAATCAAAGTAATCAAAGTATACTTTGCCCTGTCACGTTCAGTATAGATCTGCTGCGTCTTTGAATATTTTTATGAGATATATAGCGCAATACAAATGCTGTGAATCATCATCATCATCATTATCGTAAAAAAGATGTGTGTAACATAACTATATCATTGCGTGATATTCTCAATTTTTGTAAATAATAGTGTGGTGTGTTTCTTTTTTCAATTACTCCGTGTCCTCTTAAGTGAACACGGGTAGGTAGGTTGAAAGTAATAGCGAGATTGCAGAACATGCATTAGCATATTCTTGCTTCCGATATTTTGCAATTTGACTACACCTTTCATTTATTCAGTTGGTAACATTTGTATAGTATAACGGCTATAGTTTTCAGGCTAATTTAAAAAAATGCAGATAGTCGATCATCAAAAGCTCGGTGAGTTAAAAAAAAAACCAAGTTACTGAAGGATGATGATTTTCGTAAATTAGAACACGCCATGAAATTTGCAAGTCAATAAATCGTCTGTTGCCATGAAATCATCTTCGAAAAGAGACAAAAAAAAAAGAAGAAGAAAAAGGAGTATGTTCTATCTTGGTGATGATACAGGCGTCAGATATCTGAGATAATTGAAATGTGTGACTGGGTCCAACCCCCTTTTTTTTCTGAATCAAACTACGTAATTGCCATTTCGCCCGAAGGAAGACGTATCTCAGTGATATTAGGTTGTAATACTTGACCCACCTCCGACTCCATTATTAGATCACTTCCTAATTTGACCCCCTGGACATTATTCTGTCGCCGTCAATTCATACTGTGTGCACAGGCTTTTGGTACGGGGAAGAGACGGTGAAGAGAAGTGAAAAAAACACAACAACAACAGCCACGTTAAATATGGGAGGGAGTCTTCTTACGAATGTAGATTGAATTTGTTGTTACCTAAAAAATCAGTGAGAAAACGCTCTCATGTAAAATGCACATACACACACACACACACACACGTATTCTGATAAAATAATGCGGGGCAAAACCAAAAAAAAAAAAAACAAACTACTGCAAAGAGATAAAATGTGAAATCGGTTGAGTGCATTGCAGATTGTGATTTCTTCTTTTTTTTTTAAATTCCGGTAGCATTTTTAGCGTATATAGTCATCGATGAACCATTCAGACTGATTCAACTAAGGACGCATCTCATTGCTATCTTCATAAGTTGTCATAAATTGTCATAAGGTAAAGCATTATAAGTCGATAATGCGGTTATAGTTCGTTATTTCGAAGGTTCGTTATTCCGAAGATTTGTTAATCCGAAGATCCGTTGTTCTGAAGGTTCGTTAATCCGAAAATGAAATAAGGTTCGTTATTCCAATGGTTCGTTAATCCCAAAAAAGAAAGAAAGTTCGTTATTCCGAAGTTTTGTTACGGACCCTATTTCATTTCCGATCAACAAACCTTCGGAATAACGAACCCTATTTCCTTTTCGGATAAACGAGCCTTCGGAATTAGCGAACCCTATTTCATTCTCGGATTAACGAACCTTCGGAATAACGAACCTTCGGAATAATGAACCTTCGGAATAACGCCACAAATGTTCGGATTAACGAACCCTTTTTCATTTTCGGATTAACGAAACTCTAGATATGGGGAATTTGTGTGTTTCGGATTAACGAACCTTTGAAATAATGAACAGCTCCCGATAGGACAGCATTGTTCCTGATACCCCAAAGAAACAACACGGCGGGGAAATGCCATTCTACATTTTGCAGAAAGTCAGGACCTCCAGCAAGAAAACATTTCCGTTTTTTTTTTTCTCTCATTCTCTCTTTCGCAGCTGCATACTAGTTTTATGAAGGCGCCATTATGTTTAATGTAATACACTGTGGACCATTATCAGGGAGTCTCCAGAGCATTTATGTAATACATTTTATTCTTTTGATTTTCCTGGCACTTCACGCCGAAGAAAAGAAAATGTAGGCCTACCCAACTATGTGTACGAAGTAACCCTATGGCGTTTAATGCATTTTCAAGGCTGCTTAACTCTATTCAATCTCAGTATGTGACAGAAGGTAATGTACCTTATTCAGTATCTAATTCAAGTACCTGACTGAAAAGGAGGCTGTGAAGTATAGGGTCTATTTCTTTATAATACTAACCGGTGTTCTGTGAGATGAATCTACGTTCTACGCATGGGACTATCATATATTGAAGTAGTCTTCTCGTCCAGGAGTTACTGCACAGATACTTCAAAGATTCATAACTTTTGAACGGATTGTCTGATTTTCCCCAAAACTTTCAATAATGTGTTCTACTATTAATATTGCTGCATTCACTGAGTCGACATGTAGGCCTATATGATGTTGGACTTGTCCTTCAAAACCAATGTGTACCATGAATTGGAGCAGTGATTAAAAAATGTTTGAATTATCACACCTGAGGCAGATAGGGTATAGTTGTATCACAAAACATCCTACCATTTATTACAATCTTATTTGGCAATAAAGCCGCAAATATAAAAAAGGAGATATCACTGATTTTCTCAATTAACCACAACTGTAGACGGTTTAAAAACAATTTCATATTGAAGTTGTTAACATTTTTTTTTAATCTATATGTTACAGTACCTAACATTGATTATACTGATTAACATTTCTATGTGGGTTGTTTCAATCCCTAACTCACTTTGAAGTACTAAACCTGTTTGTTTTAGTTGTGTTTTTTTTCCATCTGGGGATGATAAATAGTGGCGTTTAAGGTATTAGTATGATATTTGTCATGCGCCTTTTATTATTGACCTGTGTTTTAACCAAATACTGCATTGAAATGGGATTGTTACGGTTATCTGTTTTTTACTCTGGGCAAAATTCTTTGGAAAAGTGTTGTTTGTTGTTGCTTTTTTTCCCTCTACCTGGTGTCTAGCTGTACATCATTATCAACAGAGCTCCTGGCTGGTTTCCGTTTTCATGAATAATCCATCTTCTCCAGCATCCGTGTCATCATTCAGCTACCTCCTTATTGAACCTTAAGATTACATTACTGTGGTGTATCGCCATATCTATTTCATTGCAATCTTACAATCTTAAAGCATTCATTGTTGGTGTTTAAAAAAAGGCATACACTAAAATGTTCAATTTCATATGAATACCTTTGTTATCCATTTCAAATTAAATGTTCCGGATGAAAAAAAAAAGAAATAATAATTTCAAAAAAGGAAATGATAGGATGTAATTATTTTCTCATTTGGCAATATTCGGTATCATATAAAGCAAAATGTAATTGCTTGTTTCCCTTGAAAGAGATGGTTTTGTTTGAGATGGGGTTTCAGGTTTCAGGTTTTCAGGTTTAGTATTTACTTTAAGCGAATTACCATATACGGTATATGCTGTTATGGCTGCCATTATTAAAGATTACTGTAACGAATTCAGATAATGTTATAAATATACAACACATTCTATTTTCGAAGAACTGCATGTTAAAATGAGCATAAATCATCACATCTTAAACACATCGACCAATTAGTGCTGAAAGTAACGAAAACGTGATCAATATAAAACGACATGATATGAGGATAATTTTTGTTTTCAAGTGATAGATAGATAGATAGATAGATAGGTAAGTAGATAGATAAAAGAATAAACATATAATAATACTGTATGCGGAATTTTAGTGCACTATAATATGAAACGAGTATATTATACTCGTTTGATAAAACAAACAAAACAAAAACCTTGCGTTTAGACGTTGTTGATTTAATTTCCTATCGGTTAATAAATTGAAAATGTTAGGCCATTGCCCGCTTCCCTTGCCGTAGGCCCATAAGTTCATAGTTTGGTTTCATTATGATATAGACTCCTATAACCTACTGTATTTGCGTTTTGCCTCATGTCTGTAACATACACCGCTATTACGTTATTGCCTTTTCGATATGTCTATTTGTCCCCATATATTTGATCATATGATATCATTGTACACCCTGATTGTTTATCCGCATCTGGATCCCCTGTTGTTGTTATTTTCTTATTTTTATCGATGTCCTCCTCCTCACCCCCCCCCCCCCCCCCCTTCCCTTCTTCTGTGGGTCTTTATAACCGAGTAACATTTTGCCGGAGGGTATAGAGTGATGAATGTTTTCATAACATCTTGAGAAGATTGGTACGGCTCCTCTTTCACTTTCTTTCTCTCTCTATTCCTCTTTCGATTCTCCTTCCACACTCTCAGTCCTTCTATACTGCGGGTAAGAATAACAGAGTTGGAACGTGATGATAAAAGGTAGGAATAAACTAAACGTGCTATTTTTGGCTTTTGATTAATACAATCAAGCAGAATGCTCGATTTTACAGATTTTGCAGCCATTTCGAGATATCGACTCGACACTTGAAATAGAAATAGACCACGGAGTGCGATGGAAACCTCTTCTCAGGGTTTAACGAACTTACGAAGAGAGGTGAAGATAAAGTAGTTTGAAAAAAAAAAGAATAATGGCATCTATATAGCAAGAGATTTCACATTAAAAAGGGAGCGGGGGTGGAAATGGTATGGCGTATAATCGTTATACGGCCTGCAGCAACCCGGCCTTGATGTGGCTGTTATTTGTAATAAATTTGTTTCCCTTTATTTTGTCAGCATGTCTTTTTCTGCTCCATAATCGTTGCTGATGTCCTCTTTATTCCTACTCCTCCTCGACAACTACATTATTGTTGTTTTTGTCTATGTGTGCGTGTGCGTGTGTGTGTCTTTCTGTTGTCAACTTTTTTTTTACTGTCGTCATTAATGTTTTCGTTAGCATTCATTACCAACGATTCGTATACCTTCCCTTGCACCTATTTTCACCTTCATGTGTGTCTTCTACGTTATTTTTTTTTATGGCAATCTGAACCATGGCAAAGTAACAAGCGGTATCCTTTAATTCCAAAACCCTAATTGTTTTGAGAAGGGATTCGAAAATTGATCAGCTGAGGGTTTGTATAAATTGTGAGCCCATTAATCACATTGCATGTCACTCGCGGAAGTGAGTGCGACATGAATCTCACTTGCGGTAAAGTGTCCGTTGATTTAATTTCAGACACGTTTTTTTTTTTCGTTTAAAATGGAAAAGAAAACATTGTCGAAATACCCAAACATATCAGTGCCTGCAGCCTGACATGCATGCAACCACTCTTACGAAATTTCAATATAACCATTTAATATAAAATCGAATTTCTATTACTTTTCTAAAAGAGAGGAAGAATGAAAGCAGTTAGAAAAATAGGAAATGTACAGACACGCATACACATCCTCTCTCACGCACTTAAGCATGCGCATACAAACATACAGACACACAAACATTCACAGCAGTAGGCACTGACTTCTTTTTTTTTTTGGCATTTTCCAATACCATAATCACTTCCATTCCTCAAGCTCGAAAATTTCACGGGCTTTTGGCTTAACACTCGCTTCGACATAACCTACAAGCTGCATGACCGCAGGCAAGATGCCTTTCATGTTTGACATTTCATTTTTTTTTTTCATAGACTTGTAGGTGGTCCATGAGATCATTGGCATTACCGTTGTAGGGCGCGACCCAATATCTCTCTCCAGATTAATTCAGAACATTCGATCCCCACTGCTACCCCCAATCCCTCACCCCCTCGTCCAGGCCTGTCAAATGTAATCGAACCGCATGGAATTAAAATGTTGGTACCGCCGGAAAAAAAAAAAAGAAACTGATGATGCTGAAAATATATCTATCAATAATCAGTTCCTTCGAGGAAGTGATATTGCATACTGTTCTTGTGGAAATATTCATACATATACACACGCGCAAACACACACACATGATAGGCCTACACATATATACATAATATATATAGGTATAAATATATAGAGTATATGTATATATATATATATATATATATATATATATATATATATATACGTATATATATGTATATTGCGACAAACCAACGAAATGATGCATCCGTCAAAAGCACAGTTTGTAGTTCAAGTCCCCTTGGAGTACGTTCCATTCCCATAGAGCAACGTCTTGTACGGTTTCACTTATTCTACCTCATCCATAGGCACACACACACACTCACATACTCGCACACACACATACACACATACTTAAGTGTGTATTTTATAACCTTTTTTATCAATAATAAAACAAACAGGTTTTCAGTTTTAGTCCACAATAATACTTAAAAAGCTGTATGTAAATCACAGGCACCTGCCAACTTACTGTTAAAAAACAAAAGAAATAGTTGGATGCAATCCAAAGAGGCTGGTGGAAGGAGAAGAAATGTAGATAGGTGACCTTTTGATCACTTTGAACGAAACAATGCTCAATTCCATCCCTAACCGTAATTAAAGAAGTCTGGAAACTGGACATAAACCTCCCATTATCAAATTTCGTAGGTAAGCAAAATGCCCCACGAGTCGAGGATTCATTTCAAAGGGAATGACTCACAAAGTGTTTCTTTTTCTGTTTTTTTTTTCCTCTTCTTCTTCTTCCTTTTTATTGATCCTTTAGTCCACGAAGTCTGGAAATTCGATACAAATTCGCTATAGAAAATTTTGAAGGAAAACACGCGACTGCTGTCCAGGGTAAATTTACAGGTCAGTGGTTACGGCTATGTAAATAGCTAAACATGAAGCGCATCTTTATAACATTACGGTGTAGGCGTTCAGTTACGGTGTAAAAAGAAACGAACATTGTATTCACATACTGAATGACTATTTTCACTTAAGGAGCTGTAAAAATAGGTCTCGTTCGTTTATAAACCAGCGTGGACGAAGAAGGCAATATTGTATCCTAAATATAGCTTTAGTTTCATGTGGATACGATTGGACGATTGGACGCTTTAAACAAGTACGAGGAAATCGAGTCGCGAAATTGATATCCATAGAATGTTTTGAAGAATGCGAAAACAAAACTTCAGTATCTTCTTACGTAAGTGCTTCGACGAATTCTCTCTCTCTCTCTCTCTCTCTCTCACTCCTCCTCTGCTGTATGTTACTCAGCATATTGCTTATGTTTGTTGCAGTTTACTATAATGATTGTTATGTTTACATACATACATATAAATATATATGTGTATATGTATATATATATATATATATATATGTATATATATATATGATATAGGCTCTATACATTCATTTATATATACAATATCAAGGAAAATGAGGTTTTCTCCCTCTAATCATCAGGTTTTGAGATGTACGACATTCTTAAGAATCTGGGGCTTAAATGCGTTGGGTTTGATATGGGTTGCCTTGTGCATCAAAGTTTTGTGAGGTTATGTCCGATTATAAATTAGACTCATGATCTGTATTCGGTTTATTTCTTGTGTAGTCTATATAAGTACTGTGTTCCTCTGCATTGCCACCTTCTCACATACACGTATCTGGTCACAGCTAAAGATGTCATCACTGTTTAAGATGTTATCACTGTGTAAGATATTATTACTGGGTAGTTAAAAGAACAAAAATGTAAATTTCCTGTCTTCATATTAACGTCAATAAAATGTTGAAACCAGCGCACCGTTTATGAAACTTGTCAGCCCTGAAAAGTTGTCTGTCTCTGTCAATTGAAAGTCAGCGACCACACTACTCAGCCAATCAAAACCAAGGATTTAACTGACATTGTGACAGATTGACAATTTGTCAGGGTTGACACCTTTCATGAAACGGTGCCCAGTATCCACTGTGAAATTTGATTATTTGTTTTTTTTTTGTTTTATTGTATTTTGTTTTTGTTTTTGTTTTTGTTTTTGTTTGGACTTTTTTCTGTTTTCATGAGAGCTGCATTATGAACACGGTCTGGAATCGTCCTTCAAGGTTGTCACAACTTTTTCTCTGTATAGTTTCTGCTGGAAAGAACACAGTGTCCCACAGTGTGAGAACCACATTGTGAACACAGTGTGAAATCTCTTCACACTGTTAAATTCGAGCGTTTTAACAGTGTGAACACAATGTGAGTCTTCAATTCACAGTGTGAAACAAAGCATTACTATGTGAACATTCCGTGAAAACCACATCACAGTGTGAAATCATCTTCACATTGTTAAAATCTAGCTTTGTCCACATAGTCGACTATAATTATGAAAACACTGTGAACACACTCTGATCACACTGTGAACACACTCTGATCACATTGAACACACTCTGATCACACTGTGAACACACTGTGTTCTTTCCAGTATGGCTGATACATGCAGCGGGGCTTCAAGCCGACTAGTTCTAAATAGACCAGACCTGCATAGGAGTTCTCATTTACCATCCTCCAGAAATATAACCAAAGGTGAAAGTAGGTCATCCAAAGATTCTTATGATCAAATGTGAACATACAGGTCCAAAACCACGATTTAATCATAACATCGCAGTGCCGAAGATGTTTGAAATGGTCTCGGAAATTATGTCATATTGTCTTTGCCATGCCTGCGGGGATAATTTTTCATATTTTCCTTTCATCACGTAGAGATTTCTTATCAACCCAGATCGAGAAGCGATCGAAAAGATATGGTAGAAAGTGGCAGAGTTTCTGATCGGAGTCCCAGCATTGGAATGGTTTCAGAGGATCATATCAAACATTCTTAGGGGTCACACTTACTAAGGACTATCGTGGTGTGAATGAGGTTATTCATTATGTTTGAGATTGGATAATTCAACTTATCTGCGTTATATCAACTCCACTTTCCTTGTGTCTTTGTTTTTATTCATTTTTTTTTTTGGGGGGGGGGGGGTCTCAATTTTTTTTCGTTCATATTTCTAATTCTTTTTTTTTTTCATGAATGAGTGCAGTTTTGCCCAACACCATTTTGAGTATTGTATTCCTGGGGAATGAATTATTTTCTTCTTTTTAGTCATTTACATTTTCTTTTTAAAAAAGCCATGGAATCCACAGGAATCGACAAAACAGTAGATTATAATTTCAAAGAAAATAACTTTGGCGTAAAGGGGTATTGCCGGGACAGAATTCCCTGTCAGCATATAACTGACTTGCCTGTGTTACGAAGCCATTCATTAATTCCTCCTATCAATGTTCGTTCCTACCCCCCCCCCCCCATGTATTATGTAACCACCCTAGAGACTAATAGAGTATATAGTGAGGGCACCCGGAAAGGTCCATTGTATTCATTGGTGAAAGATATCACTAGAAACTGTTATCACGCCCGCTCTAGAGTGACGTATGTGCGATAACGCAGCCAATCATCAACCTTCCGCTTTTCTACACATGCAGACACCTCCACGTGATTAATGTCGCAACCCCAATCATCATTATTTCGTGAAATATTGGAGGGGTAAAGAGACAGTCAAGAGCGTGTGCGTCTTCATGAGTGAATGCATATATGTGACTGTGGGTAAGTGATTGTGTGCGTGTGTGCACGCGCGCGCAGGCAAACTACAAGAACACAAGATAGGTATTTGTGTGTATGTGTGTGTGTGCGCGCGCGCGCGTTGTTTTTCATTAGAACTATTGATTTATTCACAATGTACCTGAAAGATTTTTAAAAAAGCATTAGTTTTCGAATAATAATGACACGTGCAGTATACATAATATTGCAAGTCAGTGGATTGATGGGTGGGATTTTTTTTTTCTGCCCGTGTGTCAACGTCCCAGGGGTTCGGAGCTATAAGAGATGATGTCAGGGAAAGACTCCAAATTGGTATCAAGTCTCAGCTACAAGAATACAGCTTTTAGATGCCACCACAGCATTCATGTAGGATGAATCGTTATGTCAACCATTGCCATATTCCGTAAAGTGAAACTTACTGTATCTTTCATCGACGTTACTTCGGAAAGAGAATATGAATCAGTGTCTACACCTCAACATTAATTTATATTTAACTACTGATTGACGTCGATACTTAAAAAAGGGTGTTTATGCTTAATTCTGTTAGACGGGACTTAATTCCAGATAAGCACATTAACAAAACAAATCAAACAAACAAAAAACGTGGGAGAAAGGGTTCACGAGCAGCCACTGACACTGATTTGTTAGATTTTCTGAGTATTTAGGCATAATTGTATTCCTGGCTGTATCAAAAATCAACAGAAAATAATAATTCCAATGTGCATCTAAAACAAAAATCCATGTTATTGCATGTATTATGGTTATTTTTTCAGCATAACCCCAATTGACATGATGGCTGTTAAAGTGATTCGAGAAGAAGTAGAAGAAGATGATTTTTTCAGCATTGCAGAGATAGGCTACCTAGTATAGACATACGCAATATAGATAGAGGGATATATATATATATATATATATATATATATTTATATATATATATATATATATTTCATTCATTTCATTTATTTCATTTCCAACAACATTTTCATACACAAAATAACACAACATCAATGCAATGTAGTAACAAAGAAAAATACGTGAAGTTGACAATACTACGCATCACAAAAGCAAAGTAAACAATGAAAATTGAATTGAAACTAAAGTTGCAGGAAATGGAGGAGACATGCTAAAAAGCTAAGCTTGTATTTTGCAGTCTCCTCGTGGACAAAAAGACTAAATAACATAAAAAAGCAATTAGCTAGACATAATATATCGGTGTACAACACAACAGACCTATACATATAAACAAACAAACAAACAAACAGACGGACAAGCAAACACAAGCAACCTCTCTTGTAAAGAGAAAGATAAGAGAGAAAAAACAAAACACAGTAAAGGAAAAAAGAGGAAAAGAGGAAATTATTTTGAAAGAAGAAACAGAAAGAGACAAGAGGACAGGGAAAGGCGAGAAAGGAGAAGAGATGAAGGGTCTATACCAGCACACGCGAGGCACATGATGCGGTGGATCACCGAGGTATATGTACATAATGTAGGAAAGGAATAGATAAAAGAAAAGAGTGAATATAACGAATATAAAAGAGAGCTCAGAATTAAGGCTAATTAAAATATAACTCATTCAACTATATAAGAATTTATGAACAACTTCTTCAGTTTAATTGTGAATGTGTTTAAACTTAGAACTTGCTTCATACTATTATCGAGAGTGTTCCAAAATTTGGGGCCAGTAAAAGAAAACATGGATTTAGCAAACATAGTCCTAGTTAATGGCAAATGAAATGAGTTGGATTGCCGGGTAGGATAAAAATGAACAGATCTATTTTTAGTGAACATGGACTCAAACACAAATGGGAGAGAATTATTGGTAAGTTTGTACATGAATTGTCCTAGGTGTAACAAATACAAGTCCTTAACTTTTAAGATTTTGTTTTCACGGAATAACACATCAGTATGACTTCTCCACGATTCATTGCAAATAATGCGAAGAGCTTTTTTCTGTAACAAAAGTAGTCTTTCCAAATGAGAAGAATGTGTGTTTCCCCAGGCGAGTATACCATAATTCAAATAAGGTAAAATCAGAGATGAATATAACATTAAAAGAACATTTTTGGGTAAACAAAATTTAACTTTGTTTATAACACCTATATTTCTTGAGATGATACGGCTTATGGAATCAATATGTAAATTCCAAGTAAGTTTACGGTCAATAATCAAACCTAGGAATTTGATTGAAGAAACTTCTTCAATAACTGTATCATTCAGATATACATTTCTAGGTACATTTTCTAAAGAGTTACTAAAAATCATACATTTAGTTTTTTTAATATTTATGGACAATTTATTTGCTCTTATCCATTGAAGTAATTTATCCAATTCAACATTTAAAACATCAATTAGCATATTAGGATCAGAATGTGACAAAAAAACATTAGAATCATCAGCAAATAATAGAAAGGAAAGAATACTTGATGAATTCGGCATGTCGTTAATGTAAAGGATGAATAAAAGAGGTCCAAGCAAACTTCCTTGAGGCACTCCACAATTAACATTTTGCATGACAGATGTACGCCCATTAACATAAACAAATTGCTTACGGTTAGAAAGGTAACTTCTAAACCACTCCAAGGCCTTTCCTCGGATACCATAATATGATAATTTATAAAAAAGTATATTGTGGTCAATGGTATCAAAGGCCTTGGAGTAGTCCAGGAAAACGCCGATTGTATGATGAAATTGATCGATAGCTTTTGAAACTTTATCTAAAAAGGTAAGTATTGCGTGGGAGGTGTTGTGGTTTTGCCGGAAACCAAACTGATAATCAGAAATTATTTTATGAATATCCAAAAACTTCAATAATCTAAAATGAACAACTTTTTCAAGTAATTTCGAAATAGAAGTCAACAAAGATATAGGTCGATAATTGCAAACATCTTCCCTATCCCCTTTTTTATAAATAGGAATTACTTTAGAAATTTTCATATCCTCAGGGACAACTCCGTTACACAAAGACAAATTAAAGACGTGTACTAATGGATCAACAATAAAATTGATAATATTTTTCAAAAGAACATTATCAATACTGTCATGCCCGGCACTTTTCTTGTTTTTCAAATTCTGAACAATATCTAACAATTCATTTCTCTCTAAAGGAACAAAAAACAGTGAGTTAGGATTACGAGTTTGTAAAAAATCAAAAAAATTATTTTGACTATCCGGAACATTGTGAGCAAGATTATTGCCAATTTGTGAAAAATACTGATTAAAAATATTTGAAATGGATGTAGCATCATCGATAATCAAATTGTTATGTTTGATTGTGGTAATACGCGGTTTCTCCGTATTTTTATTAATAGCTGTATTAATAATTTTCCACGTATTTTGAATATCATGTTTAAACAAAAATAACTGATTAATAAAATATTTACGTTTCTCGCATCGTATTACTTGCGTGAGAACATTCTTATATGAAGTATATTTATAATGAGATTGCTGAGTGCGTTTAAGTTTATCAACATAATACAAATTATTCTTACGGTTAATCGATCGCAACAAAGATTTAGAGATCCAAGGCAGCCTAGGATATCTTTTGTAATTGTTACATTTTTTTCTAACAATGGGAACATGTTTATCCAAAATGGAAATTAACCTTTGCATAAACAAATCATAAGATTCAGTTGGATCCTCTTTATCATAAACATCAGTCCAGTCCACAATGTTTAGCTCGTCTTGTAACCTAACTATATTGTCAGGTGTTATTTTCCGGAAACTTACCATAGGAGGCTTTAAAGAAATTCTACGGTTAAGGGGTATATAAGTGAAGATGGGATAATGGTCAGTTAAATCTGATAAAATAATTCCAGAGACAGGTAAAGGGCTGATGTTACAAAATATATTGTCGATAAGTGTTGCAGAGTGATTGGTAACACGAGTTGGTTTTGTTATAAGCGGTAAAAAAGACGAGGAAGTCATTATATCCAGAAAATTTTGGGCATTGTTTAAAGTCTGAAACTTTGACAAATCAACATTAAAATCTCCCATAATAAAACAATCTTTATTATTAAAAGTTGGGTTTGATAATAAGGATTGTACGTAATCAAAGAAATCATAGATATTTGAATTAGGAGGCCTATATAATACTGACACAATTATATTCTTTGAATAAGGGACCTTAATTTCAATAACAAGTGATTCAACAATTTCACTCATACAGTTCAATTCATCATGAATAACATAATCCAGATTTTGTTTTACATATAAGGCAACGCCTCCGCCCATTCTCTGATTTCTACTATTATGTATGAAATCATAACCTGGGAGTGAGAACATAGAAGTAGAACCCTGAGTGGTCCATGTTTCACTAAGACCTATTACATTAAAAAAGGATCCATGAGTGCCATCCATGAATAAGCGAAAATTATCAAAATTATGATTCAAACTCCTTATATTCAGATGCATTAAAGACAGATTATTGTCACAATCATTACCTTCAACGAAAGATTTGATATTGTTAATAGTGAAATATTCTGAACTTGGATATTGTTCATTGTTATTCTGACAAAAATTAACACTATCCTCATAAAAATTAAAAGGTAACTGATAATCTTTACTAGAGGGGTCATTATTTACCTGTGTTTCCGTGTTATTACTGAACATTTCAAAGAACTCATCACTGTTTAATGAATGAAAGGCAAAGTCTTCGACTCGCATCATCTAGGAGTCAGAAAGAAATAGGACGTACTCGGTGCCATCGAGCGCCAGTGTGCGTTCGAGCATGCATGGCAGAGACCCCAGGAGGATGAGATAAGAGAGAGCATAAAAGAATGTAAGAGGACGAGAAGGAGGAGGAAGGAACAGAAAAAGTGGTAGAAGTAGAAATAAGAAAGAAAACGTAAATACCGGAGAATTACAAGAGAGCAAAAGACAAACAGTAGACAAGAACAAGACAAACACCACAAAAAACACATACCTATCGACTCATGACCAAGGTACATTTCCGAAAAACTAAACCTAATCATCGCTCTCCCTGCCCCCCCCCCCCCCACCCCCTCCCCGAGAAAAGTATGTCAAAACTGGTCAGGCAAGATAGACTCCGAATAATGCATTTACAATCCTTTTTGTGAGTACAGTATTCAGTTAGTGCACTGGATGAAAGTTGCCAGTGAACCCAATGTTACACTTGCTCGTATGGGCTAGGCTGAAGCTTTTCATTGGTCGAGCCTCGTCACGCCACGCTACTCCGTCACCCAACACACAAATATATATATATATATATATATAGATACATAGATACATAGATAAATAGATAGATAGATAGATTTGAGACAGATAGATTGACACATAGATAAATAGATACATACATACAAACATATATTGAATGATGGATAGATAGGTAGATAGAACGCTATTTTTATCCACTTTTCTATTTATCATCTATTTTAGAGACAACGAAGAAGAGGAGGCACAGATGTTTATAATACCAGACAATTATACATAAAAAGTACCATTCCATCTGTGTGTGCGTGTGATGTGGTGTGTGTGTGTGTGTGTGCGTGTGCTTGTATGCGAGTGAGTGTGGTTGTGGCTGTGTGTTTATGTATTTTGTTTTGATTATTTTGTTTTTACCAGGTGATAGTGCAATGTGTCGCGATTTTTTTTTTTTGTCTCTCATCAGAAATATTAAAACAAATCCATACTAGCAGCCCTATAATACTGTCAACTTCATAATGTTTTAATTAAAACGCGGCTGTTCTTAACTTCTTTCATCTCGTATTATTAAATTGTTTATTACTGTTTATTGTTGGGGTTAAGTGTGTATTTCAGAACCAAGATTAAAGACACGGAACATGATCATGGTAGAGCGCTCCACATGCACGCACACACACACAACACCCACACACACCTACACCTACACAAACAATAAAAGCATGAAACCTTGTAAAAAGGCTTTATAGAATGAAACATAGAATCATATCCACAGGCATCTAGAAAACTATACAGCGGAAAGACGAATGGTGGTGACTGTAACAGTGTTGGTAGTATATAGAATTCAGAGGAAAAGGAAAAGTTTACCAGGGGCCAAAATAATGATTCCATAGTTTTGCCTCGTTTGTTGTTGTTGTTGTTGTTGGTTTTTTTTTTTTTTGGAGGGAGTTGCATTTTTTGTCTTTGTTTGTTTGTTTGTTTTTGTAGGGCCCCGGCACGGTTGTGATTACAACAAAGGTATGACTAAGAATTCGAAAGCATTCTCAATTGTTCTATCTTTCGTGCGGTTCAACACTGTACCACTCTCCCCCTTGATCGCGAAGGGAAAGTGTGCTTGCGTGACTGTATTGATCGAAATCAGGCCCTTCGGCTTTATGTGTATAATGTGTGTGTGTGTGGGGGGGGGGGGAGGGGTGTTCGAATTCGTTAAGATTCTTCATCGTCCTGTTCAACATTCGGGGAGCAGGGGAACTAAAGTGCAACTTGTACAAACAAACAACAGGAAGAGGATGGCGTCCTAATAATCGCACAGATGTTTTTCTAATTTCTGAAAGAGAACAAACATTCCCTCTTGATCATTTCAACAAGATATTACGTCTTCTTTTTTATCGCAAATCATTCTTCCCTGTTTTGCTCTTTTTTCCCTCCTCCAGGAGGCATACATTCTTTGAATGTATGAAAGCCGCAATGGTGAACTCTATATATACTGTTGATAAAGCAAGTCACGATAACCGTTGAACGGTAAACATGGTCTAAGGCATAAATCTGTCCTATCATTGTTGACTGAATCATAACGTTAAATCGTGACATTCAAGAAAAAAAAATCATAAAGCGTATAGCTTATTATAAGACTTGCTTTACGCTGGTTGTGTTCATTGCAGAGTGCTGAAGACAGGGAAATCATATACCACTTTTGTCGAAAGCCTGAAATCTGGAGAAATGAGAAACACTAACAAGAAATCTTGTCTCTGTCGTCGTGATAACGCGTTCTTAAATTATGCATGCATTAATGTGTTGTGTAGGCGTTTCTGTGTGTGCACGCGTCTGTATGTTGTGTAACAGCATGGCAAAGCCCTATTGTGTCCTTTTTCTGATTTGAAAGATTTTAATTTGAGAGTCTAAGAAGACGGGAATTAGATTCCGAATGCATTAATTCAACGTGAAAACAATATCAATATTGCTCAAATAGACAAATAGATTGTTCTGTCCGCTCACCGAGGGTAAATAATATTGGCGGGAACAATTTCAGCCAATCAGAGCCCGCCTTCAACACATCGTCGTCAGCAAACACCATTTCGAATTGGCGCCACGTTTTCATAGTGCACCGTTCCAACATCCATACCTAATCTAAAGTCACTGCACTTTGAGTGTCTACTGGAACACTATTAAGGTGCAAATAGGCGCACGCACGAATTCCATTACTCTTTAAGATGTCCCCAATAACCGGGTGAGCAATGACTTGCCAGTAAGATTGGAGATTCCACTTCCCTTTCGTGAAAACATACATGCAAGCACACGCACATCGTCACACACACACACACACACACACATACACACACAC